>NC_034590.1:140081114-140227084 GCF_900095145.1 Mus pahari | reverse complement strand
GGGCCTCTCTTCCCAATGATGGCTGATTAGGCCATCTTCTGCTACATATGCAGCTAGAGACTGGAGCTCAGGAGGTACTGGTTAGTTCATACTGTTGTTGCACCTACAGAGTTACAGCCCCCTACAACTCCTTGGGTACTTTCTCTAGCTCCTCCATTAGGGGCCCTGTGTTCCATCCAATAGATGACTGTGAGCATCCACTTCTGTGTTTGCCAGGCACTGTCATAGCCTCACAAGAGGCCACTATATCAAGGTTCCTTCAGCAGAATCTTGCTGGCATGTGCGTTAGTATCTGGGTTTGGTGGCTGATGATGGGATGGATTCCCGGATGGGGTAGACTCTGGATAGTCCATCCTTTCATCTTAGGTGTAGGCATTTCTTTAGGAGTTGAGTTGAGAATATTTGTTCAGGGCCCCAAGTGGATCATACAGCGGGGAAGAAGTCCCAAGGCTCATCCTATTGAGAACGTTTGGATGGTGCTGCTAGAGTCTTAGTCTTCATTTTCTGTGTTTGTTCAGCTGTGGCTGCTTCCCATGACTATCTTGTCTCTATAAAAGACAGACATCGTAGAGGTGGCACCTTGACACCTGGCCATGTCCTAGTGCCCACACCGCAGAGTGACCTGTTAGGGAGGGAGGAGCCTTCCTTAGTGATTTAGAACCAGGGAGCATTGATGTCACCACATAGAAGTAGTAGAGAATGACATTCTGTAGACACATCAGTACATACGTTTCTGCTCCTGATAGAGGATCCCCGATAATATGGTATATATGGCAACACAGTAGGCTTTTTGTGACCATTCTGAGGACCCCACTTTTAAGAGTTGCCTTCTCTTGTGGTTTCCAGGCGGTATTGTCTGTAGTGTTTTCCTATCCTAGACCCTCACATAGAAGGCAGGGTATTGTGACATTGATCTGTTTTTATTCCCATAACTCAGGATCAGTATGGATCTAAGGCTCTGCTGCTGCTGTAATTGTTTGAAAATAAGGTTATATGAAAAGTAATATTCCTATGCCTAGAGTTTTTGCAAATATGGGCACTATGAAAATGTTGCTCTCAGAAGGAACATCATGTTTGCTTTGCAGTTGTTCACTGGGTACTTCAAAAGTTCAATCTCACGACTCACAGAGGGTGGTGTTCTGAGTTTCCAATGATACATTGTAGCGAAAATGAAGTCTATGGCCAGATCCCTCCGGGAACAGAGTAGGTTTCATTTTGCAAGCAGTCATCAGTAGATGGGTGGTTGCTGCCAAGAACACCGTATTGAGAAAGGCACAGATCAATGCAGTGATCCATAATCTAAGCCTCCCATGAATGCAGAAGTGAAGAGTCCTTGCCAAGGAGCTGTGTGTTTTATGATCTTGTTCTACACACGAGGCCAGTTTGCCAGCTGTGTTTCTTTCTTTCTTTTTTTTTTTTTTGTCCCAATATAAATGCTATACACGTTGAAAATTTACTGTATCTCATTTTCAGCTTCACCATTTCCAACACCTGCCTTTGTTTTTTTTTTTAAACAGACTTATCACCCATCCCATGGATAAGTTACTTGACTTGCCTTGAAAGAATCAATAGTGCCATTGGATATTGATCAGCGTGGCCTCAGGGCTTTCAGAATGAATGGAAGGTCATGTGGCATGAATCTCCACCGGACATCAAGAACCCCACAGGGGCCTGGGCTACTCGGTGCTCAACATATCCCTCCCATCAGGGCCCACGCAGGCACTCCCTGCTCTTCTTCCTGTGCCAGCACGCCGAGCCCCAGTATTGGAAGTCTTGCTAACAGTCTTCACCTCAAGATGTCCTCGGGAGCAGGGATGGCTCCTCAGAGCAACATGGCCTCAAGCCCCATCCATCTGCCTGCCCTGAGCCCCAGGAGACAGTTACTCGCCAATGGGAAGCCTCAGTTCCAGGTCACCCCGACTGGTGTCATGGCCGCACCGCTTACTATAAAGCCCAAACAGCAAGAATTTGGAGACCCCTTCTCTCCGAATCCCGAGAAAGGTAGGATTGTCACTTTGGAATCTCTTCAAAAGGGGACCCTTTCATCTGCCCCTTGTCTGCTGACTGCCAGCAAGTTCTATAGAAAGATATACGTAATTAGAGTCAAGGTTCACGGTCTCATGCTTGGGAAGGGGTTGGGTGTGTACTTTTGTGTGTAAGCAATGGGTACAAGTGAGTGGCGCCTTGGAATTGAAGCAGAGTGGAAGGTGAGGCAGATCAGCTTGAAAGGGAAATAGGGAGGAAGGTGATGACTGACAGGGCAGGGGCTGGGGCAGAGTCTGTCTTCTGCATACTTGTGGCTCTGCCCTGGCTTATGGGGATGGAGGGGGGTTTGGATTCTGCAGGCAGTGGAGGACAGGGCCTAACCAGAACCAAAGCTGGTGTTAGAAGTACTAGAAGAAAAGCTGTGCTCAGGAGGAGAGGATCACAAAAGAGTCATTTCAGTGCCCAGTAAAAAGGGGAGTCGGCAGGAGGGAGATCCAAGATGGAACAATGCATACCTTCCCTCCTTCATAGTGGGGATTGAAACCATAGGCTCACAGTGGCATGCCAGGCAACTGCTCTCCCAGTGACCCTGTTTTTTGAACATACCTTTTAAAATTGGTGAGAGACTAGAAAATGTGGTTTATTTGAACTATAGCATGTGTGTTTAATTCAGTAGTGATTGGATTACCCTCGATTTCAAATTAAAGAGGAGTTGTTGAGGACTAACAAAGGATTTGAACGACACCCTTTCTCTAGCAACTAACTGGTGTGGCCTTAAGGGATTTCCATTGCAGATGGGGTGTGTGTGCTTAGGCTAGGGAGAAAAAGAGCCTGTAGCTTACATAACTGCAGCTTGTAATGTCAAATGGCACTCTGCATAGTTCTTAAGGTACTTTGTCATCTCGTATTAAATGTGTTTATACTGCAGTAGAGTTAGTAGCACGGTTCAGAACGGCCACTTACCCTGTTAATTAAGGTGAGTGAATGATGAGTAACAGCGGACACACAGCCAAAGAGCTATCTGTCTTAGTGCCTGTGTATTCCTGTGTATGGAGTGTTTGGCCATAAATGAAGAGATGAAAAAGAAAAACCCACAACAGTAAACAGACACATGGCTTTTATATTTCTCCTTTACTCTATTATTTCCTTAATCATTCATTTCTCCTTGGTCTAAGTTCTGTTTGGAGTTGTTTACTTTCCTAGAGCTACGAGTATTTAAGCTCAGGTAAAGTTTGCCCCGGGGGCCTTTTCTAGAATAGTCCGCCACCGTTAGGCTACTGGGCCCGTGGGGTAGAACGTTGAGTTTCTTCCTAACAAACTCCACTGTTTGGTTTTAGAGGCACTATGCCAGCGACACCTCTTAGCTCATCTTGACTAGGGAGCTGTAGCGTCCCTTTATAGGCATGGGTGTCCATGTGACTGGCAGTGGCCATATGATAATGTTAATAACCTGCGTTTCTCATATCATGTATGTGTCAGGCAGCGTGTGCGGATTCTTTCCAACACAGACTCAGAGATTGGTCACCACAGTTCAGAGTGTGTGCTATGGCGATTTAACCCACGGAGGTCCACAGAGAACAAGCTCTTTGGGGACACTAAGGAGTTCAGTCTCTCAGTCTTACTTTGATAGAAGATGTCATAATTATGACCTTGGCTTAAAGCGTGCTTCAGGAACTTGGGTTAAGTGAGTTTAACTGAGTGAGTCATTGGGTCCAGCATATCATGTAAGGCGTGTAGAGCAAGCACTGCTTCCCAGCTCTTCCTTCCCCCGAGGCGTGCTGGCTCTCCACTAGCAGACAGTGCCTGGCTTCCCGTCAACAGGCTTGGAGCGCAACTGAGTTCTCACAGATAAGAGGCTAGGGACGATCTGAAGTTATTCTTCTCAGCCCTGCAACTTGGATACGTCAGTGGTCTTGGTGAGGCTAGAAGTGGTGGAATTGTTTCTGCAGATCTTGACGGAATTCATAAAATTAAGCCAATAACCAGTGGTCTGGGATTGCTTAAGCTCCATCTGAATGGTTCTCAACAAATAATTATTAAACCTATATTGACAGGGATCTATTGTTCTGGAAGACTTGCCTTTAAGATATCCGCCCCTCAGGCTGTTGGAGGATTTGGACAAATGTATGGGCAGTTCAAAATGAAGCTCAGCGAGCTCTCTGAGAGGGGCACACTAGTGCACGCAAGCGTGGCAGCCTTGGTGTGTGAGAGAGTGTGTGTACATGTGTAGGCAGGTGTGTACAGATGTGCAGAATAGAGGTCAATGTTGGTCTCTTCCTTAGCCACTTTCCAACTTAACCCACTTTTTTCCTTTTGCTTTGAAAAGACAGAGTCCCTTGCTGAAGCTGGAGCTCACTGTTTGGCTACCACGGTGACCAGTGCTTTCCAGGACTTTTCTCATCTTAACTTCCCCAGCTCTGCAGTTAGAGATATGGCTCACTACTCCTGGCATTTATGTGGGTGCTGGGGAATCCGGACTCAAGCCCTTACACTCGCACAGCAGTCGCTTTACAAACAGGACCATCTCTCTAACCCCATCTGTCAATGTTGAGAGGGCTCCCCATCCTGGTGGTAGGTAGGCTATCTAAGCACATACAGTTGAAAGGTGCTAGCCTTGCAGTGTCCCCAGTTGTATGCATGAGAGAGTGTGAATGTGTGCATGTGTGCGTGTGTGTGTGTGCGTGTGTGCGTGTGTGTGTGTGTGTGTGTGTGTGTGTGTGTGTGTGTTTGTTTGTGTGTGTACATGAGGGAGCTTTCTAGCATTTGTTTTGGGTAGGGAGAGAAGCACAAATCCAAGCCTGGAGGGGTGCTGATTTCTACCTGGCTCCTCATGGCTTGGAGGTGTAGGGTTTAATCAGAGCTGACACTGGAGGGGAGCCAACAGAACGCAACAGATCAAGAGACTGGAGTGACGCACCAAGAAGTGTAGCTGTGTCTGAGCTGAAGAACTGAGTACCAGAACCGCTGATGGTCTAGTCCTTGTCCAGAGGCGAGGAGGCTCCAGACTCAGGAAGAGCCACTGTTTCAATGTGAGTCCAAAGGCAAGAAAAAGAGACCAGTGTTCCAGTTAGTTCAGAGGCAACAGGTAGGAAAGGGTTGCCCCTCATGTTGGTGAGGGATCAGCCTTTTCCTCAGCTCATCAGAAGACTGGAAGAAGTCTTTCCTTTCCAAGGAAGGCATTCCCCTTCCCCAGCCTGCTGGTGTGCAGAAACACCCCAGCATGAACGGAGGATAATGTCTTATCAGACATTTGAGCACCTTGTGGTCCAGGCAGATTCACACAAGATTGACCACAAGTAGAAACTCCTCGCATTGTGGCACTGCACAGTTTACACAGCAATAAGAAAGCCTTTCCTGAACCCTGAGAGTGATTGCATTGACTCGTGGAACTGTATCCAGAGGGTTTAAGCTCTTGAGGATTGTTACGGGAAGACCGGTGAAAAGTGTAGATTTGAATGTTAGATCTATTGGCTAAGGGTTACATTCTGCTAACCTAGAAACAGAGATAACAGTGGCTTCAGCATCCTATGGTGTGAGTTCCTAATGATACCATGGGGTCACTGGCATGCCACAGGGAACGAACGTCAAGCAGAGTTACAGAGCATTCTTTGCTTACCAGGTAACTTATCTTACTAGCAGAGATGGACACTTTCCATGGTAAATTTCATTATATTCCTTTTGGTGGTCTTTGCAAAGCTACAGTCTCAGCAAGCACTTTTTATTCCTGTTCCTGAAAGCATTGTTCACCATGGAAGGTAGATTACGCACGTGTCCACCATGAGATGAATGCATAGATGTATGGTGAAGATGAGGCATGGAGACGGCAACTTAAAAAGGAAGGGAATTCTGGCATATCCGCTAACACGGAAGCATTGAGTATACTGTGCTAAATGACCTCTCTCAGCTTCAAAAGCATATGCATTATATGAGTCCTATTTTGTAAGTTCTTAGAATTACATTTGTAGAGCCAGTGGCAGTTGCTAAGAACATGGGCACCAGGAATGGGGAGCTGGTACTCAGGGGATATGGAGATTTGGTTTGAGGTGAGAAAGTTTTGGCGTTTGGTGGCTATTTTTTTCCACTTAAAAAACTATTTAATTGTTTAACATTTCTTCGAGAGAGTCTCAAAAGACTGACCTGGCACTCACTATATAGCTTAGGTTGGCCTTGAACTTGGGGCAGTTACCCCTGTCTCTGCCTTCTGAATGCCAAGACTACAGGCATGAGTCACCACCCCAGGCTGTTATTTTACCACAATTTTAGGGGGAAAAAAAGTAGATGTGACCAGGCAATGAGCATGGAAGCATTTGCCTTATTCTAAGGCTTGAGAAGTGCTAGAGTCTACGACAGGGTGTAGATCCCTCCTGAAATGGTGCCGATTTAAGAATCAAACGGGTATGCCATTTTTCTTTTAATTTATGAAGATTATATTTTAAAGCAGCTAATAAGTTGCTCGTACATAAATGCTGTTAAGTGCTTACACCCAAATCCTTAATAAACGCGGCTGGTAGGTGTTGCTGTGGGCCCGAGGCCACCATAAAAACACAAGAGACGCTCAGCTGGCCACATCTTCGATGCCCAGGGCCTGTCATGAGGCTGTTTTTCTTACGGCTGGGTCAGTGTTGGCTGTGCTGTACAGCCCTGCACTGTCAGCCCGAGACTGTGGGGTGTTCCTCTTGGCTGCACAGTGGCTGCCTCAGTCCAGCTCTGACCAGAGTTTGCCTTCTGAGAGGAGGGGGAAGGAAGGATAAAAGGCAGGAAGGAAAAAAAAAAGACTGTTTTCCTCATTTTGTCCCCTTTAAACAGTTTCTTGGGAGCCCCATCCAGGCATCCCTACTTAAACTAACCAGTCTTTTAATAAGCTACTTTTTAAAAAAGATGTTTGTTTGTTTGTTTGTTTAATGTATGTGAGTACGCACTGTAGCTGTTTTCAGACACACCAGAAGAGGGCGTCAGATCCCATTACAGATGGTTGTGAGTCACCATACGGTTGCTGGAAATTGATCTCGGAAGAGCAGTCAGTACTCTTAAATTCTAAGCCATCTCTCCAGCCCCCAATAAGCTACTTCTTCAAGAGCAAAATTCATTGTTTGGTCTCAGTCATTTTGGTCTTTTTTGTGAGTTGTTTGCTTTCTTTCTTTGTCCTTTTTCTTTTCCTTTCTTTCTTTCTTTCTTTCTTTCTTTCTTTCTTTCTTTCTTTCTTTCTTTCGCTTTACATTATTTTGTACTGGGTTCTATTATAATTAAATAGTTAGTTGATTACTTTTTTTTTCTGATTTCCTTATATAGTCCCAAATGGCTTAGAACTCAGTATGTAGACAGGCCTTGAACTCAGTGATCCTCCTGCCTCAGTATCTCCAAAGTGCTGAGCTTGCAGACATGTGTCACTACACATAAACTAATGAATTTGACTTTTCAGCATTTTGACACATTTATCTGTATCAAGTACATTGAACCAATCAAAGAAAAAAAAGGTGACATTTATCTTCAAGTTGGCCTTCTTCATTTATATACACAAATACATGTTCATCATAACTGGGAAGTTAACTCAGACACAACAATATCACTTATATATAATTATATTTTAATATGCAGTTCATAATGAAATTAATTTTATATTATTATTTTATATTTTATCCATAAATTAATTTTCACTCTCCATTTACAATTGACAAGTGCCCTCTCTCGCTGGTTTTTAATTTAGACAGCTCTAAGCAAATTCAAGCATTTTACATATGGCTATTGTGTATTTCAGGTTATTTTTCTTGATCTCCCATTCCCCCTATGTGTGTGTGTGTGTGTGTGTGTGTGTGTGTGTGTCCGTGTGTGTCCGTCCGTGTCCGTGTCCGTGTCCGGTTCAGGTGAGCTGTCTCATTGCTCAGGCTTCTGGCTTGACTCTTTCTTCAGGATCTAACTCAGGTTAGAATGTAGCCTGAATGGGGCTGGAGGGATAGATCACTGCTTGTACCCTTGTAAAAGCCTAGCACCATGGTGTGCTTCTGTAATCCCAGTGTGCTGGGGCAGACACAGGAGGATCCCCTGAGCTCCCTGGCAGCCACTCCAGCTGAAACGGTGAGCCTGAGGATCAGAAAGAGGGGCTCTGTCTCAGAAACAAGGTGGAGAAGGATAGTGGATGCCATCCAGTGCTAACCTTTGGACTGCACACCAGATGCATGAGCACACATATGTGCACACGTGCATGTGTGTGTGACATCACATTCGTTAGCTTTTTAAAGCTTCTCCTATGGTCTGTGTCTTAAGTCAGGTTTTCCTGGTTGCATATATGGTTGTTGCCTGGATTTTCAGTCCTTGAGTGGTTATCAGCCAGTGTTCTACAGTGACAAGACACTTGCTAGATCCTCTACATAAGAGGATCTTGTTTCAGCTCACAGTTCCCCAGGGATTCCATCTAGCATAGGGAGGCATGATGGGGGGAACAGCTTGGCCGTCTGTAGGAGCGTCGGTTCCTTGCACAGTAGCCTGAGCAGGAGACAGTTTCTGTTCAGAGTGTGGAGCTGGGTACCACCTTCTCAGCCTGCCCTTTGTGCCCTTTGTGGCCAGGCTGACAGTCTGCCCTTGAGTCTTATCACCTCCCCAAAGAAAGCCTCTAGCTAGGGCAACCGTGCAGATACCCAGCTTGTGGGGGCATCTTGGATTCAGACCACAGCGGCTGGGAAGAGGAGCTCCCCTTGTCTCTTTCAAGTCACGGGAAGAGACTCACTCAGGGCCTCTTCAAAAAAACGGTTCTCTGTGACTCATTCCCGCCATAATTCTTTCTGATGCTCGAATTAACCCAAATATGGCCAGAGGAACCCTCTTGAGGTCAGTTCCTGTGTCCTTTAACCATGTTCCCATTAAACGCTTCCTGTTTTCAGATGTAACAAGATGTTTTTGCCTCTTACTGGTACTTCCCTGCCTGAGACCTGAAATTGCCCACTTTCACCCAAATATCAGGTCCCTTTCAGTGTGTGTGGGGGGGAATGTTGCAGAGCTATGCGAAAGCCCGTCCTTCCTACCTCTGAGGTGCTAGCCCTTCCAAGCCGTGCCCATGGATAGAGAGTCAGGGAACACACTGGAAAAAGAGCTGCCATTAAAACACACCACCGTGTTCTTCACTGTAGGTCAAAGAGCTTGGGTCAATGCCTATCTTGCCTTTCTGACTTACAAGAGGGGAAGGGGCTAGTTTTAGCTTAACATTTCTCAAGTAGTAGAACTTGGTTTTCAAGTTCCTTGCTTACACCAGGTCAGTTTTTTAATGCGTGGAGCTGAGCCTTCCTCCTGTGGAGCCTCGGGGCAGCATATGAGGGAGACACTGTGCAGGGCACTTGCTAGCCTGCTTAGGGTTTGTGACTGTGGGTCCCACTTTGCACTAGTGATAGTGATAGCGTATCCTTGCTTCCTGGTCCAGCAGAACTCCCTGTAATTAGACTTGTAGAAACTCATTTTTCAAAGCATCAGGGAAATCAGTTTTATGATCCCCACTTTAAGCACATTTGACATGACTATTTAAATATTTAAGACAGTTCTGCAAGTGTAGTACCCAGAGGACTGTATAATTGGGAAGATTTTCATTATAAAGGTTTGTATTTTACCTCGGGCCCTCTGACATTTCTTGTTGGGCTCGGTTGTCCTTGGAGACAAAAGGAGTTAGTTATTCATTAGCATTTGTGGGTTATTCATTATTGTTGGTTAGAGGAAAACAGAATAATATCAACAGAGGACAGCAAACTAATTGGGATTTTAAAACTCTTTTGTGTCACTTAAGGCTGGTGTCTCTGTAAAGATCTAGTTCAAGAAACCCAGTGTATTATGTGGACCTGGGAGGGCCAGCGCTTAATGTACGCTAAACGACACATCAAGGTTTGTTTTTATTTTTATTTTCTAAGTGCTCGTTTGCTCATTTCATTGGTTGAAGCCTGGAGTTGAGGTTAGGGGTTGATTTCTGGGTGGGTCAGCTAGCTTCTTGTTTTCCTCCTCCTGCTCCAACACATATACATAAAGTTTATACAAGATAGCCACTGATTTAAAATGTTACTTCTCTGTAGTAGTACTCCTCTGCTTTATTTTGCAAAAACAATAGACAACAAAAACAAACTGCTACCCCGCCCCCCATCCCGGCAGGGCTGCTGGGTGGAATGTGGCCATGCTGCAAACAGACTAGGAGTAGCAAAGTGGGGAGCCCTCTTATTTGGGAAAAAAAAGTACAGTTAAAAAGAGCAAAACACTTGGCTCCCCCCTTCTTTTTCACTTCTGCTTTTTAATCATTTATATTTCCTTGCACTTCCAATGTGGCTTCCTGTAGAATTAGAGCAAATAAAGTTAATATTCCATAAAAGGCTCCAAAAATAACCAGATCGACCAGAGACCAAAGGCATTATTCCAGTTGAGGTGGCTGGAGTTTGCATTTCGTCTGCCCAGCGGGGCAGGTGAAGCACAATGTTTACTTTTGTTTACTCCCTGGGCTGCACAGGGCCTACTTTGTGTGATTTATTGATGCTGGGTGTAAATCAAATTGATGATGAGTTTCCAAGTATTACTGAATGGCAGGTACGATTTGTTCCAGTTCATACAAGTGCTTTGTCAGGCTTGTAGCATTCCCCGTTTGAAAGAATACAGTGTATTCTGTGGATAACTTTCTCCCAGTGCAGTTCTATAGGACAGCAAACTGAAACAGGAGGGAGCAGTCACGGAGGGGCACTTTTAAAGGCTGTTCGCTATCAGAATTACATGGGTTTTCCCCCTTCTTAACATGTAACAGAGAGTTAGGCAAGCTCTAGAAAGAAAGTGGTTATTAGCATCCGTGGAGGAACAGTAATATGTCAGACACTGATAGTCTTTGAGACTGGGCAGAGCCACCATGTCAGGTCTCTTGTTCCACTGCAGTTTAGAAGCACAGAAGGCACTGTTGAGGAAGGTCAGGCTTCTCACCTGAGTTCACTCACACCACACAGGGGATAAGAGTCAGAGCTGATGTTGCCTGCAAGTCTGTCTTACCCCAATGTGATTAGGCACCTCCATGAGCCTTGGGAACCACTGCTGGGGTACTTTTGCCTGGGGGAGGGGATTTAAATAGACCATGCTCCAGTGGAAGGCCACACGTCCAAGGACATTTGGGCAATAGAAATGTGGGGTGGAGGGGTATCATCAGGAGTGGATCTGGGAAGAGTTGGGGAGGGAGGTGGTGTGATCCAAACACAATGTAGGAGTTAAAGAGAACTGAGTTTTAAACATTCATCCGGAGCCTTTGAGTGCTTGTTGCCTGGCCCTGCAGTGCAGTCAGAATAGCCTTGTAGCATCTCAGGATTTGTTTTACACCCTCACAGTTTTCTATGATTCTTAAAGACAATCAATAGTAGTATATACTAGTATATACTTACTATTCATAACTAAAAGAATACAATATCTTAACTTTTGATAAAAACACTTCTATAATATGAAAGTGCTTCAGTGTAACCACACTTGAACATTGAAAGAAGCATCAGACAAGCTTTTACTTAGAAGTGGAATTGGCAGGAATTCTGCTGATCCACATGGGTTTATTGTTCCCCCAGGTCTCTTGTTTGCTTTCAGCAATATGGAGTCTGAAATGGTGGCTTATTTCTGTGAAAGCAGTGATGGAGGATTCCCTTGATTGCCATTACAACTTTGTAGAGAATTCAGCATAAGTGTCAGTCATTAAAAATGAACTAAGGATCCACATACAGAGCAGACTTGAAGGGGGTCAGGCTTTGCTGTTCGATGATTGTAGCCAGCTCATCCTACGTGTGGGCAGTGCTACCCCATCAGCCTGCTAAGAGGCCACCTCATGACTTAGGTGCAAGAATGAAAGCAGACATTAGGAAGGGATCCCCTTCACTGACTCCATCAGGTGAAGGTTCAAGGTTCGGAGTCATTCATTATCTTTGTCAGTTTTAGTAGGGCGTGGCTGGTTTTGCGAAGTGTGGGGAAGCTTAAAGTAAGTGCCGGGTGTGTTCAGGACTCCAAGGAGAGCCTCACTGTAGGGATTTTAGCAGGGACAGTGTAATCCTAGAAGGCTCTGAAACAGTTAATGCACGTCTGAAAAAGCACAGGCTAGCTCTCAGGTTAGTGTGTATCCTTTAATGGCAGGAAGCACTGCCACCCTAGGGCGGGAGGCTGGAATGGGAGAGGGTACCAGAGTCTTCAAGCCACGATCCAGATGCTCATGGCACTGCTGCGAAGTGAAACGAATTGCCTGTCTGGAACCTCTTCTAGAATCAAAATAGTAATCATGGGCTCCTATTATCCGTGTGCATCACTGCCAGTGCTGGGGCTTTCTATGCAGCTGTCAGCCAATGACTGCACTCAGGGAAGGAGTCAGTCAGGGTTCTGTGGGGCTTCGTCTCAGTTTTTCTTCTGGTTCTTAAGCTGAGTGGTGTGATAGAGTGCTAGGCCCAGGTGAAATCGTTGAACCACGTTACAGGGTTCCTCTCAGAAATGTTTGAAGTATTTGGAACAAGCCCAAAGAAATAAAGCAAAACAAGGCCACAACTTCCTTTTCATGCTTTCTTTGTAGTTTTTAATCAGATTTTTAACAATGATAGTTAATACATAACATAATATGGTACACGTGGCTATAAATTCTAGAAACTTTAGGTTATTACATCTAAGCTGCTTCAAAAACTCAGTGAGGACCACTGGGCTCGTTGTAATTAGTGTTCTTTGTGTTTTTTAGATGAGGAAACTAACATCTTCTTGTACCATTTATTTGCTCACACATAGCTAAGAAGTGGAAGGACTAGGACCCAAGCCCATCACTTGTACATACCTTTAGCCATTATGTATATCATGTGTATGCACATGTGCACATCTTGTGCATGTGTTGTGTGACAAAACTTTTCCTGGGGGAAAAGATAGACATCTGTTCACCCCAGGTAGGGAACCCATGACCAACCAAAGTCTGGATACCACCAAAGTCCAACTTGGCAAACCAGGGAGTTTTATTGGGGTGAGGGGACACTCAGAGGAACAGCAGTGACTCCGAGGCAGCTTACTCACCATGGCCATCTCACTAGCATGGATGACAGCTCACAAAGGCTGGGAAACCTGAAGCACACTCTACAGCCCGCTGGCAGCTCAGCAGAGCCCTTTCCAGGTTTCTCATTGGTATAAAGTGTCTCTAGGAAGCTTTTCTGGTTAGAGGCTTCCTGGAAGCTGGGCTCTGCTTACTCCGTCAGGCAAGGAGGAGCCTAGTGGATCTAGAGCCATTTTGCTGTTGTTGTTGTGTTGTTGTTGTTGTTTATGTCCCTGTTTAAAGACCCCCCCCCTCAGGATGGAATAGTTTAATCTCTGACAAGACTGTTATACAACGCTCTATTCCTATAGATGTCCACCTATGGCTAAGAAATAGGCCGCCATGCCACAACCGATAAGTCACCTGTTCAGGAGCAACACCAGAGGATATGAGTTGACACTGACAACGGTGATCTGTGGACATACACAAAATGTTGAAAGGGGACTTTGACAGGCACACCATACCCATCTAGGACAATCATACAAGTTCTTTTCCCTATATGGACTTACGACCTCCCCAGCTACAGGCTTTTGTTTTGGGTTAGGTACGAGGCATCTGTTCCCTTCTGTGTTAATGGGCCTTAAATCCAATTAGAAGGCCGTTGGTCTTACCCATGTCAGCTGAGCCACTATTGCACAAGCAGGCACCTCATGTCATTCCTGCCATGTTGGTGTTTTAGTACACAGGGTCCATAGCCAAGCAGAAATGCTGGTGACAGTTCTCCACCAGCAGTGGGCATGGACCCCTCTGACCAGTCCTAGCTTAATTTCCCTATGTCCCACAGTCAAAGCATGCATGTGTGGTGTCTTCAGCAGTAGAGTGTCACTGTCTAGTCCTGGCAAACAGGTAACAGCAGTAGCAATAGCTTTTATAATTTGTGGGGCCTCAGGTGCTTCCTTGGCCAACGATTCACAGGAGGGCAACGATTCACCTGACACGGGGTGTCCTTTTCACCTTACGAAGGGTATCTTTACGAAATTTTATTTTTTTCCTTCCAGTTAACCTAGCCTTGGTAGGCTAAGGGAGGTGAAAGCGCCATTGTCCTTGGTTGTCTCTCCAGTGGCTTTCCAAGTCTGCAAAGCCTTTCTAGACCATAGGCAGGACAAATAGCATCCTGGACCACCATCCCATAGGAAACAGTGAGGTGACAAAGATCACCTCGGTGAAGCACCATCATGGTGCATTGTCATCTGTTCTGAACAAGGGTCAGGTGACCCCAGAGGTTTACAACTAAGAGGATATTAAAAGTTGGAACACAAGCAATGGGTCTAATATTCATGGAAAGGTTCCATCCATTGGTATCAATTGCTTTCTCCGTAGATCAAGGTTCAGCACACATCATGGCCAGGAGGTGCTAACTTAATTAGCTCCCTGCAATCCTTAGTCATTCTCTCTGGGCCCTTTCGATATTCTGGAACTCTTCGACAGAGCCTTCCTACATCTCTCTACACCTGATAAGCTTAGTGAGCATGTTGACTGGTTTTAGGTCAACTTGACACAAGTTAGAGTCATCGGGGAGGAGCCTCAATCAAGAAAATGTCTATATATGATCAGGCTGTAGGAAAGCCTGTGGGGGCATTTTCTCAATTAATGACTCATGGAGGAGGGCCCAGCCCATTGTGGGTAGTGCCACTCTTGGGCTGGTGGTCTTGGGTTCTATAAGAAAGCAGACTGAGCAAGCCCTGGGAAGTTAGCCAGTAAGCAGCACTCCTCCATGGCTTCTGCATTAACTCCTGCCTCCATGAATGAGTTCCTGCCCTCATGGCTTTTGATGATGAACTGTTACATGGATATGTGAGTGAAATAAACCCTATGGTCTCCAACTTGCTTTTGGTCCCGGTGCTTCATCATAACAATAGCAACCCTAGTCCAGACAGTAGGCCTGAATCAGCTTGCTCACACCAACCTAGGGCCAAGGGGCAGCAAGGTCCTACTTTTCCCAGCTGCACCTGCTGACTCCGAGTCAGGGTTGCCCTGGGTTGGCACTGTGGGCATAACTATAGGTGTTGCCTCTCCATCCACCATGCCTAGTTGTTGGGGGAGTTCCTGATTGGGTAAGCCATCTTTATACCTAGCATAACCTTTTCTTTTCTTTTCTTTTCTTTTTCTTTTTCTTTTCTTTTCTTTTCTTTTCTTTTTTCTTTTCTTTTCTCTTCTCTTCTCTTCTCTTCTCTTCTCTTCTCTTCTCTTCTCTTCTCTTCTCTTCTCTTCTCTTCTCTTCTCTTCTCTTCTCTTCTCTTCTCTTCTCTTCTCTTTTCTTTTCTTTCTTTTTTTTTTGAGACAGGGTTTCTCTGTATAGCCCTGGCTGTCCTGGAACTCATTTTGCAGACCAGGCTGACCTCGAACTCAGAAATCTGCCTGCCTCTGCCTCCCAAGTGCTGGGATTAAAGGCGTGCATCTCCACGCCCAGCTGCATAACCTTTTCTATATGTACCCTCCTTAGACTAGGGGATAATTGACCACCTCTGGGATAGCTTGATTGTCTTTCCCTGTATTGTTCTATTGTTCTATTACATACGTCTTCGGGAACTGCGCCTCCAGCTTTGAAAGCCCCTTTTCCCCCAAAAGCTCCTTAGCCCACAATTTGGCTTTCTCTCAGTTACTTCCTTAAGAACTCCAGCTCTACATGAATCCGGCCATGTTTGTCTTAAGTAAACAACACATCTTCCTGGCTTTACGTTTTCAGTTTCCTCTAGTTGTTCTCTCATTTTATGAACTCTTTAAGCACTGGGCTAAGTCACTGAGATCTGCCAAAGCTTCTTCTACTTTTCAAAGATTTGTCCCACTAATGGACCCAGCAAAGCCACTAAAAGGCCCACAGCAGCCTTGAGACCCTGATGGATTGATTAGCTTTTTCTTTTTCTTTTTTCTTTTTTTTAAAAGATTTATTTATTTATTATATGTAAGTACACTAGCTATCTTCAGACACTCCAGAAGATGGAGTCAGATCTTGTTACGGATGGTTATGAGCCACCATGTGGTTGCTGGGATTTGAACTCCGGACCTTCGGAAGAACAGTCGGGTGCTCTTACCAACTGAGCCATCTCACCAGCCCTGATTAGCTTTTTCTTAATCGCTTCTGAGAACGCTGTTCTACCTGGCTGGGTGAACTGGGGTTCAAACACACCTCCCTTTATTCCTAGCTCCCTAACCCCTGTCCCTCCTCTATTGCTTTCCATTCCGGGGAATTGATGGGGATCTCAGATGGATGAAACCAAGTGATCCTAACGGCTCAGAACTGAGTTCCCTCATACTGTCTCAGGTTATGAGGCCTTTGCCTTCAAGAGGGATGGGAAGTTCCATTACTCAGTTTTCTGACTGACCCGGCTGCTCCCGCATCTCATCACAGCCTCACTAACCAGGCTGTGGCAGGCTCTTTTACTGCTTATATAAAAGTCTTCCCTAATTTTAGTGATTTGATTCCTGAGTATTCCCTGATAACTCTAGTTTCTTGTAAGGGACCATGGTTGATGCCCCATCTGCATGCTGGATTGCAGATTTTCCTTTTGCTACTAAAGGTCAGACTGGAGGAGTGTATATTCCTTTACCATCTCTCTCTCATCCTCATTATTTATCTAATGGACTGGCCAAGTCGGAGGTAACGTGGAGGATGCTAACCGCATCTTCCATTCTTGTTGCAGTTGCTCCGGCAAGGGACTGGGAACCCATGAACTGTGTGCTTCCATGACTGAGGCAATGTGATGACACTCATCCTACATCCCACTAGGGGTAGCAATCACTAGGGAGTCCCTGAGATGTACTCATGGACTAGTAAGCATCATGGGAGGAACAAACGCCATTTTGAATATCGAAGAAGGGGCTTTTCCAAGTCCAGTGAGCAGCAGGACACCTGAAGTCCTGATTAAGAGAGAAAAGCAGGCGCATAGCTACTGGTTCAGCTAACCTGAGATTCCTTAAGTCCTTGGAGATTCGGGTGGGAAGGTCAGAGAATTTTTTTTTTGTTTTTGTTTTTTTTTTTTTTTTGTTTTGTTTTTAGGTCAGAGATTTTAAGTGTCATAGAAACCTATGTAAAAGGTTTTAAACAATGGATTCAGACGGCATAATTTACACTTCTGAAGAGGATGTTGAATCCTGTGCTGAGAACTCTGGTCGGAGAGGAGAATGGTCACAGCAGGGTGGGGGTTAGGTTAGTGTAATCTCCTTGCTGAAATGGATGGTGACTTGGGAATGATATGACATTTAGGTTGGTGTTAGTGCATTTAGTAGAGATGGCAGAGGGTTCCTGGTTCAGCAGTTAAGAGTGGGTAGGAGATCAACGTTCTGTTTCATACATATTTGGGGCACCTCTCAGGTTGTCACGCGGGACTGCCGCGTATATAGTTGGATATGAAAGACTGGAGGCCTGGAGTAGACTGTGAGCCAGGGATCAAGATGTGAGTGTTAACAGCAGGGAGAGGATATTAGGTATCATGGGGCTACTAAACCCTGGCCAAGGGTGATGAGGATGGAGAAGCTGGCCAAGACCTGAGCCTTGGGGGAAATCAACGCTGGGAAGAGGAACCTGAGCAGCTGTAACCAGTGAGGCAGGAGGAGAGCCAGGGTAGAGGGAACCGTGGAAGCCATGCCAACAAAGCCATTCAAGAAAGGAGGCGTGATTGGCTAGATCATGTGGTGGGGAGGATGGATGGAACCAGGAAACTCCACATTGGATTGGACCAGAGAGAGGCTACTGCTGCCCTGAAGAAGAGGGCAGAAGGCGTGCTGTATCTGCATCTGGCTTGTACACGTCATTTCCATCACTTTGAGTGTTTCAAATGTAATGAAATCTTAGAGTCTGTAGAGGAACTTGGAGAACGAACGCATGCATGGGCAGATGATGGGCAGATGACTGAATGAGTGGAAGAATAAATGCATGAATGGGTGAACTGAAAAGCCTTTCTTCCTTTTGTTTTGTGTCAGTGAAATCTTTGTCTTATAATTTGTTTTTTTGGCCTTAACAGGGAGAAAAGTCAAGTGACTATGAGGAAAGTATGTATATGACTTAGCTCTCTCTGTTAGTGATCTGTGACAGATTCAGAATAATCTCAACTGGCAGCTAATGCCCCCTGCATAAAGCATCACCACTTCCAGCAGCATCGTGTCTAGTTTCAGGTTCTTTTGAGCTGTAGCTAACCCTCTCGTTAAACTGGAATTTTCCTTCCTTAGTGCCTTCTGTAGAGCTGGATTGCTTACATTTGTTCTTATTGTGGAATGCTTTTCTTTCTCTGTTATTTGTGGTGGGCAGTTATGCCGGGTACAGTAGTCTGGGTTGGCATGGGGGTCTCTCAAAGCTTGTAGAACATCTGTCTAGGTGCTTCTAGCTCTTAGAGTCTCCACTAAGAACTTGGCTGTTATTCTCAAGGACATGCCTTTATATGTGCCTTCCTTCTTTTACAGCTTTTTAATATCCTTTCTTTGCTCTGAGTGTTTAGTGTTTTGATTGTTATGTGTCTTCAAACCTCTCAATGCTTAGAGCCATGTATGTGGCAGAGGAGACAGAAGGATTGTAAAAGCCAGAAGTAGATGTCTCCAGGGGGGTAGCATCTTTTAGACACAACGGGACTCAAAGAGACCATCTCAGATTGCACTAGATCTGCACAGGTTAAACCCGACAAACATCCCAGCACTGAGAAAGGGACTTGAGCGCAGAGTCCCACCCCACCCAGAAGCTAATTGAAATGGTTTCTGGCTGGGGGAATGAAAATGAGTTTTCTCCAGTGGCGTGTCACCGAGTATATCAACCATACTCCAAGGTAGCCTCATGCCCAGGAGTAGGTGGCTAACACAAAGTGGACTCCATGTTCTTTCTATGGGCTTTTAAATTTTACTATTATTATTTTTGTTTTCGTTAAAATTTTTGAGGGTTTTGCTTGTTTTGTTTTGAGAGCGAAAACATCATGAGTTGACTGGGTAAGGAAGTAGGGAGGATCTGGAAGGAATGGGGAAAGAGAAAGAGTATGACCGAAGTATACTATCTGGAAAAGAAAGGTGCTCTATAGCACAGCACAGGGTGGATTAGTCCAGGAAGTGGTGCTGCATCCTCCTCTTTCCTGTCTTGGAGCTGCAGAGTATCAGTCAGCCATCCCATAATGTGTCACTTCCCACAGGCTTCCCTGAACCCTAGAAAGCCCACTTTCAGTAGGTGGGGGCTGCTTACTTCAGGACCCAGCCCAGGGCGCTTTAGCTACATGCTCTAAGTTGTAAATTAACAAGGGTGGTCTTACTGTGATGTTCAGAAGATGCTAGTCTGGCAGTTCCCACATAGTTGTTTTGGGTGTCCTTGGCTGTCCCTGTGAATTCACAGGGTGACCGAGCTGTTGTAATTTTCTTCTTTGGAAGCAAACACAAAGCTACCTGGGTTTTGTCAGCCACCGTGTAACTGCTGGTTTAGGGTAGTTCATAGTTTCAGTGTGAGATCATACCACATGCCTTTCAGTGATGTCACACCTTTCCTAAGCTCAGCCTTGGGGATTTGCTGTACTGAGAAACCCAGTACCATGTTTTTTTTTTTTTTTTTTTTTTTTTTTTTTTAAATGTGGAGCAGAAAATAGGGTACAAGAATGAAACCTAAATCCTACCTCTGAGAAACTGTATGTACATAGGAGTATCAGATCCTTTGAAAATTGTGCTTATTTAAGGATGAAATAAAACTTTACTGTTCCAACAATTTATATCTTTTTTTTTTCTTCCAAGGTGACTAACAACTTGTTGGGACATAAATATTTACCAAATTAGTTGGTTCTAATTACTGAACACATGGAATTGTTAGGGATTTTCCATGTCCTAGAAGTACTTAGAGAAAATGTACTGAGACGCCATTGTGTCATAATTGAGAAAATTGCAAGCCTCTGATGTAATACCTAGGTCTTTAAGAAGAAAAGGGAGAGGAGGGCCCATGCTGCCCTTCACTCTGAGCTGTTTATTGCCTAGGTCTCTCAGCTGCTTGTCACTCAAGTCTTCATTGATTGGGTGCATTAAGGGAAATGTAGTTTCTCTCCAGTGAACATTCTTCTGATGTTTCCTCTACTTCCTGTTCATGAGTGAAGGACTCACCTCCTTATTTTTACCTCCCCAGGAGTTAGAGGGCTTTGTGGCTTTCCCCTTTCTCTCCCAGCAACACCGCACACAGCTCCCAGGATAGGACTCTACTATAGTTCAGACATAAGGAAAAGGAGGTAGGCCATAGCTTTTCATGTCATTAGTTCATTCATGGTTGGTTTTATCCCTATGGCAACGTGTCCTGAGTGTCAACTCAGTCACACGGGAGCTTTGAAAACAAGTTTGTTGGAGATGCTACTCTGGGAGATACCAGTTGTTATGTATTTGGGCTTTAAGAATGAAAATAAGATTGTATCTGTAACTAAACAGAATCAGAATATGCCTTTTTTGAGATGCAAAATGAGAGAGTGAGATGGACCCATTTTTCTTGGCTTGGGAAGGGGGAGTCATTTGTTTAAGATTCTCTGAACTTGGAATTACACTTCTTAAGCTGGAGGCTGTGGGTTCGACAAAGCCAAGAGTCAGAGAAGTGAGTGAGCCACATAGTGGGTCTTCACCTGAATGTGCAGAGGCAGATATGCTACAGGCAGGTGGGGGCTGGTTTCTCTGAGTTGCCCTTGGTTCCAGTGAGGCTGATCCCCCATCCTGGCTTTCCCAGTTTAGCCTTGAGTCTTGCTCTGAGCTGTGCAGACCCAGCTAGCTCTTTTGCCCACCCCTCCATACACTGCTTTTCACCTCTCCCCTGCTAGCTCCCCACAGCCGGGCTCTGTCTGTCACCATCCCCTCTGACTTCTCCTTCTCATTACTCCCTTTCCTTCTTCCTTTTCCTTACTTCCCCATCTCTTTAGCCCTACATTTCCGATTGCTGCTTCTATCATGGCAGACCCGAGTGGCGCGTCACATCAGACCTTTATGATATTTTTGTGTTGAGTTCTTAAGGTGAGTTCAGGTTGTCTGTGTGTATGGATCAGTTTTTCACAATGCCATAAACTCTAATTGCCTGCCCCATGCTGATGACCCCTTATTTGAGTAGTGTTATCTGTAGCAACGCTCCAAGGGTGTGCCTGTGGGCTCCCTCTGTAGCAGCACTGTGGAAGTGTGAGGGCCACAGATGGGAGCCATGGATATAATTTAATATTTAAGATGTATTGAAGCTAGACATCACTGTTGCTCAGTGGCTACATGCACTGTTGTGCTGCCGTGTTAAATAGTGCAGCTTTGAACTGAAAATATTCCTTGATCATCGTGCTTCCAGAATGATGAGTGAATGGGGCAGGTGCTTGTTGAGAAAGTTGGGAATGGAAGTCATTATGAAAGTTCAATGCTAGCCTTGTAATGACTCGTCAGATGGCTGAGGGGTGTGGTGCTTGCTACAGAGCATAAGCTTCCATGCAGACTCCTGACCTCAGAATTTTCACCTCCCATTCTTAAATATTCCCACTTCCTGGAGGGCTAGGATTTACAGCGATCATGCCTAGCACTTCTGGTGAGAATATTTCAGCAGTTAATAGATAAAATAAGTCCTTTGACTTGAGGAGGCCTATGTGGGTTTTTGTTTGTCTGTTTGTTTGTTTTGCCTATGTTCTTTTTATAACCTAGTTTATATGTCAAAGAAAAAAATTGTCATCATTCTTGAAATTACAAAATAATATCTGACCCCAGAAAGGCTCGAAAGCCAGACAATCAAATCTACTTTCTTTGCATGTCTCAGTGCTAGGCGGCACTGTCTGCCCCTGCGCTGGCTTCCACCCCTTCTCCTGTCTGTACGTGCAGGTGAGTTTGCGCAGACCTATTTCCTTTGCCTTAGTTATGTCGCATCTTACCCTCTTGGATAACACTGTTAAACACATGAACTGAAAAAACCCTCCATTTGACTTTGATCTGAGTCTCCCTTCAGAATGAAGGGGTAGGGCTGTAGAGGGTCGGGAGTTGTCCACATCTAGGGGCAGAGAAACGAGATGTGACCGACCTCACTTCCTCTCCCCTGTTGGTCTTCTGACTCCTGACTTGCCTGCCTGCTTTTTCTCCTTTGAGAAGGGTAGTTGGAACCTGATGACCCTGTCAGTGTCCTCCGTGAGGAGGGCCTGCTTTCCCTTCTCTGTAAGTGAAGGAGACAGTGGCAGGGCACTGCTCCAGGGGCGGGGGACTGAACACTGCTGATTGTGCCGAGAACCCTGCCCAGAAGCTAGTGCTTAAACCCTTACATCTCAGTGACATTAGAAGTTCTTGGTTGTCTCAGTTCTCAGTTTTGCAGATGACTTAGGACATTATTTTTCTGTCCCGTCTTAACAAACAGATCTAAGTGGAGGGGTCTCCATCAATGTTCAAGGGGAGCCTGGAATGTTGGTTGAGAGCGCCCCTGCAGAGTCGCAGTGGCAAACCCCACAGGGTGGGTTCACTGGTGCTCCCTAGAGGAGACAGCTCACTGGTTAACTCCTGTGGTTTCTTTGCTGTAGTAAATCTGAAGGACTGTTTGGAGACAGTCTTGGAACAGTTCAGAGGTTAAATGACTCCCATGCATTAGGAATGTGGAATGTGGAATGTTGCTTGGGTCAAAAAGAAAGGAAAAGAATGAAAGTAATGTCATCCTGGGGTGGCCCTGTACTTTGTTTCCAAATAGCTTCAGATTATCAGCTTTATTAATCATACAATAAACATATTTAGTAGAGTGTGAGCTGGTCATTACTGTGTCCTCTTGATTTGGTTTCTTAGTTTATGGTCTGGATTTTCTCTGCACAGGCTCATGCTGTATGAGGAATGGTAGCACTATTATTTGTCCTTTAATATTTAAAACCTTTGCTTTATTCTTGCTGAGCTATCTTCAGCTCCCAAAGAATGCTAAATTATAATGGTTGTAATACTCAGTTTTGCCACTAATTTTAAGAAGGTAGTTTTTGCTATAGGAGTTTTTTTAATGCCCCTTGGGAATCTGTGGGTGGGTTTCAGGCAGAGTCTGTTAAACCCTCATACAAGCACATTTGATTTGATAAGACAGGTAAGAAAATGTTGATAGGTATAAAAATACATATATGCATATGTAAACATAGGTTCTTACATGTTATATCATACTCTTAAAACTATTCTCTTTCCCTTTAGTTTTCTTTTATATTATAATTAAATTGATAATTTTAATAATGTAAGTAATATATCTGCTTACCCTCTCTCCTCTTTACCTTGAGATGACCACTTTTGAGCTTATCTTTCTGCAAACAAAGAGGTGTCCTTAGATCTCTGAGGATGTACCCCCTTAAAACAGCAGCTTTGGGATTGGCTTATGCCAGCAGAGGGAAACAGTGATTCAGGGGAAAGAGGCAGCCCTGAGGTTTAAACCGTGGGGAGGCCTGGGGCTCATCAGGATGGCAGGGGAAGCTATTCTCCTGGGTTCCAAGGCACACAGAACCCATACAGCCGGGGAAGGAGGGCTCAACAGAGATGGCTAGGGTTTTTGAAGCCCAAGGGTGTTTAAACACTGCTGTTTGGCTGAGTGATGGAGCCTATTGACAGCTCTCACAAATGTCTTCTGTAAGTTTAATCAGACAGTTCAACAGCTCTCACAGATGTCTTATGTAAGTTAAATCAGTCTGCATGCAAGCTTGTTTGGTTTTTAGGTAAAGCTCGTTTTACATCCTTTGGTGCCAGTGTTTGCATCCGTGATCTCAAGAGCCACAGAGGAATTACTGGACAGCATTCAGAAAACCCACGGAACAGTTTGTAGCCTATTTACAAACTCCAGAAAGGTTCTGCAATAGGCTGCATGCAACATTGTCTTGGCAAATTAATTACAGGAGGTAAAGATGAAGTTAGCTATGGCTTTTGGCTTTTTAACCTTATAAGATTTCATGGGTGTAGATAGATGCCTTCAGTGGGGATGGTGGGGGAATCCCTCCTTTTGGGCAAAGGATTCTGGTAGTGGTGGGCCGTGCTTTAGGAATGATTTGCTTGTGGCCTAAGTTTTGGTAGGAAATATTGGAAATTCTGAAGCAACCGAAAGTAACACTTAGAAAAAAATTTACATATAAATTGTAGCTATTAAGACCGCCAGTGTAATGGTGAAAATATTTCCCTTTCATTCCCTCTGAGGCTAGTTCTATAGCATTCTTGGGGACCATAGCATGTTCCTTTATATAGTTGGACTGACTTTGTGTATGTTCTTTGTAGGCAGAAGTACTTAATGCTGAACAGCAAAGCCTTATTAACTGTTTGAAGTATGGTTCATGGCTCCTTACACTGCTAACATCTGAAATGGTCCCACTTGCAAAAGGGTGTTTCTTTTTGTAGTAGTAAGGGAAAGAGGAAACCCAGCCAAGAATTACTTCTTCCTGATTGTCCTTTCTGGTAGTTTACTTAGTCAAAGTTGAAAGGGAAAAATAAATTCTAGGTAGGAGAGGGAGCTAAACCTGTGAGCATTACTAACAAGCATCTTCAGAGGAGACTCGCTGCATTCAGACTTGCCATGCCGTGATGTAACTCACAGCATCTTAGAAATGAGAAGACTTTTAGCAAGCAATGTAGGCATTGATAGCACCAAACAGACTTTAAGGATGTCGGGGCTTGGAGGAAATGGTAGGGAAGCTGGAGGCTCTGGAGTTTTTCTGGCAAGAGTCTTTTCATAACCATAGGGTGTCCATTCAAGTCTGTGGGTTTGAAAATGCCTAAATAGAGCCCACATTCTCCAGTGATTCGTGTTCAGATTTGATGAGAGACAAGGTTATGAAGCAAAGGTTAAGCCATACACTGGAGTCTTCAGATGGCATTTTACTGTGTTGACAGAGTAAACTTGAAAGATTTTGAGCAAGAAACATGATTGGGGTAGTATTTAATAAGACCTTGTTAGCAGCTAGCAACCATAATGCATTTTTTTCAAAAACAATACTTTGTGCTTATGGGTTGCATTAGAGTTTATCAGTTTTCAAAACAAATATCCTTGGTGCATATGGAAGTTTGGGGTTTCTGGTTTATCTCTATCTTTCTGTATGTATTCATCTTGTTATTAACTTTGGGAAAAACACTATTGCGCACCCACAATCATATACTTACATACGTATAGCTCATATAAGTATGAGCCCGAGAGGCCCTTGTGTTAGGCTCAGTCTTGTGAACATGCCATGAGCAAGTAGGGCTGGTGTGATGGTTCCTATGTTACATGCACTGAATATGAAAACTTCTTAAGGCTAATACTTGGCAAGAGGTGAGTTAGTGCCACAGAGTGGGTCTTCTGATTCCTCAGACAAACATGTCTCCGTGGGAAAAACACTTGATTCTAAGAACTGAGGGGTCACAGTAGTGTCTTCTTCAGCTTAGGAGAAAACTCTTTCTCTTCAGGAATCCCTTCGCATTATCTGGTCTAGTCATTACTCAGATTATTAAAGTAAATGATTCAGTTAGTGGAATGATAAAGCTGTATAGCGGACATTAAACATGTTCCAGCAACTTAAAACATCCAGATGCATATTTAGTTACCAGTCTTTTGATGTAGAACCAATGTCTTTTCTTTGATTGGGGGTCTTTTTGGAGTTGACTTCAATCATCTGTATTGCATCACTCTTATACTGATTTTTTTAAAATGGGGAGTGGGAAGCAATCTTGAGGGTAGAATCATATGAGGTTTAAACATCCCCAAAGATCTTGCACAAATATCTACCAGGATCTAATTTAGCAACAGTGTTTTAAAGGCAGTTCATCTGAAAAAAAAAAAAACAAACCAACAACCAAAACCCAACAACATAAAAGAACCCAAAATATTTTCAAGATAGTTTTCATAGGAAACAAAGTTGCCTTCTCTTTCTATTCCCTTTATGAAATATTTAATTAAATTATGCAAATGTCAACAGCACACAACTGTCGTGAGCATGCCCGTCATAAACAGGTTTGGGAATGAGCAGTGACTCTTGGTAAATAGCCATCGCCATTGGTGGGAGCTAAATCACACTGGCATATTGGAGAATAATGTCCTAGCTGTGAGTGATAAGCGCCATGGGCAAACATCAGTGTCTCTTACACAGGGAACAGCAGGCAGCGCTTACACTGGTGATGCAGCTAAGAGACTCAGCTGCATTTGAAGCAATGGAAGGCTTATACTAGAGGTCCGGAGGACATGCCGAGGGGACAGGGGATGGCCATATGTTCTCAGCAAGGGGAAGAGCATCCTCTCTTCATGCTGTGATAATGTGGGAGAGCCTGGTAGACCTTCTGTTCAAAATTCTTCCCTCTGTTCTGCTTCATCGTGCAAACTTCCCCACACCAGGTGGGCTAAGGGAAGAGTTTAATGACTTTTTAATGCAAAACCATTCTGGTAGTTAGGGATTCAGAAATTTAATCTCCCCTCACTGGTGTGAAGCCACATCTGTCCTAGGCAGATGTAGGTGAACCCTGCTGCAAGAACACGGTCAGATTTCCTGAGAGATAGGTGCGTTTGGGTTCCCTAACCTTCTGTACTAACGCTCACAGAGGTGAGAATGAATCAGCCTTGCTTCCAGTACGTTGGCTGAATCATAGCAGAGTGATATGTTTCCAAATGCATCCTTTATTATAAGTCTATTAAGCAGAAAAAAAGAAATGGGGCTGGAGAGATGGCTCAGCGGTTAGGAGCACTGACTGTTCTTCCAGAGGCCCTGAGTTCAATTCCCAGCAACCACATGGTGGCTCACAACCATCTGTAGTGGGATCTGATGCCCTCTTCTGGTGTGTCTGAAGATAGCTAAAGTGTACTCATATACATAAAATAGATAAATCTTTTAAGAAAAAGAGAAATTAAAAATTATGGAGCCATTTCTCATTTATAATTTGAAAATCAACTGTAAAGTTGCTAGTATTAAACTGACTAAATATGCATACTCTTGTCAGTACTGAGTGTGCATGTGTGTACATGTGTGTATAACATGGTACAGTAATAAGTGTGTCTGTAGACACCCTAGTTTTCATAGACAGAAGATGGAGGAGACGCTTGATGTGCTAAGGAGCTGCTACAAGCAGGCTCAGATATTACTTGGAAACAGATGTGTCTCTTGGGTTCTGACTTGGAGAAATTTGAGTTTTGGATATCCTTAGTCACTTTTGAACCATCCTCTTGGCCACGTCTTCCTTCTTCCTGGTTGGCCACAGAGTGAATAGGATCTGACCTTGATGAGAGCTTTGAAGGTGCCCCCTAAGTAGTAAGTGGCTTTACTACTAAAAATGTATTAAAGTATTGGTCTTCCTTGAGTTTTTTTCTTAAAAGAGAAGGCCATAATGACTTAAGTCCTAGAATTTTTAATGCAGGACCAGGTAGTTGTAGGGTCAGTCATGGTAATTTGTCTAGAATTCATTATAATCTCAGTGTGCATTTATAAGACTGGCTCGTCTGTAGTCTTGACTCATCTAGAATAGTACTATTCAGTGGAAACAATGGAAGTCACACATAGGAACTCCATAAATAAAACAGTTTTAGTGGTGACATTAAAAAGTACAAGTGAAGTTAATTTTAATGACGTTAACTTTAACATAATGTATGTAAAATCATATTCCTATATGTAATCTAACATAAAATGTCACTAGTGAGAGCACAACTTTTATGTGCTAAGTCTTCTCAACATGGCATGTTGTTATGAAGCATTTCATATCCGGAAAGGCCACATTGCAAGTGTCCCCATTGGCTACACAGGGTTAGTAGCTGCCCTACTGGGTAAGTGCAGTGTGGGCTGTTCGATGATGATGACAGGAACCACCTCTCTGGGTCTCAGACCCCACTTGGTCCTGGAGCCTCCATCTGTCAGAGCTCTTGTGTGGTATGCATTGGCCACGCCCAGCAGCCAGCTGGCATCAGTGCCCTGGGGAGTGTGGATCTCTGGTATGTTGCTGTGTGTTTGATTTCACCTCTGAGGGAGCAGATGGATTCCTATGGAGCTTGAATAAAGATGATTGTTCCTCAGAAAGAGCCTTGTTGAGCAACAAGTATAGGATTTCCTGGCCGATGGCCAAGCCCAAGCAGGTTTTTCTATAGCTTGCTTGGCACATGCTTCCCCTACTTCCTGGAGATGCCCTAGACTTTGGAGGTGAAAAAAAGCCCGCTGCTGCATAGGGAACTGCAAAAGACAATGTGTTCTGAAACCGAGCATGTTGGATGTCGTTTGACAAGGACGAAAACAGGTCGGGGAGTGTTCCCAAGAACAAGTCTACTTTCCCTGGATGTTCAATCCCGTGCAAACTCCGGTCCTGTTTGAGGGGCCCAAAGGCACAGAGTGTCCTCGGTGCAGTTCTGTTGTGAGATGTGAGAAGAAAACAGTGGAGTCATTTCTGTATAATATGAATGCAGCTTTTGGTGGGCCAGGACTCGAAACCCACAGGCCTTGAAAGCACAGAGCACAGGAGCCTTGGGCTAAAAGCTGGAGCTGAGGGTGAAATTTCCTCGTGTTTGATGCAACTTCAGTTTTCAAACTGCACCCAGGCAAGCAAGGAAGTGCCAGCAGGGTCCTAATTATAAAGGTGCATTCTCCAGGGAGGAACAATACCTTTGGAATCAATGTTTTGGAAAAAAAAGGAAAACAAATACTTGTGAAGATTAGTTTCAGTAGGAATTTAGTTTACAGAAAACGTGTACACAGATGCGGGTACGAATTCATCTCTTCTTCAGACTAGCAAGGGTCCTTTCCCCTCCGGGGCCCTTTGTTGTCACCCGAACCGTTTTTTTCCCCCCAACTGGAGTTGGATGAACCGTGTGTTGTTTCTTAGGTGCTCGACACACTCATGTTAGAACTGCAAACTATTTAAATTTTTTTCTAGCTTTTCTTGCTTTTTTTTTTCTGATTTTAAGGTCCATGTAGATTGGCTATAAGGTGAGAACAAAGCTACCTATTACTATCCTGATATCTTAGAGTCTCCCTTTATGATTATTGTGGGTTTTTCCCAGATGAAACTTAGGAAAAAGAGGATCTAAGTTTCCGTTAGAAGGTAAATTCATGGTAATTATGCCCACTGTGTATAAAATGGATTGTTTTTTACTTTTCTGATGAAGAATTTAAAACTGTAAGATTAAATGAAATAAAGTAAGGTGAAAAACATTACTGGAGTAGAAAAGTAAGTTAATCAATACAAACAATGCAAATGTGTGAGACAGGGGCTTTAAAAGTCGAATGGATGAGGGTCGGGAAACCCATGGGCACTCACTAACACTCCTGACACACAGAACCCAGGGCAGTTAACACTGTAAACCCACTGCAGTGCAAACTTATATACAACACGCTTTACTAATTGCTTTTATGTGTATGGAAGTTTTGCCTGCTTGTATGCATGTATTGTGTGGTAAGACTTTGCCTGGGGACACAAAGCATACTTGTCTACTTACCCCAAATAGGGAACCCACAACAGACTGAAGTAAGGATACCACTGACATCAACTTGATGAACTAGTAAGCTTTATTGGAGTTCCTTACAGTAGTATGGGTGGGGGGTCACTTGCAGCAGAAAGAACTCAAGGACGACTGCATCACCAAGGCCACTTCACCCAGGATGACAGCCCACAAAGCTGGGAACCTGGAGTTCACCGCACAGCCTGCAGGCAGTTTGTCAGGTAGGAGAGTGTCCTTTCCAGGTGTGCCTCAGCGGCTTCAATCAGCGTCTTCCAGGCAGTTCTTCTTGTCTTCTTTGTAGCTTGCTCTGGTAGGGAGGGGCCTGGTGAATCTGGTTGGTTTCAGGGAGTTCTTGGATCTCTTTTGTTGTTGTTTACATCTTTGCTTAAGGAGCTCCCCTGCAGGATGTTTTTATCTCAGAGAAGAAGGTTATGAAACTGGATGTCTGATGCCCATGGAGGCCAAAAGAGAAGGTCAGATCCTTTGGAACTGGAGTTAGAGATTAGCTGTCATATGGATACTAGGAATCACACCTGGGTCATGTGGGAAAAGCAGCCACTGTTCTAACCACTGAACCATCTCTCCAGTCCCTGAAAATACTTCTTCAGTTAGCTATAGATGTGTTCAAATGGAAACTTTTTTTTCTATTTTAGATATAACCTAATAAAGGGAAAGAAACAGATAATGGAAAAATGATCAAGAAACCCTTAACTCGCTTTTCCAGGAAGGCTTCTGTTGGCAGGGATGGACAGGATGGCCTGAAGAGGCAGTTGATCCAGCTTCCCCTCCACAGACTCTGTTAGAGACAGTTACAGGAAGAGTGGAACGAGCAGAGTGTCAGTGCAGTAGCTCTTAGCCTTTGCTGACTTTATTTCAATTTACGTTTGTTACCGGTCATAGGTGGATTTCAGGAAGGTAGGTAGAGTGTTGGCAGTGATGGATAAGTTACATAAATTCTCTCATGTGGGCAAGAATTCTCATTCTCAACCCCGAGAGAGTTATGTTGACACACATTTGCCTCTTCCTATAAAAGTAATAACTCCATGTCCTTGTGCCTGTTCTGGGCAGGGGAGGATTCCACACAGGTCTTTAAGAACTTCTGCTGCTCTGTAGCCCTTAGGATGTGCTCTGGATGTAAACCCCAGAGAAGGAGGCAAGCAAGCTCCAGTTCTTCCCGTGGGAGTGGTCCCGGAGGCTTGCTTCTGACCCTGTGCCCAGTGGTAAGGGAAGAAACACAACAGGGTGGCAGCAGGAAGTCCTGGAGAAACATATCCCTAGAAGATTCTTAGGTCGAAATCCTGCCAGAGGGATTCTTTGGTCAACAGTAGGATGAAGGGAACACACCTACCCACAAGACAATGCGGGGATAGTGAAATTAACCAAGGATAGGGGAGTTATGTTAAGACCCTACCAAACCCGGCAAAATGCTGGATAGCGGAGAGTAAGGAAAGAGACAGTGCCTTTCCAGCCTTTCAGAAACAGGAAGGGAGAAATGAAGATGTCAGTTAGGTACACTCTTGCTTTAAATTCTGGTGAAACAGTGCAAAAAGCCAAAATGCATGTCTTGTTAATGATGTTAAGTCATGGTATCAGAATGAAACCAGATACATTTATACAACTGGGGATATAAAGATGACAGAATTGGATAATGAAGTTATGCCACTGAAATAGCCTGACTTGTGGCTTAAAAAGTAATTAATCCCAATTGATACCAAAAAGTGCCATCTGTAGGGTTTCAGCTATGCCTTGGGGCTCATCAGACCAAGCCCGAAGTAGAAATTTTTCCTCTTACTCTAGACTTGTAGTTTTTTTTTTTTTTTTTTTTTTGCTTTTAGTTTTGCTTCTGCAGTCTGGCTTCTCTCACTGATTTTAAAGTTGCCACGTGTGCATACTGGTTCTTCCATTGTAATCTTTTGGTTACATACTATTTTACATGGAGATTCCCCCTGACCCTGGCTTGTGTTGGAGATTTAGTTCATTTCTAAGTGAAGCTTTGCAGCTCTGGATGATGTGCTGAGAGCATCGGAGTAACCGGTTGGTCCCCTTAGTTTGGATGATTTCTTTACTCTGTGTTTGAAGCTGGATGAGTGAAGGAGATAAACAGGTGAGAGGCTCTGTCCTCGGTGTCACTTTGCTCTTTGAGACGTTACCGTGGCATCCACACAGAGACTGAAGAATGGGTGCTGGGGCCACTTGGTCTGCCGCTGCTGTGCTGCACAGGATTCCCTTGGCTTCAGCTGGAGGGAGTCCTCACACCTGAGGTGAGGCTGAGTCACCTCTGAGGGAATCCTGAGCTTAAAATATTTTTCATGAATTGGTATGGGGGAAAACAAACACACAACAACAACAACAACAACAACAACAACAACACCCCTCTCTCATTGGAAGATTTAGCTAGCTTTCATTGCAGGGTTTTTTTCCCCCCTCAGGTTCCTCGCGCCTTCTGTAATATGTCAGGGGCCTAAAAACTTAGGAAGAAAAAGGAATTTGCATAAATTGATTCTTGTCAAGACGCCTTCCACATAGTTGGAGCTCCACACCACTTGTGAGTAATTAAACGCCATGGAAAACTTGTTGACAGTCACCTTGGAGTGAATGCTTTTGGGTCTGTGGTGGAAATTCGACTGCAGTGCTTGACAGCTTCAGAGTCTTCTCGCCCATGTTTTCTTAAAATGGGGTTTGCGTCTACAGTTCACTCTTAACAGCCAATGTTTGCAAATACTGTAACAAAAAACCGTTCCAACATAAAAACCAATATTCAAGTCTGTCACATCCCAGCCCATGTGGAGAGGGGAAATACTTTTTAAAAGTGGTAATTCTTAATATTCTAAGCTGTTTGGAGCAGGGGCTATTTAAAAACTCACAGCTTTGGTAAGTGAAGGAGACGTACTGATGGAAACCACAAACATGTTTAGTGCATGAGATCACCAGGCCTTATTCTCACCTTCAAAACAAAAGGCTTTCCCTCCTCCCTAGCTCTTTGTGTGTGTGTGTGTGTGTGTGTGTGTGTGTGTGTTTTAACTCGACTCCCCCCACCCCTCCAGTACACCCCCCTCCTTGACAACCACATCAAGTTTTCCTGGCTTTGGCCAGGGAGCAGTGCTCCAACTGTTAAGCCGTGTGAGAACAGTGAACTTGGTCAGCAAGGATCATTTGTGTTCGGTTGTCAACAAAGGCTTGTTTTACTAGGAACAATGACTGCGCAGGTTTGTGCAGAGTGTTGTGTGCAATGGTGTTAATCAGTAAGCAGCCTGAGCCATACCCACAAGCCCTTCCCCAGAGTTGTTTTTGCTCTTTTTTTTTCTTTCGGGTGACTGTTGTTCCTGCCCACTGGCAGCATCTGAAAACTCACTCATCAGTATGCAGGGATGCTGCGCTCTGCAGAGGGAGCTTTTATCGTTCGTTCATAGGTTTCATGCTCCTGGACTATTCTCACTCATTGCTCCTCAGGAGTGTGTGGCCTGCTATTATTGGTGTTTAAGAACAGTGAGGTGGTTACATGACAAGGATGTAGGTCTGAGGTCAAGAGGAAAGATTTTTTTTTTCTAGATTTGGACATATTCCAAATACTTGATGAGGGGTGGTTGTTTGTTTGTTTGTTTGTTTTGTTTTGTTTTTGCACAAGCATCATTGCTTTCACAGGGCCACAGAGACTTGCACAGAAAAGAAGACTTGGCCACAGGGAAGAACCCTAGTCTAGAGCCAGTGGACTACGTTAGGAGTGAATGAATCCTCCTTTATTTGACAGAATTCTTCTCTTTCACTAAAAGGACTGAATCGCTATGACAAGCATTGAGTATGTTTTGTGGCATGGATGAGAGATACTAAGTTGTTAGAAACTTGAAGGTGATGTAGCTCCCCTTGGAGTGCTGAGCAGTGGTACATACATGAACACTCCCTATCTTTCAGGAGGCCTCCTCCTTGCCAGCTTTACCAACACAGCAATGCCCCCATCCTGCTGTCTATGTTTTCCACTGAAAGTGGAACTCCTGGGTTTAGCTAGGCTGTATGGCCAGTCTGTATTCGTGATCTAGGTGTACCCAGCTTCCATGTGGGATCTTGGCATCCAAATTCAGATCCTCATGCTTGTGCAGGAGACACTTTACCCACTGAGCATCTCCTCAGCCATTTTCATTAAGCCCTGTGGGTGCAGTTTCCATGTTTAAAGCAGGTGGGTTGACACCACTGAATACATCGAGAGACACCTTTGTGAAAACTTTGGGCTCTAGATATGTGGAGAGATAGCAGCTTGGGTTGTGAGTTCCAAAGTCAGATAAGAGTCTTCGGTATTCTTGATTCATGACTTGCTGAAGACTGAGCCATCTCTCCAGCCCAGAAATGTTCTGAATGGTAGAATGACCTTGATTTGAGCTCAGTGTCAACCATTGACATGCAAATAATGGATAGTGCACTACTTAACCCCACTGAGCTTGCTGTCTCTGCAAGGCAGTGAAGTTCCTCCTGCTACAACCTGGCTTGACAAATGAGGACCCAGAAAAGTAAAAAAGGCTTCTTGAAGGTGACTTGGCTGTCAGATGACAGACCTTCTCCAACCAACTGACCTATCTGTGTCATCTTGTATGTTCCTGGCATGATGCCTGTACTCCAGGATCTCTGCTTCTAAAGGAACAAGAAGATGGACTTGGAAGAAAAGGCTGACCAATAGATCTCTGAAAACTCTACATTCTTTGGTTTCTTGCGTCAATTGATTAGGCAACAGAGATGTAGCCTTAGATCTACGAGAACCCACCTCCTGACTGTTCCTTGGTCAGAGTGGATTAGATAAAGTGAGAAATGGAGAGGAAGCCCAAGACAAGCACACCAAGCAAGAGCCCCTGTCACAGGACCATGGGCATAGTGACACTGCTGCTAACACAGGGGAACTGTGTGAAGGGGGACACTAAGTTCCTTTATTTGGTCAAAGGCTTTTTAACCTGAAGTCTAAGGTTACAAGGATTTGTGTAGCTGAACCGCAACAGAGCTACTCCATCTTGGAGCAGAAGTCTGTGGAAATGACCCTTGGAACATTCCATCTACTTTGCTGATGTCATTGTCCTGAGATTGCTGAAGAGATTGAAGGAAGTTCTGGATTCTTAGAAGTGTTGGGTGGTACTTGAGCAGTCCCAAGAAGGGTTGGCTCTGGTAGAGAGTGTTCTTCTAAGAGAGAGTGCTTGGTGAATTTCCAAAGTGGGAGTCACTGTGGTGACAGTAGCTGGTGGAATCTCACACCTGAGAGAAGTGTAAGAGTCAGAGGTAACTTTAGGTTAAATATGGCTTCTCTCACACAGTGGTCAGGGCCATCAGAGAATCTCATCTGCAGTGTTTGAAGATGGAAGACTCCAGGAGTCTTTCTCTTTGAAAAAACAGTGACACTTGTGTGTTAATGTCACTGCTTCCAAGTTCATGTGACTTGTCATTGGCGCTCACCATCTTTGTTGATAGAAGCTATACTGTCGTGTGTCTGTGGCGGTGCCCCTAGAAGTGGCGTAGTCAATAATCTGCTGTAGTAGGCAAAAAGCTGGTCCAAGCAAAAATAATATTTTAATCACAATTTGATTCACACAAAACTATTTCAGGATTACTAATCTCTTCTTTGGGATGGCCAAAGTTCCCTGGCTAATTTTATCAATGACTTACTTAGAGTTGAAGGCTTGAATATAACTTGATAAATGACAAGATTAGAAGAGTAAATACAAGACTAGGAATTAATTTTTTTAGATTGATTTATTTTATGTCTATAAGTGTTTTGCCTACACACTACACACACACACACACACACACACACACACACCCCTACCACACACCCCTACCATCAGAGATCTGTCTGCCTCGTAAAGGTCAGAAGAAGGTGTCAGATCCTCTGGGGCTGGAGTTACAAAACTGTTGTGACCCAGGCTGCTAGGAATCAAACTCAGGTCCTCCGCAAGAGGAACAGGTGCTTCTAACCACTGAGCCATCTCTCCAGTCCTGGTTTTCTAATTTCAGATGCCTCTTGTATCTCTCCAACATCTTCATCTTTAATACAAGTACTTCCTGAGGCAGATATTGATGATTGCAGCACTGTTTATCGTTAAGCTGCCTACTGACGTGATATTTAGAAAATTCCTTATATGGTTCCCTTCAAATTACTGTTAAAATTACCTACATGTAAAAGTCAAACACTGAAATGCATGGCTTTTCCTTGCAGTTACTCTGCATGTAAATAGCACAGCGAGGACCAGCACTTGGAGGAGTGATGCTCATGAACCGCATGTCACCTCTCAGACTTGTACAACGTTCCGTTCTGTTAGGAAGAGGGGAGGAGACACTCGGCCCCACCACTCCCTGAGCAGTAATGGCTGCAGGTGGGGCTGCCATTGTCTAGAGTGGTGTAACCACTGCTAAGTTGACCATGGTCTCGGACACAGTGATGAAGTCAGTCTTCCCATACCTGTACACAGAAGACCTGAGAGCGGGAAGAGGAACTAGTTGGCAAGAAAGGGGGATTACCAGCAGAGGAAGGAGTAAGCTACAGTGACTAGTATGACCACTGTCCATTGTGCACATCTATGAAATTGAAAAAAGAAAAAGATGTTGGGGGTTGTAAAATGGTGAGTTAAACAAGTTTATTGAAATCTTATTTAAAACGCAACACTTGAATAAATTAATACACTTGGTTTCTGATGGTAACTTAGTTAAGACATATTTATATAAATTGCCTACTGTGGAACTAAGAGTTGTCCCAGGACTTCAAACAATCCACATGAAGTACACATTTTACTTGAATTTCTATGAAGGTTGGTGAGTTGTAAAAATCTTAATATTTGGGTCTGGAGAGAGGGCTCAGTGGTTAAGAGCACTGACTGCTCTTCCAGAGGTCCTGAGTTTAATTCCCAGCAACCACATGGTGTCTCAAAACCATCTGTAATGGGATCTGATGCCCTCTTCTGGTGTGTCTGAAGAGAGTGACAGTATACTTGTAAACATAAAATAAATAAATAATTCTTACAAGTATTTACTGTTAAAAAAAACCAAAAACTTAATCTTTGGAGCAGCTGTGGTAGATTACATCTGTATCACAGCGCTTGGAAGGCTGAGGCTGAAGAAGTATTGTAAGTTCCAGCTCATAATGAGCTATTTAATGAGTTCCACTTTAGCCTGGGAGACAGTGTAAGGCCTTATCTTAAACAAAACAAAACAAAACAAAACAAAACCAACCAAGAAATACCAACCAACTAAAATCAAACAATAACAACACCAACCAAAACACATAAAGCACTAGAGCAAAGCCAAGCAACCAAGCAAAGAAACAAACAAAATCCAGTTGAAAAATTTGAATTTGAAAGTCTGCAAACATATTTTATTTTGCTTTAATGATCCTGTGCTACTTCAGTTGGGCATAAAACTATTGATTGACAGCTTCTTCCTTTAAAACTTAAAATATATCGTCCGGTGCTGGATCTGCTTTTTGCTTTTAAAAGAAAGTTAGCCCTCTATCTGCAGTCCATATAAGGTTTCCCTGAGCCTGGTGTTTGTCTGTTAAAGCTCAGGGGATCTAGATGTTAACTTGGTTTTTTTTTCCCTCCCTCTTTCATCTTCAATCTAAGAACACGTTTCTTCAGTTCTAGGAAGTCATGTCAAACAATTTATGTAATTCACTGTACTTTTTAATAGAATAATTTCATGTATATCAATGCCTGTTAGCCCATTTCCATGTTTCTTACTTGAACTTTAATTTCAAAGAAGACCGTACTCACCTTTGCAATGCCTTTGAATTCACTAATCCTTCTGCACGTCTCCGTAAGCTTAACTTACTACGTCTTTAAAGTACAACCTACGGTATTCCTAAGGGTCCCAAGAGTTTTCCCTTGTCACCCAGTAGTAGTCTGCTTTTCTTGTTTTCATCCGTCCATGCTTGAAATGGATGCTCCATTCCACTCATGGCTCATTGTAAGTGTACTTAGAGTCTTGTCTGGTTATTCTAAGACGTTAATTTCACTTGGGTGGAATTCATAACTTGACAGTTGGGTTGACTTGGCTTTCTTAGAAGTAGATTCTTTCGTGTTTTGGAAGTCTAGTTTGTGGGCGCCTTTGGAATGGGGGGGGCTGTACTTGTTTTGTTCTTTTATTTTTCTTCGCTGACTAATACTTTTCTGGTTTTACAGTTGCTTTCCCCTAGGCCCAACAGATAATTGAGTATCGTAATGGAGTCTGACATTCATTTCTGTGCCCTGGGCTGCTGATTTGAGGGCTGTGGTGTGTTCTCAGAGCAGGCTGGCAACATGGCTAAATTTTTAGGGTCAGAGCTACTGATTCCTGGAGTCCCCAGCCTCTTTCATTTCCGACAACTTCTGCTGTCTGGTGGGAATTAGTCCTAGGCATTAAGTAGCAAGATAAACTGCTTATCATGATGCAGTTTGGATTTTTGTCTCTCTTAGAAGTCCCAGTATGTTTATTGCTTTTGTTTGCTTCTGGTGTGTGTTTGTCTCCTCAGCTCCATTTGTGTTTTCTCTCCTTCCCCCTCCCCTCCCCCTCCCCTCCCCCTTCCCTCCTCTCCCCTCTCCTTCCCCCTCCCCTTCTTCCTCCCCCTCTCCCCCACCCCTCCCCCTCCCCTTCTCCCTCCCCCCTCTTCCCCTCCACCCTCCTCCCTCCTGCCCATGTCCTTCTTGTCCTCCTCCTTCCTCCTTAATCAATTAGGGTCTGTCTTGTCTGGAGACTAACAAAACTTGACTGGTTTGGTTTGTAAAATTAAACATTTAGATGTAGACTACTGGGCTGGGCCAGAGCAGCCATCCCTGAGTTTGGCTTACTTGGTCTGCCTACCCCCACCTCCTCGCTTCCTCAGGAACTCTGAGAGGCCGTGGTATGCCGGTCCTCTCTTCTTTCTCTTTCAGGACTGCTTCAGAAATAAGGGATTTATTTTCTTCCTGCTGTTACCTTGATTGGGCAGTATTCAGAATAAATTTCAAAGCTCCACCTTCAGTGTAAATGTCAGTATTATCTTAAGTTAAGGAAAATGATATTAAGAAATAAGTAAGTTTACAGAAATTATTCTCATGAACCAATATTCAGGAGACGTGACATTTGATATGATGTGTACTCAAGTATAAACTTCTCAGCTCTCATGTATGTTGTTATGAAATAGCTGAAAAGCTTCATTAGTTGTTAGAGCCTTTCCTTCTTCCTTATTCTTTTAAAATCGAAATAATATTGTAATAAAAACTTTCTATGAAAGCTTTTAGAAAAGTAAATGTTAATATGGAAATGTTTTTATCTTTTTCATATCTTAATAAACCTGAAGAGAATATATGCTTCAGGGCACTTTGAAATGTACCTGACTACACACTAGGCTAGGGGTAGGATGCGCTCTGGAAGCTTCCAGGCCTCCTTTCCTGTCAGGTGATCACCCACGCCACCTTCCTGCCTGCCCTTCCAGATGAGCTGTGTTCCTTGCGCAACCCTTTGTCTTTTGGTCTTGATAATCAGGCAGCGTTAGAGCTGTTGACATTCTTACTTTATTTCTTTCAGATATAATACCTTCAGATCAGCTGTTATAGTAAAGATATTCTCATTTAAATTATTTTTAAAATAGTCCAGAAATATGGATGTATGATGACATTTCTGTATGGAGAGAAAGGGAGTTGAGTGAATTGAGTCTTCTCCAATTGTTGAGCCTTTGTCATTGATGATGGCTATACTATAGTTGATGGTTTTCTTTTGAGTAATTTCTTGCATGCATGTGTGTATGTGTGTGTGTGTGTATGTGAGTGTGAGTGTGTGTGTTCATTCACATGTGTGCACTCATGCATGTGTGTTTTAGTAAGTTCAAACTGAGAACAACCTCCAGTGACTACCTCCTTTGAAACAGAGTCCCTCATTGGCTTGTAGGTCACCAGTTAGGCATTGAGTCCCAGGGGGGTCCTCCTGTCTCTGTCTCTCCACTGGAACTATGAGCATAGGCCACTCTCTGGGCATTTTATCTGGGTTCTGTAGATGGATGCCAGGTCCTCTTGTGTATGTACTTTACCATACACAAGCTCTCTCCCAAGCTTTGTTCTCATTCTTTCCCTCCCTCTTTCCCTCCCCCCTCTCTCCCTCCCTCCTTCCCTCCCTCCCTGTGCCTTTTGCTCTCTTTCTGAGGTAGAATCCTTACTGAGTAGCCCAGGCTGGTCTTGAACCCATAATCCTTCTACCTCAGCTTCCAAGTCCTGGGATCCTTGCATGTTTTCTCTGAGGACTTCTATAGATATATGAGTATCTTTCCTTTGTTCATAGACAACACTGTATCAGGACACACCACCCATAACACCGTTTTACACCCAGCAATTGATTTCGTAACTCATTTGCCACCAGTCCATGCAAAGCTGGCTCCATATTTTATTCTCACTTCAGTAAAGAAGTTAATTATTGCTAGGTTATAGTTATGAACAAATCATTATGCAAAAGTGGAGAGGCTCTGTGACATGCTATGCTTGTTTTATTTTCGAGCACAGTGGACTGTTGGTTGAACTGTGGTTCTCCCAGCAGGCAGAGTTTGAGCCTTCCTGTTGAGGAAGGTAGCTGCAGTTTCAGGATGGTAGTTAGCCCTTCAGTTCTGTGTTTTCAACAATAGGTGGCACCAGTAATTTCCGTATTGGGGCTGTGTAGATAGAAAGCACGATCATTTTTCATTTCCTATCATTGTATTCACAGATTATTAAGAGCAAAGATGTGCTTAGCCGTAAGCCTGGAGGCTGGCACCTGTATGCATACATCCAGAGCAGATTAAGAAACGCTTTGTAGGACGATAACCTGTGGCTCGAAGCTGTTTCTCTCTTCTCACCCCAGCCTGTGTTTGTAGCAGTCACTTAGTGAGCTAAGACATTTAGTTAGCACAGACATATTCAGTGATGATCATTACCGCTAGCATGTACACAAAGTGTATCTTTTCCTGCATGTCTCTTAGAGATGATTTTGTGGGAAATTTCATCTTGTGACGCATCCATGGATTGATCTTTGCATGGGGCTCCTGTGTATTCTCAGGACTTAGCCTGTCTAACTGGCATTCACTCGTTTTCATCTTGGTCTCTGTGCTAACCCTTTCTCCCCTGTGCTCCCAGTTGTGTGGGCCTAGACCTCCGTGCACATTTAAAACACGGCTCTTCAGATGGAATCATTAGCTGCAGAGAGCAATCCTTTCCCTTTCTTCTTGTTGCCACCTGGAAATTCCCTCCACCAATTTCTAATTGGCCTTTCAGAATTCGCCTTCATTTCTGTGCCTCGCAATACAAGGCTTTGATTGCTGCATAAGTAGGTGATTGTCCTGGCTGTTCCCCTTTTTGTTCTTTATCAGTATGGGAAGAATAATTCAGAATTTTAAAAAACAAAAAAACAAAAACAAAAATCTATACCATGTTGTCAACAAGCTCTCCTGAGTCAAACACACACATAGAGCCTTAGGAATGATGAGGTGCCAAACAGATTCAGATGCAAACATCTGATGTGACATGACTCTATCCATCCTCAGGATCATGCAGATGTTGGAAATAGTGAGCAGAGCTCTACTGCTTTTGATTTGAACTGGATCAGCAGAGCTTCTCTTGCTTGTTCCCTCCTGAAGGCAATGCATACCTCCTTGGCTTCCACCTGGTGACATGCCTTGAGTTGGTCTCATGATTTTTTTCCTGTGGATTTCTGTCTTCACAGACCCTTTCATCCTACAAGAGTCCCAAGTAGCTCTGTTGTGTAGCATTGTGCTAAAACCTCTGATTCTTCCTTTGTGCTCCAAGTAGCTGGCTCTTAGATTTAGTGACTCCTTCAAGTATCAAGCTAATTATGTAGTCGGTGGTCAAAATCTCATGAACAGAACCTAACACCACAGTTATGCACTGAAGTGTGAGCATTTGAGTGTGTATGCGTGTGCCGCATGCACGGGCACGCCTGAGTAGAGATCAGAGGACAACTTTGAGTGTGCGTCCTCATCTTCGACCTTGTTTGAGAGAGTTTCTCTGGTGGTTCACTGCTTCTTAGCCGAGCAGAGATGGTCTGAAGACCTCCAGTGACATCTCTCTCATGGCACCGAGAGATGCCACATATTCATACTACTGCAGCCAGCTTTCCCATGGGGTCTTAGGATCTGAACTCAGGTCATTGGGCTTATGCATCACTTTAGCTTTGAGCTCACTGTGTAGCCAAAGCCAGCCTTGCACTCCTGAGACCTCTCCTGCTTTAGCAACCCAAGGTCCAGAATTATTAGCATTGGGCAACACATCTGGCCTTGTCTCACATTGTACATTGTGTTATGATAGCAGCGCAGCTGCACGTATTACAGGCCATGGAATTCTGGAGTTGTGGTGCTTGCGGTGTGAATGAGAAATACCCCTCACAGGCTCAAATTTTTCTGTTTGGAGAGGCTTGAGAGGTGTGACCTTGCTAAAGGAAGACCCTCTCTGTGGTCAGGCTCTAAGAGTTTTATGACCTCACTGTAGAGACAATTCCTTCTGCTTGTGATTGAGAACGTGATCATTTCGCTTATTGTTCTGTCTGTCATGGCTGCTTGCTTCTATGCTTCTCCCAGTGATGGGCTTATCCCTCTGGCACAAAGCCTGAATAACCCTTTCCTCCTGTAAATTGTCTTGCTTTGGGTATTTTATCACAGCAACAGTCTTGATACCCTGAGTAGTTCTTCTAATTTTTCATTCAAGATTATCATTTTAGATTTAGATTTAACTTTTCAAAAATTTTGTAGCATAACATGACCTGGTTGATTCAGCCATGTGTTTCTGGGACAGAGGAAGGAAACCCACCCTAGCAAGGATTACCTCATAGAAGGTGGAATGGGAAAACAGGCATTTGGCTGCCAGCTGCTGGAGACAAGGAAGGGAGACTGCAGTACTCCAGCACCACACCCTTTGAGCAAGCAGAGGGACCATCTTTACTTGATACTGCATCTTGCACTTCCAAGGATCTGCCTCACTTCAACCTCTAGTGCTAGCTCATCCGTACGTGTGTCTGGAAAGCTGCACATCTCTTAAAGACGGATCATTCTGATCCCTCGTAAAACCAGAGGGGTTACTTTTTCCAGGAATGGATTTCACACTAATCAACAGTAGTAGTGACCACGTAATGAGGGTGCCACCTGAGCGTGGTTCTCTACCCATTGGCTTTGTGGTCTTCAATAACTCAAGGTAAATCCTGTAACTCCTACCCCATCTTACAGTAGAGGAAGTCAAGGCTTAGGGATGTTGAGTGGCTTGCACAGGCTGCACAGGGGAGATGTGGACAGACTAAGAAGAACTGGCTCTCCCCTTATACTATACTGTCTCTGCTCTAAAATGACTTCAGAGGGGAGCATGCACGCTTACAGTTCCTTTATCTGGACTCCTGCTTAGCATTTTAGGAGAGGCCTCTCTCCCTGTCAGTGTAGACGGGTTGCTTCTGACCTCGGTGGTCCAGCCTGGCAGAGCCCCCGTCAGTCTTCTCTGGGGAAGGTGCTGATGTTCCTCTGCCTGCACTTTGTTTGCTTGGCGGTTTTTGTTTCTGTTTAGTCAGCACAGTGGTTGTAATCATGAGCATCTCATGATTACAGTTGTTAAGAAGACACACGTGGACCTCTCACCCTGGAATTTTATAGACTCCAAGCTTAATGTGAATATGAAAAATATTAACTGAGCCAAAGTTTCATTTATTTCTCTTCATTATTGTCAAGATACTGGGAAACAGAATTAACTTGAGTATTTATTGGAGAGTATGTTGAACAAAGACACTTACATGAATATATTGTTTCATGGATAGGAATTAGTAATTCAAACCAGTAAATGTTTGAAATTGATTAAAGGAAAATACTCAGATTCTTGAATAATGATTTAAATATGCTGAAACCTAATATCTTCATAGTACATGTTTTTTAGTTGTTAGACGACATTGAAAGGATGATCCAAGGTAGGTGGCATTAGCAAGGATTTTTGCAGCCATAGAATATTGAGGTAGGGGACTAGTGGCTTTCTCAGACCCTCTTCCTCTTTTTTTCCTGAAGAAATTAAAACTCAGAGAAATGGCACATGCAGTCTCTCCCCCCACCCCCCAATTGCTGACTCGTAAAATGAATAGACCGGTTTACTCAAGGTCTCAAGGGTTCAAATTCTGAACATTTCACCCTTTCATATATTAGCAATGTCAGTGACTTGAAAATTAATGTGATTTGAGCTTCATATTTCTTTCCCTTAGATGTGGTTGAAGTGCTATGAGTTCATCACGAATGAGGAGGTAAATCTTCTCTTGAGCCTGCCTTGTGAATTTCATTCTCTGCTACCAAATGATCTCACTCAAGCCAGTGACTGAAGAGGCAGGTTTGCTCTGGGTGACCACTCTAGAGGACCACATTAAAGTGCCTGCGCTCTTTGTTTGTGGAGGGACGAGTTTTCTTAACTCCATCACTGGATTCCAATGGAGGAAATAAATTACTCATGCATGTTCTAATGACTAAAAAATTTTCCAGTGTCCCGGCTGTCTAGGTCTCATGGTGTAGAGGTTCCATTTCCAAACAGTAATTGTTACACTTTTGACTAGCTGGATGATATTATTTAGAAAGTCAAGTGAATGAAACATTTGAGTCATTGGTTCTAGGCCAGAATTTCAAAGGATATGCTCTGTGAGATCACTTGTGGTAGTTGTGGGAGACACACTAGATTTGAAGGACTCTCCCTGCCCTCCATCTTGCTTGAATAACTTAATAGCTTAGCCTTGTGGGCAAGGAACTTTTAACCTATCTGAGCCTTATTTTTCTCCTCTGTGCCGAAGAAGGTAGTCGTGGTAATGCCTGATGTAATTATCTCTTACGACTGCTGAGAAAATAAATTGTGATCACAAAATCTGAAAGCCAGAAGGGATCCTATGCAGATTTGTGTGAGTGCTAGGGTTTAGAAACATTGTAGGGACAGTGATGCTCAAAATGACATTTTTTTAAATCTGAATTCTGGCTAGAATTATGTATATGGAAATATTAAATGGGTACTAGATGCTTTTGTGTGTTAGTTATAGTGACAGAGTTAAAACTGCAAGTTGTTAAAGTTGAATTTTGCTGCTTGATGTTAACGTCAGTAAAGGAAAGTAGCTTGGAGTCCTGTTTTTGTTTATAAAAGGGTTAAACAGTAGATCCAGAAAGAGAATAAAAGATGAAAAATCAAACAGGTAATAAGAATGTGGGCTGAGAGAAAACAGGGTGGAATCAGGGGTGAGGTTAGGACTCAGGGTGCATCTTCTTGTGACCCCGTTTCTTGTGTTAGAGCTGAGTCAGAGCTTTGGCTCCCAGCCTTGCTGGATCCACAGCCATGAGGCAGGAGAACGTTGGCCATGTGACTCATGGTCCCCATGAAGTTAGCTAGTCCAGCAAAACTGCAGCGAGACAGTGAGTTTTCCCAGGCAGTTCTCATCAAGAACAACATATGGAGGACAGTGTCCTACAAGGGTCCCAGGGGGAGAAGGCGGGCAGCTTTTGAGGCTTTCACTCGTGGGACTGCCAGAAGAAAAATTATAAGTTTTTAAAAATTCCCTATTTGTGAGTTTGTGGGTTTTTCCCCCTCTATTTTAATTATGGCTGAACACATACATACCATTACATTAGAAACCAGAACCCCTGTCAGTACTGTTCCACATTGGGCACCTTAGAAGACTGAACAGAAGCCCCGGGCTACTTGTTAAGCGTATGGATCTGAGGGGAAGCAGCTTGCTGGGAGCCAGTGCTGTGGAGCACAGAGCCTGCTCCCAATATAACTACCGTTTGGCACTTGCAGCACATTTCTAATTGTGAGTTTAGAGTTGACTGTGCTGTTTTGTTTGTTTGTTTTGTTTTTTGTTTTTGTTTGTGTTTTTTTTTTTTTTTTTTTTTTTTTTTTTTTTTTTTTTTTTTTTTTTTTTTTTTTTTTTTTTTTTTTTTTTGGTCTGTGGAAGTGTAGAAAGCTATTGAATGTGATGCTGCCCTCCCCATATTATTTGTTGTTTGTTTCATTTTCACTGTGGAAGCTACTGAAAAGCCTACAGCATTGGCTCAGAAATCTGTAGAGAGCAGATCTTCACACATAAGACTTCCAGCATTCATAATTAGACTGCCTGCTAATTAAGTACCCTCTCATTAAGTATCACTAGCACCCAGAATGAGAAAACGTAGAAAAGCATCAATATTTTAAGCCAATTTAAATAGCATCGAACCTTTCTTTTTAGGCAAAGATGGAATTTCTTCTAAGCATTAACAAAGAAGCTTGTGGGAGTCCTTATTGCACACTTGCTTGTTCATGCTCATAGAAAGTGGCTTCTATGTTGCTCAAGAGGTTCCTGTGATATGTTCAAGGCTGATTAAATATATATTGTTCATCAGTACCTTAGAATAAACAGGTGTCCAAGAGCCAGAGAAGATTGCTCCCAAAGGTCTCTCTGGAGAGAGGTGGGAGCCATGTGTGATATCATTTTGTATGCTTGAGGGACTTTTAACGTGGGGCAATGGAATGTATTAGATGCAACAAGAGTCAGAAGACATGCATCCATTTCACTTAAATTACTTGTTAAAAATGGGTACAAGTCTTGAGTCTTGGCACCCCAACGTGGAGGTAACAAGCTGGTCCCTGCTGCCTGTGGAGAGACCCAGTGGGCAGTGTAAGCATGAAATTCATTTTCCAGCATTTTCATGATTTGTAGCATTAAGATCGATCCCAGGGCAACTTCATATGTATAAGATTGGCACTTGTGAATTGGAGGTATCAATTGGAGGTATCAGAGCTATAAATGCATAGGAAGTGAGTGATCATTACCTTTCCTGGAAAGATCCCAGCCCACCTATGAAGCAGCAGGGTTTCCCTCCAGTTCCCTAAGGAATGACAGTCGATAGAGTAAACCTGGGGCTTCCCCAGATGATGCTCTGAGCAGAAGCGAGTCCTTCACTCTCCTCCTGCCCAGCAAACACCTTGTGAAGGGAAAAGGATGCCCAGTGTGGAACACCGCCACTTTTAATCTTGTTGTCAGCACTTGGTGTCTTTTCTCTCAAACGCATGCACTTTCTAAGATAGCTTGTTCCAATATCAAGCATACACCACGCTTGGAAAAACTCAAGTTGCTTGCCGTAGTTAAAATATAACAAATACCCATGGACTTGGTATTTCCTAGACCTGGTCTGGTGATACTTCTGTTCTTGCCTTCTTTTAAGGTAGCACAGCTCTTTGAGCTTCATGTCCAAAATCTTTCCTACTGAACAGTGCTCTGTGCACTCACTTGATGTTAGATAGTGACTGGGAGATTTGACACCTTTGCCAAGCTCTAGCCCAAGGGCAAAGCAGAGTCATGGCTGGGTCTGTTTATGCTTTTTTTTTTTTTGTAGGTAAAGAATGTTAAATGATTCATAAAAGAAACTACCAGTCAAACACAGGGGCAGGGACGTGTGGGCCTGTTCTGAGCATCTCATTCGTGCCTGTCCGTTTTCCAGGGCCTCTGATGAGTCAGTGCAGGACTTTCTGGAAGAACTGAGTCATGAGGAATTGGACACATGGAAGAGGGAGGTAGAATAGTTGGGGGTTACAAGTCAGAGGGCTGCAATCAGAAGAAAAAAGATTTTCTTCTTTCTGCAGAGGAGCTGTGGCCCATTATGGCTGATGTTTATGTAACACTAAAAGCTGCATACATACACTTTCATGTGTATTCAAATGTCACATATATCAGTGCACTGACCTTAGGGAGAGAAAAGGTAGTGAGACAGAGGAGCCTGGAGTTGACACTCGCAACACTAATGATCCAAGAACATCTGGAGGCTCCTGGGGGAACTTGGGCAAAGCTCCAACTCTGCCCTCCCAAGAACCCAAGTTTTCCCTCTTTCCCGCTCTGGTTCTGTCTATAGGCAGCTTATATGAGTCTGGCATGGACTTCCAAGCTGTGCACATGGATTAGAACTTGTCCTTGCCAATGGGTAGCATGAAATACTCTTGCATTTGTCATACAAATGGGTAACCCATATCCCCAAAGAATTGTTGCATGGGAAATTGAGGTATTGTGGTCCTGGTTCTTGCCTAACATGGTAAGACCTGACCCCCGTTGTGGGCTCTGTCGGTGTGGGGAGGTTTGTCCAGGTGAATTTTGGAGTTCCTTTAAAGAGATCTCAGAGGTGGTATCTGCTATTGGGACTTCTTGTGTGTAGGAGCTGAAGACTTGATCCCTGGTTCACGAGCTTGGCCTTTTCTTCCCTGACTGGCACATAGATTGCTATCTATGCTCAACTATTTCTGCCCCTGAAATTTCTATTCTGTTCTCACCCTCGTCTCTCACATCTGAGCACATTTTAGATTTGTTTTTATACCGCCCCCCCCCCCCGGGGCTGGTGGTTCTCTCTTCAGACATTCTTTGATAGTAAAAGAAAGTTGTGAGAAAAAAATGTAGATACCTGAATTGAATATAGACAAATTTCAAAGCATTTTATCTAATTGATCTTTATATTTCTATTCATCTAAAGAGAATGGGAGAAAACTAATTTCCATCTTTTTCAAGGGTCTTGTACTATACATGTGTTTTCCACATGCTTGAGAGTTTAAGAAAATGCCAAATAAAAATATTTCTTTCTCTCTTCGTGGGACCCCCCCCCCACCACCACACCCTTCTTATCTTGTAAAACATTTTATAGAAAAGGTACAAAATAACAAATGGTCCAGATAGGGTAGGCTAGCACACGCCTGAAACTGCATTTGAAGGTGGAAGCAGAAGTTCAGGGTTATCCTCAGCTGCATGTTGAGTTGGAGGCAAGCCTGGGCAACACGGTTTCAAAATATGTAAAAAAAAAAAAAATCCCCAAACTTAAAAGATTTTTCTCTATGCTCATAACCCAGATTTTCTGAATTTTAACATTTTTTTTGCTTGATTTTTGCCTTATTATTCTCCCTCTTTGTTCATGAAAAAATGTCAAGTGGTTTGACCTACATGTATACGGTTTTCTCTCAATCATTTGAGGATAAGTGGTAGACATGTTGTTTCAATACTTTGAAATACTTCAGTGCACATTCCTTGTTAGAGAAGAAAGAAACCCTTTTCCACTCTTCTCTTCTTTGTGCTCTAGGATCCAGCCCAGCTCCACGTTTCTCTAGTCTCCTTTAATCAAGGACAGGGTCTCAGCGCTTTTCTCCTTGTTAGCCTTTGGTGGCCTCGCAGCCCCGAGAGCACTCAGCAGCATGCAGGTCCAGCCACGGTGTTGGTGGTTTCCCCTGCAGGGGCTCAGGCCCTGCACTGTGGGCAGATGTACTCCAGACACAATGGCTGATAGTGCTTCAGACTGAGAAGCATTGATTTGTCCTGTTCACCTCCATCCTTTGGTTAACAAAGCTGGGGCCATATTTCTCCACTATAGACTTAATAAATGCTCTTTGTCTACTAACTCATAAGTGATTAACAAAATGTGAACATAGAGATTCTTGAATATTTTAGCCATCATCAAACTTTTGCCCTCTGTCTTTTGAACTCAGGATTTATCAATTCTATCCTCCCTTCTAAATTTATTAGTTTTATTCCAAATTTTAACTTTTCAGGGTTCTTCCTTTCTTTTCACACTGTAATGGTACATTGCTAGTGACATTTGTTTTGTTACTGGAAAAGCTCTACCAACCCACTGAGCCTACTTCTTAGCAAATGAGATCCAGCTCAGAAGCCTTAAACTGTTACATGAATGTTTGCAAGTCAGTCACTCTCGTTCACCTGTGCTGAAAGCATGTTGAACAAAACAACACTAGCTACTGATCTGGTGTTAGTAGGCATTTTATGTTTTAGCCATATTGCAGCAGAACACATAGATGGATTTTTTTTTAGAAGGAAGACAAGGAGTGCCAATCAGTTGAGGTAGGTAGAGAGCCTTGCCTGCAACATGTGCAGTTGACCAGTAGTGAGCAAAGCAAGGGGGGGGGGGCACTTGCTCAGTGTACCTGCTGTCTTGGAGAGATTAAGACCCAGGGGAGCTCACATAGCAAGGGAACAAAGAAAATGAGCAAACCAAATTGGAATAGAAGCAGGGTTCTTGCTGTCGGGGCAAGAAGAGAGTGTGGCAGACAGATGTAAAGCGAGAATAAAACACAGTGAGGTTGGACTAGAGATGGAAGTCCTCACGCAGTTCCTGTATTTTAGAGTCTCTGTGTAGGTAGATACAGGTATGATAGATACCTGGGTATGCATGTGTGTAATATGCATTGTAATGGTTTTAAATTATTTGCCAGGTCTCCCTCCTGAGAGAGCCAAGGGCAGTGGCACCTCTGTAACAGTGAATATGTCTAGCACTTGTTTCCTAAATACTACTGCACATGGAAAGATCCAGGGCTCTGTAGATACGGCTGGTTCCAGGACTAAAGCAGATGAACCTAGAATAACTTAACAATACCAGAAAGCAAGACCTCTCTCACCAAACAACAGGAACACTTTAGAAGGACCCAGGAAGCAGATTAGGGGCATTTGAACACAGGACTAATTGAGCTCTGTCCTACATACTCCTCTGTAGTCATCACTGTCTTGCAGTTACTCAAGTTAACAAATTTCACCTTAATCCACAAAAATGAGGAATCCTTACTTGGTCCCAACCACGTGATGCCAGAGAGAACTTGAATGTGTGGGGTCTCTGTGCTGTATTGGATGATTCCTAAGATGAACCCTTCCGTGCATGCAGAGTTCCCCTGGTCAGCTCCGGGTTAAGTCATGGTGAGTGTATTGAGGATGAGGAGAAGTAGGTGGATTTGTGATGGATTCTGGAGATACCTTCATAGTTTGCTAACTGACAGAATGAGGATAGAAGGGAGGAATTATTCATCTGTGTGGTGACATTTGGCTTTTTGACTGGAGTCACCAGGGGAGATGGTGAGAACTGCAGAGAGCACGTTAGACATAGAGGTCAGGAGTTCTTGCTAGTCATATTTTGCCACCTCTGTCACATTGGAGTCAACGTTAATCTTAAAGCATGTAGACAGGAGGAAGCCTGTTTTGATGAGCTTTTTAATCCCACAGGATCCATAGTAAGACCCTCATGCTTGTAGTTCTAACCCCACGTTTTACAGAGGCCACCATTGCCTGTTTGTTGTATATTAAATACTACTTCATGCTGCTGCAGAATTGAATCCCACAGAAACCTTTGCTCATTTAAAGTTTCTTTGAGTTATGATTTTTTGAATGTCAACTGAAAGTGACTGGAAAACGAGGTGTCGCTTTTGTACAAGAGTTAGTTGCTAAGGGACCAGATCTAGGAGCCTGGCCTGGGGCCTGTGACTACTCTACAGATACGTCCTACTCTTTCCCTTTTGGAGCTTAGCACTTTTCAGACACACACAGAAGGCTTGCTTTCCGAGGGAACAATCGTGGGGGAGCTGAGGGTGCAGTAGGTAGCTTTCTTTTGATCCAAAGCACATCTCTTAGTCTGTTTCTATAAACGGGATACTTTCAGACACGTGGGCTGTTCCTGTACCACATACTGTAGCCCTAGTGTAGGCTCAGGAGGTTTGCAGTCTCAGAAATCTCTCTGCCAATTCTGCCTCTTTCTTAGGAGTCACTTGCCTGTCTATAGTTCCAGTGAGAGATCAAGTCCTGGAAATAGTAATGCAAAGAAAGCTATTCTTTGTGTGTGTGTGTGTGTGTGTGTGTGTGTGTGTGTGTGTGTGTGTGTGTGTGTTTGTGTGCGCGCGCGTGTGTGCACATGAGTAGAAGTCACAGTTCATTCATGCAGGTAGGCTCTCTAGCCATCAAGTGTATGTAGGTCTCTGGCTCCCCAATACTGGGATTACAGGCACACTTCACTGGGCCCTGCTTTTTGTCTTGTGTCCTGGGGAATCTAACTCGGGTCCTCATGCTTGCTTAGCAAGCACTTTACCAACTGAAACTTCTTCCCGGTCCTGCACACTCTTTTTCTAAAGGTCTCGGTGCTTTGTGACTGGTGGCCCGTGGATTGGTATGAGGTCTGAACCCGGTGAAAGAGCTCACGCTATGCTGGGTTCTTTGGCAACCATGCCTTTTAAAGCATGAAAGTCTGTTTTGGCTGCTAGGGTTTGAGTTCACCAGTGTTATAGCCCTAAACTTGTCATGCTGGTTCCCCACTTCATGCTTGTAGACCCTGTTGAATAATTCTGTATTTGGGAGGGGGAGATCACACGATGGGCTTATAAAAGCACACCAGCCTTGACGCTGGCAGTGTGACCCCCGTCCTTTGTTCGTTTTGCTCTTGCATGCTGCACACCCACAGCCCCTGGCTCCCTTTCTCTTTGAATTCTCACTCGTTAGCTCACTGAGGTCTTCGTTCTCCCATGGCATTGTGTGAATCAGATAGATTCCAATTTACTGTTCAAGAGAGAGAGAAGGGGTTTTGACTTTTAGTCTAATGTATGTGACATTCTTACTCTGCTTCATTTCTTTCTGTGGTGACAGTCCCCTCCCTCGAATCCCTACTTGCCAGAGAATGACTATTTACAGAACCATAGCTACGGTAAGAAAAACTTACCAGGGAAATATAGGGAGTTTTGAAACTTGAATCCTGGGCTGCTTTAGACTTTGAGTGGATTGAACTGGAAAGCATTGGAACACTGGACTAAGGCTGAAAACATAGATCTACCAGCCGTGCATCTTAGTTTGCTTCTGTTGAGCCTTGGCTCTCTCGACCTGCTTTTAGAACCAGGGCCCTGGGTCTGAAAGTCCAATGAATTGGCCAATTCAATCCATATTGTCTTCTTGCATGGTAGTGATTTAGACCTAAGGAGGAAAAAGTGCCCTGGCATGTCTATTTAAGAAGCAAAACTCAAAGCTTAAAAATTTCTCTTTTGAGCATATGTAATAAATTTATGCGAATATGATTTTCTCAAACATTAGCAAGACCACAGTGGGATGTTGCACCAAGGAACGTGGAGCCCAGCATCAGAGTGGCAGTTAGAGTTGAATTAAGAGTTTCATTAGAACCATTTGATTTTTGAATCCCTGTGTGTCTGCCTTTATATTGCTGAGCCATTTCTGAAAAGGATTTAGGAAAAAAAAAACAAAAACAAACAAAAAAACCCCCTGAGTTTGCCTTTCTTTTAAAGAAAGGCAAATGCCAACACGGTGTTGTCACAGTACCAAGGGAGACAGACACCGAGTCGGAACATGACTTTGTAGTAACATGGAGTTAGGAGGAAACTTTGAAGTGGTTACATCAGACAGACATGTTTTCAGAGTCTGTAGCTTTCAGTGGGGCTTGGGAATGGAAGCTGCTGATGGGAACATTCATTGCATGGAGACAAATCGTAGAAAGATGGTTTTGTGGCACGGACCCAGGACATGGCATTATTATGAAGCTCCAGGGTTTTAGATGCTTAGAAAATGAAACAGAGCCTTGGGAAATCCAGGAATCTTTTTTTAAATGGATCTTTTCCTAAGGCCAAGTGGGCTTCTTTCTCCACTTTAAATGATAGGCCTAGATGTCTCCTCCACAAAACAGAGGAAGAGGTTTCCCTCTCCAACTGAAAGTCCCTCTGTGTGTAAACACCCCTCCCCCCTCCCCTTCTCTCCCCTCCCCCTCCGCCCCTCCCTCTCAATGGAAGGACTGTGTATGGAAGCTTCTGATAGCGCCTGGAGACTCAGAGGTGGGGAAGGATGAGTTTCATGTAGATGCCTTTCTTGCTTAGACATCTTTCTTCCCCAGAAGGGAGCCAGTCATGATCTTGAGGGAGTTTTGTCCTTTTCTGCTTGAAAAGGTGTTTTTCATCCTGTTCTCTCTTCTTGGCTTACCTGTATATGGAGAGCCATCATTTTTAGCTTGATGGCCACATGTTTTTTCAAAGTGCAGGGTGCTGTCTCATTTTCCTGTACTGACATAGCCAAGTAAGGTAGGTAAATGATTTTAAAGTTCAGGTGAACCTGTCATTTAATATCCCCTTAGATAAATGGTTAGTAGCCGTTACAAGCCACCGAGTAGCTTTGCAAAGTTAAGATTGTTTTTTTCCTTTTTTCTTTTTTTATAGTTTACAAAATGAACTTGATATTCTAACACATTTCCCAACTGCACAATTTGTAATCTCAATGGTGTTCGGAGCCATGGTAACTAGGGAAAAATTGCATTTTATTCAAGATGCAAAATTATTAAATAACCTTGGTCTCAGAAAAGAATTGCAGCAGCAGCCTTGGAGATTTCATGACCAGGGGTAAAAGGACAATCCCGAAGCTAAGCAAAAGCTGAGAGAGAGAGAGAGAGAGAGAGAGAGAGAGAGAGAGAGAGAGAGAGAGAACACGCACATGTACCCTGCCTGACTGTGCTGGTNGCAGCAGCCTTGGAGATTTCATGACCAGGGGTAATATGTGTGTGTGTGTGTGTGTGTGTAGGAGAGAGAGAGAGAGAGAGAGAGAGAGAGAGAGAGAGAGAGAGAGAGAACGAACACGCACATGTACCCTGCCTGACTGTGCTGGTTTTGGGCATGTTACATGGTTTCTGTAGTTCCTTCAGGGGCAGGAGGGGCTCATGGTGCTCAGAAAGAAAGCGTTGTTTTTTTCTTTCAGGGGTGCCCAGTACCAGCTCACAGGGGACGCTCAGCAAATGAGGAGGGAAATTGAATTGCATGACCATGGAGTCATGGTACAAGCGAAGATTTTGATTGGCTGCTGGGTTCTGACACATGTTGTGACACTTAAAGTAATTCAGAAGATGATCTTCCTGCCGGGGTTAACCATTTGACACGTTAATAGCTCCGAAACAGAATATGGGTCAATTTTGCCGCTGCATCCTTTCCACAAAAATGTGTACTTGAAAGCTTTTGTGTCAGGATCATCAGAGAGCAGAATTTATTTTCTGAGCAATTATCCCGCTTTCTGTTAAAGCTTGTTCCATTAACTCTCACCGTGAATTCTGTTTGATATGTGAGCGAATACAGCATAAAGCTGGGCAACAGAAGCCACGGTGAGCGCTGCTGGTGAGCGTCCGCCTCACTGAGCACACACACACTCTCTCCACCATTCTCCTCTTACCTGGCCCTAACATTCTAAACCCATTTCTCTCTGAAGTTGTTTGTTGCGTTATTGTTACTTTGGAAGCTCCCCCCACCCCACCCCCAAATCTATTTTCTGTTTACACTAAAGTGTAAACTTAACAAAAGTAGCATAGTTACTGGCCTAGAACACTGCTGTTTAGAATAACACTGGGTACATTTTGGGTACAGGATGAATACTTGTTGAATATAAAATACAAGCATTGGCACCCAGAGTGTAAATGTGTTAGGCGTTCAGTCATAAGAGCTATGTCTGGTTCCTCTTATCCACCTATCTTGTGCTTTTCTGTGTACCAGGGATTTGTCAGTGAATAAGAGATCTTACTCAGGTTTATTAAATATAATGTCTGGTGCTTGGTTACCTTGTCTAGTAATCAGAGCCACATGAGCTGGCCAATTTATACAACCATTAGCTACATGTGGCTATGGAAATTTAAAGGCAAATTAATGAAAATTAAAACTTCAGTTCCTTAGCCATGCTATAACCATATTTGAAGTGCTTGCATGTACCCAGTATAAATCATACTGGATATCTTTATGGAATGTTCTCTTGGATAGAATTTGAAAACAGATTAATACGTGGGTACTTTCCTTGCAGATGGATGTAACATGCTTTTAAAAGAACAAATATGGAGGCTGGAGAGATGGCTCAGTAAAAGCTGCTCTTTGGGAGAACTCGATTTCAGTTCCCAGCACCCACGATAGCGTACAACCATCTGTAACCCATGCCCTAGGGATCTGATGCCCTCTTTGGGCCTACTCTGGTATTGCATGTACATGCTTCACAGACACGAATTCAGGCAAACACTCCTACACACAAAATAAACCTCATGTAGCTATATATCTACATATATGTATATATGAATGAACAGTAGAGAAAGTCCACTTCAAAGGAAACATTCAGGAGCAGTGACTACTGGTTTTCAGGTGTGGCTTCCTAGGGGACTTCTAACCTGTGGCAGAAGGAATGGGTAAGGATTGGGCAAGCTGAGGACACAGAGGAACATGGCTTTAAGTTAGAGATCACAACTGGAGAAGGAGCTGGGATAGAACTCTTCATTTGACCATCATCAGGAGGTCCAGGATTTGTTCTGATGGCTAAGTGTACTTGAACTCACAACAAGCTACTTATTACATAGTTTTGTTTGTTTGTTCATGGAAGTTTTTGTCTTCCTCAGGCCCACATTCTCTTACAGTTCTGCGTATAGTTTTGAGTCCCTCATCCATCTCCAGCAAACCCTGATTCTGATAAGTTATTTATTCACTTGCTGTAAATACCTTCGCCTCCCATACCTTTAGCATAAAGACAAGACATCCCCCCCCCATGCTTTTCTTCATAACCTCTTTATGATTTACTGGATCTTTGCTTCTTTATTGCGTACACTCCAGCTGTTTCCTCCAAGTTGTTTACGGTAGATTCAAGTTTGTCTTGCATCAGAAGCAGTGATCGCCACCAGGATACACCCACCAGACTCTTAACCATTAGCACTGCCTTGTAGAGGGAGGCAGTGCAGCTCAGCAGACTTAACAAACCCGTAAGGTTCTTCGCCAGAAAGCACACAAGACTCACGGAGTCTCCAGGTGCCCGAGATGTCAGGGATCCTCACGAGTCCTGCCCTGTTCTGGTTGTGTGAAAGGCAACAGTGGACGGGGGTGAGGGTGGGACAGTGGGGGATGGTAGCTCCCGGGGCACTTCTCAGTAGTGAAGGGTTCTGCTAGTCGTCCATTCTGTGGATGGGGCTCTTCACTGGTACAGCTGACCATAAGCTACTCACGGACTTCCTGGCGCACTGGCTGCCTCTGAGTGGCGTAGCGTTCTATAGGTCACCCACAAGAACCTCACTGCTCTACCCAGGTGCACTTGGATTGACTCCTCTGGTCCCTTGCTATCTCGTCTTGCTGAAGCAAAAAAAACGCAAGTATTTCTTTGTCTCCTTGGGAAAAGTCACGTGATGCTATAGAGTAACCCTCTGCACCGGTACCTCAGAAAAACATGCCTCTCATTTCCTGTTTGCCCCAGCACAGTTTTTGACACATAGAAGAGTCTGCAACATATTTTCCTTATGAGTTAATGAGTAGGATTGATGATCCATCTACATTTCCAACATTCGGTCAGTCTTCAGCATGTTTCTAGGGTGAAGCTTTACATATTATTGGCCTATCTGAGGAAGCCCCTTAAATTCAGCCAGGAGACAGGAGATCCAAGTCACCACACATGGAAAATGCACCCTTGTTACTTGTTTGTTTTTTTTTTTTTTTTAGTCAAAGTTGTGGAACTGAAATATAATTTGCATACACTATTTACTCACTCAAAGCACCAATCCAGTGGCTTGGTTGTTTTCCCACATTATGCAACCATTACCCCAAATGAGTTTTAAGAATTCATTTATTACCTCGGTAAGGCTCCTTATGTGCACTTAACTGTTAATTTACTTTTCCACTCTTAGCCACTACCTTTTCTGTATCTTAAATTTACCTTTTCTTGATATCTCATACCCAGCATCCTCGAATCAAGTCACAGGTGATCTATTGCATCCGGCTTCTTTTGCTGTCCATTCTTTTCTGGGGCTCATCCACGTTGTAGCATATATCAGCATTTCATTGTTTATATTGACATAACAGCCCATTGTAGTAACACACCACATATTACCACCCATTTGGCTTGCTTCTGCCTTCAACATTGACGGACAAATTCTCTATTCTCTGCTGGATAAATCCTTTCAGTTCTCCTCAGTGTGTATTTCAGAGCGGAGTTTCTGGGTATATCTGAGTTTAATTCTTAAGGAGACTTTCAGTTGTTTTCTGAAATTGCTAAAGCCTTTTCCATCTCCATCACTAGCGTGTGACCTTTAGTCTTAAGAGCTAGCCTTTTCTTCTTTTCTAATGTGTGAGATAGTCTTGCTCAGTAACGCAATCTGGCCTTGTGCTCAGGATCTTACTGTCTCCTCAGCTTAAGTGCTCAGCTGACAGCTAGCGCTAACCAAGGCTCTGCTCTATTGAATCCTCTCTCACAGAGTGGTCAGTAACAGTGGTTTCTTGTAAGAACACAAGTGTGCAGGTTAGGCGACAAACCTTGCTCAGTCTGTCAGAAATGCTGCTCTCAGGCTTCCATCTTGATCCCAAGTAGTTCTTGAATTGATAGAGAGCAGATGGAATGTCCAGAAAGATGCAGAGTCTCAGACATGACTGGATTGTGCTTGGGGGACCCATATGGTGTGGGAGTTGATGCTTGCACGGAGACCCATCTGGTAGGACATGACACTGACCCTGCGAGGCAGAATCTCTTTAAGAGGGAAGAGTATGCCAGAGTTTAAAAACTTACACATGCAGTAACAACGCGGAGCCACAGAAGGAGGACACCAGAGAGGTTTCAGAAACATGGAGTCTGGGCTGGTGAGATGGCTCAGTGGGTAAGAGCACCTGATTGCTCTTCCGAAGGTCCGGAGTTCAAATCCCAGCAACCACATGGTGGCTCATAACCACCCGTAACAAGATCTGATGCCCTCTTCTGGAGTATCTGAAGACAGCTACAGTGTACTTACATATAATAAATAAATAAATCTTTTTAAAAAAAAAAAAAGAAAGAAACATGGAGTCTGGCTGCTGGTGACACCATGGAAATTTGCATGGACAGGTGGATCTGCACAGCACGGGGCTGCTGGCACCGTGCAGACCCCTTTTCCTTGGATGAGCAACATTCTTGGTTGTTGGGTTTTCCTGGGCTTTGAAGCAGTCTTGAAAACATTGCTTGCTTTAGACCGAACACTTAGGTTTCTGGATTATAGAAACAAATGTAATCACTAAAGTGTGCTCTTAAAAAACAAAAAAACAAAACAAAACAACAACAACAACAACAAAACAAAACAAAACCAAAAACAGTTCCCTGCCGAGCAGGCTTAAATAGCTTGCTGGATGTGAATTTAAGCAGGTCAAATTTGAAATTCTATTCTAATTCAAAGCATGCTGCACAGCTCTGTTTTTAGATTGGCGATTCAAATGTTTTCCCAGATAATACAAGGGGAGGTTGAGATAAACTAAAGCCAGTGGGAAATAAGAAAGGCAACTGGATGGCAAATTTCACTGATAAGAGGAGGCACGGTAATCTGATGGTTACTTTCTGGTTGGGTTGTTCAAAGATGGGATGATTAGCCACACCACAAATCCTTTCTATATCGCACAGCTATCGTAATAGGTACTTTGTGATGTTTTCTCAAGAAGGTCTTGGGGCTTCTGTTACTGGAATTAGGCTCATTTATTACAGCGTTAGTTGGCTGAGCTGTGTAATGTTCTGCAGCTGTTTTTTTTTTTCTCCCCAGTAAATATGTAAGAGGACATGCCAGGCATGAGGCTAACAATGCAGGGACCATATTGAAGGCAATATCAACCTTAGAGTTGAGAAACTGTGTGTCCACTTTAATGTGAAGCTGCAGGCTGATGTTGACAGAAAGCATGATAGGATGGGGTGATGGTCTGTCTGTCTGTCTGTCTGTCTGTCTGTCTGTCTGTCTGTCTGTCTCTGTGCTCCAGGTGCTTTGCTCCCCTAGCCTTCAGCAGAGTAATAACCTGAGAATGCTAATGGGTGATGGTGGGTAGAGGTTAGGGTCCTTGAAATCTATGTAACTGCATTTATAACAAAAAGTGATCCGGTTGAATTGTCAATAGGGAGATTAAGAGACCTGGGCAAAGAGGATCTGAATTAGAGAATGCTATACAGACTCTTAACAGTGAGCCCACACCTTTAAAAAAAATTCTAATATTGTTATTAATATCGGAGAGAAACATGGAATGCAGTGAAGGTGGCTTCTAAGAATTTAAAGATGGCAGCTACAATGAAAACAATACAGACCGGTCGATGGACTCTCTACTGAGAAAAGACAGTGCATTTGAGAGTGTTTCCAGACAGGCCCTCTCTGTGTTTTGGAGTGGGAGAGTTCTGTGTGTGGCATTATTGTTTGAATTGTGGGGTGTTTAGCATCCCTGACACGCATTCATTAATGCCAGGAACCTGTCCCCTCCAGCATAATGACAAACCATGGGACATCACGTTCTGCCACATGCTGCAGAGAGAGGTAACACAGCCCCCACTGAAAGACTCTAGGAAAGAGCTGGTCTCGGGGTCAGGGTGGGTGAGTTCTAGATGTCCCGGGTTTCTCCTATGCTTTGTCAGTATCTATGACAGGAGGACACCGCGGCTAGATCAGAGTGTAAGAAAGAAAACCCCGCCTTTCACTTACTTTGCCCCGTCATCTTTGGAAATGACATTTTGTGTATTTATCTAGCACGAGCATGCAATTTATGTTAAAACAAACGTGCATTGCTTAGAACTGAGCTCAGTAGCATTTTCCTGCACAGGTCTTCTGTCTGTGAGCTTAGGACTTCAGCCCCCCTTCCATCCTTAAGGCCTAAGCTCTGGAAGGAGAATTACAGAGGCTGAGGGCTTCCTAGCCAAGGATTCACCTCTACTGAAGGTCACATTGGGTGATGGACATCAGTGTGACCAAGAAGCAGCCACCCACTGAGTTCCATCTCTTGGCACTTGCAGAGAGGCACAGAGCTCTGGGCAAAAATCGACACGTTCCCTTGTCACACAGAGTCAGAATTTTTAAGAACTGGCAAGCCACCAGGGCTTTTCAAATTATTCTCTACATGAGTGTGGAAAATACCATTCCCTGACAGAAAATTTGATTCGCACTTTACAAAGAACATGGGGACACGGTTGAATTGCATAATCGCCTCTCACAAAGGACCCTGAGAAGGAGCTGCGTTCTCCAGTCTTGCCTGCACCAGTATGAACAGAATCGCAAGCTTGTTTTCAAACACTCAGGCTCCTCATTGAGCAGCCTAGTATGACTTTATATTCTTAAGACCCCTCTCTGGTCCCTGCTCAGTCCCTCTCCACTGACGTCAAACCAAACCACACAGAGATAGGCCTGTTGAAGGGTAAAACTTTCATCCCTGACTATGGCCGTCTTAAGATTTAGACTCAGAACTCTGTCTTTAACCCATACCCAAGCCCCTTGATCATCTTCTCATTTTGTAGTTCAGCGCAGGGGGAGTGTGTGCCTGTGGCCCTGCAAAGCGGCTGGATTTTAGGATTCAGCAAGACTCGGAGATTACTTACAACGTGTGGCAAGACTTGCCTTGACAAATAAAAGCTTTTCTCCCTGGGGACAGAGTGAGAAAGAAAACTGTAGGCCTGGCCAGGGCCTGTTCTTGGCAGGCACGGAGCTCAGTGTGATGTTAGTGGAAGGAACTGTTTGTTGGTGTGCAGGATGGCTGTTGAGTCCCACACGGCTAGCTGTGCTGTTTTAAGCATCCAGTCACCCCCCCCCCCACAGACACACACCTCCCGCCAGCTTTGTTCAAGGGACGTGCAGTGATTCTGTGGCTGTTAAGCATTCAGCCAGATGAAGCCAAGTTCAAATCATAGAGCTAGTGACCTAAAAGATCTTCAGAAACCATTTCGGTTTTTTATCTTACTGTCTTTAGAGCGGTAGGCTGGTAGGGTAGCTCGGCCTACCTACACTGGCTGCCCCTGCTCTTCCTTAGCTGGGGATGTTGGAAGAACTACATCCTCTCTGCTGATGTTTCCTCTCTGAAGTGCAGGCATGGTAGAAAAACCCCCGCTTGGGTCCTAGCACTGCACTCTAGTTTAAATGTGTTTGGAAACATGTCACCATGTATAAGGCTCATAGGGGTGGAGACCGGCACTGTTTTCAACTTTAAACCAAAGTAGGCATGAATGTTTCCAGATTCAGAGGCTGTCTGGAAAGGACTCCACAGTTGACATTTGGAGGTTAAAGGCTTAATGAAACCTCTGCATATTTTAATTTTATCAGTGTCTCTTCAACGTTCAATTGAGGAATACAAACTTCAGTCCCATGTTTCTTTGCTTTGGGCAGGACGGTGGAAATCCCTGGATGGAGCGTGTTCCTCTAGCCACACAGGGGCTTCAGGTTTAGATGGAGCCTCCTTCTCTTTGCACTGCAGTGCTGCTGTGTGAGGGAGCGATGGAGCAAGGGTCAGGATAGAGCGTGGAGCTGGGTCTCAGGAATAGTATTGGATTGTCTTCCACATACATTATGAATGAGCCAGGGTGACCTAGAGGTGGAAAGAATGTGTTGACTTGGCTTGGGTCTAAGGATTTTCTAATTTTTAAGAGGACAAAATGTCTTTGTCCGATTTCAGGCTCTCTTCCTACACACACACACACACACACACACACACACACACACACACACACGCACGTCTTTGGCTTCGGTGGATTTGAATGTCCAAATAAAGGTGTTAAGCAGTTCTTGTTTATCAATATCACGGGTCATTCCTTCTCCTCCCCACAGTACAACATGCCAAGTATCTACATTAAAATGTGAGAACTATGTTAATCTCCCAATTGTACCCAGATTTGACAGGTCAAATTTCAATAGACAGTTAAAACAGTTCAGCTCTGGTGTAAATTGACCCAGGGCTCATCTCTATCACAGATCTTCATACAGGCACTTATCACACTTCTGCATTTTTTCACAGATAGATCATTTCATTCATGGTTCAAACTCCTCATTAGACCTGAGAAGATAAGGTGTGAAGCCCATGGTTCCTCCAGCCCTTGGTACACGGTGGGAAAGATCATAAAACATCTCTCTCATTTCCTTGACCTCTCAGAGGTCAGGCAGCGTGGTGGGTGCCGAAAAGCCGGCTGCACAAACGCTGTCTGGGGTCTCCCTGAGCAGTTCATAAGGCTGTGCCTGCATTACCTACCAGTGGGAATTCGGAATTTCACAGCTGTAGAGCTTGCTGTTGGAGATAGTGATTTTATTTGTAGAAAATTCATCTCTTTCAATATTAGGGGGTGCCAGCTAGTCTTTTTCTATTATGGAATCTGGTGAGACAGGTCCTGGGTAAGATGCTTTAGTGCGCTTTGGAAGACCCTTGCTTATGCATCCCCGAGCTTTCTTCTTTCCAGAGCTGAACACTTTGATCTTTTCTCTTTTTAATGACTTCAGTAAAACTACAGAAGATGAAACTCATCTGTGAATCTCTTTGATTGCCTTTCAGATCTCCCTTCCAGACAGTTCTGTTACAGATTTCCTCAGGTCCAGGGACCAGAAAATAGAGACTTTCTGTCCAAAATTTGAACACTAGAAGGTCTTGTACAGTTTCTTACACTCAGTCTTACCCCTTCTGTTTTTCTCCTTTCTATACCATCCTGTCAGGTTTCAAGTTAGAGTGAGGTTTCTTGTATCTTGAGATGAACAATGAACAACTGCAGTAAAACTAAGTCAGGAGATCAGGTAATGGAAATGGAGAAGTGATTGCTCACGCTCATTCTTTTTTGAGTTCTGACAGAACTCCCCCTTCTTTCAAGGGAGATCCTCCATTTTATATTGTGCATCCACCCACTTACCGCTGCATACTTAAAGATCATTACTGACCCCTAGATCACCAGGAATTCCTTGACTTCTGTTGCTGAAACAACTTTGATGGGCTTACAAAACACTAATGACTCATTCTTGAATCATGAGGTTCCCGGATTGGATGCTGGTCTGAGATGAGGCCAGACCCACTGCTCAGAATATCTCATCAGGAAGCAGAGCTTTCTCTGGGCTCATGGATCCTTACAGCATCTTTAAGCTCTTCGGTGATACCCACTTACCTTTTGCCCCTCAGCTTTGGACCTTTCCCTGATACAGAAGTGAGTTCTTACACAGTTCTGGATAATAACACCTTCACACCAGGGCAAGAAGAGGGAACAAAATCACTGTACTAGTCCCCACTATGTATATACATGCATCCATGAACTGGATAAGTTAGTTTCTCATGAGCTAATTTGTTGGCCTGGCCAGGATTCTTGCAGTGTGAACATTGGCTGATTACAGCCATGGTTCATCTTGAGAGATGTGGGATTAGTTAGCACACTCAGATCAAATCACTAAGAGTGGGAAGAGAATCTTTGAAATGGTCATCATCTATAATTTTCTTCTTGAAACTCAGTTCTTTGGTCTCACTCTCTTCTGTCATGATTCCTCTAATCTCCTGGGTTGCTGCATATTTCATTTTTCTTGTGGGCTTCTGATGCTTTGCGTGTCAGTCATCATGACTTCTCCAGGACCATCCTAGCTTTTAATTGGTTATTTTCCTCTTTTGTATCTTTATAGTGTTCTGAAAATATGTCAAGTAGTTCATTGTCCAAAACTAGCATATTCTAGGCCTTATGTTTGTACAAATATTGTTAGTAGCATCATCATATTTTTAAAATTGTGTACCTGTTTCTTTAATTTGGTACTTCCTCTCATTGTAGCTTAAATTTAGTGGCTGTCTCACACACTGGTGATGCCTGACTCTGAGGATGGCATTCCTGTCTGCTTTAGAGCTTTTAACCTTCCTTCTTTCCACTTCTCTTTCCTTGCTGTTGTTAAATAGGAAACTCAAAATACAGTGAACACTAATAGCCATGCAGTTATATAATGAACACTAGTAGCCATGCAATTAGACAGATGGATAAAGACATTGCCTCTGCTACAACAGAACGTCTGGATGCTTATCTGGAGTCAGCTGAAGGAAGAAAACATGCAGTTTGTCACCTTTAAAGTAACCGGGATTGAGGCACCATGTGCAGAGCTGGGTGAGTGTGGGCCCATTGTGTTCCAGCCCATGTCTCAGCAGTTGTGTCAGTGACCCTCCCCAGAAATGATAGCAAAGCACCTCCCTGTGCCTGGCATATCTTCTGCATTCTCCAGGGCAGGCAGAGAAGCCACCATCTTCCCTACTGCCCAGACCTGAGGTGGCCTTGAATGATAACTTCTATCTATGCACGCAGACTAGCTACATAGTATCAAACTCACCTTCCCCCAAAGACCTGTGAGTGAGAACCTCCCCCTCCATCTAAAAGTCCCCTCGCTCCTGTTGAGATCCCATCATAGCATCCACATGCAATGTAGCTCCTAAAATTCTGAAACAGAGGTGTCTCTCTCCATTCCAGACCCATCATAGCCACATATTGGCTGTGATATTATCTCCTAAGGAAGTTTTTATCCGAAGGATCAGCTGTCTCTACTTCCTCTCTATGAACATGCTTTTTTGTATAAAGTGTAGCACTTTTAATATTTATTTAAATATCCAGTTAAAAATGTAACCACCAGTCATAACTTCAAACAAAAGTCCTTCAGGCTGCAGTCTGCTGATGCTAGTTCTTCCTGATTACAAGAGTGAGCCAGCCAAAATATAATCACAAATGTTTCACATGAATTCTTACATCTACCCAAGGTTTTTTCAACAGGGACCTGAAAGAATAAGATTTCTCTTCCTGAAGATGGCCTACTGATTTTTTTCTTGGTCACAGCCCTGACATTACAGTCTGCCAGTTCAGATCTTTCTTGTTATTCTCCAGAATAGTGACTTCCTCCAATTTTCTACCCACCTTCCCCGAGTTTGTTTTCTTCAAACCTCCTCATACCATATAGTATGTGTGTGTGTGTTGTGTGTCTGTGTGTGTCTCTCTCTGTGTGTATGTCTGTCTATGTATCTCTGTGTGTATATTAGATTATTGGTTTATTTGCTCCACTGGAATATTTCCTGCTGGGGAAACCATGTCTACTCTAATGTTTTCCTGGCATCTCACTTTTATTTTCAGTGCCTTGCCAAAGTAGGCATTTTATAAATATTTGCTGAACACATTCATGCACGCACGTGTGAGCAAATGGACGCATGGGTAAACGGCATGGAATAGTCAAAAGGACTCAGCTTGGCTGTTGTGTTAATAAACCTGCTCAGAGGGTTTCTGGATTCACAGGTCAAAAACCAATCCTCAGCACAGGGATGGGTTGGTTCCAAAATGGTGGTTCTGAAAGTTTGCTTATAAGTTAGTTGTTTAGAACTTTGAACGTTTCCCAATGCAAATGATGTTAAAAATTTAGGCTTAACTGTTCAGTCCAGTCCATAAAAAGATTATTGACATATCCCATGGAAATAAAATTAGAAAATAATGTTTAATGTCTCAACCATTTAAATTTATTAAAATACGTTTTTGGGGTTTTTTTTTGGGTGACCAAACCTGTATTTTCAGTGCTTTGAGGAGACTGAGACAGGAGGATGATTGTGAATTCAATGTCAGCATGGGGTTCATTGTGAATTCTAGGCTAGCCTGGGCTTCAGAGGCACACAGTGAAGCCTTGTTCCAACCTCAGAATCTGCCTGCCTGCCGTTATATGTGGATATATGTATGTATGTATGCATGCATCTATCTATAGAATCTGAAAATTTTTATGAGAAATGAGTACTATAAACATATTTTACTATTAAGAATCTTACATTGTACACAATGAAATATGATACCCTGGACTCTCCCATTTCTTCCTCCAACTCACCGTGTACCCGCAGCACGTTCCTCTCCTAGCTTTAGGTATATACCTTCATACCTCACCGAGTGCAGATACTGTGGCTACATTGTACATGAGTCCAAGCTCATGGGAGGGGCTGATCAGTGGCCACATTCTCAACAAAGAATGATTTACCTTCCCCAGTGATTGATTATCAACTGCCTTAGCTCCCGAGTAAGGGGTGGGGTTTTGACGAGCCTGATCTTCGTGCTCTCTGACCCTCATCGGCCGTGGGACGAGCGTAGATGTCCTGTTTAGCGCTGAGCGCAGAGACTCATTGGCCGTGGGACGAGCGTAGATGTCCTGTTTAGCGCTGAGCGCAGAGATTCAGTATTTTTAAGATATTATTTCTGTTCTTTTATTTTTGTTATATTTTAAAATTTAGAAATGTCTTGCCTTTCTAAATATTTATCATGAGAACTTCTTTTAAGCTCATATGAAATATTACAGACACATTATAGAGGCAAAAAGCCATTACCATTTACTTCTGACTTCCTTCTGCAAAGTTGCACTTTGTCGTGATTTTTTTTCTTTTGTTTTAGAATCATTGCTTCCCCTTTCATCTTTGTCTGAGTCATCAATATTTTTCTGGTGGTCTTTAATTTCCTTGTACCGTGGCTAAGAGAATAGGCAGATACCAGTGATGTGAACCATCACCAAGCTCTAATTTACTTTTTTGGTTATTAATTGACTGTTAAATTGGTTCTACATTTAACATATATTGATCAAAGTGTGCCTTAAATGTAACGAAGAATGCTGGCTCTGTGGCAGGAGAAGGGTTTGGAAGGACGAGGGCGAAGGAGTTGGTTAGACAAAGAGCAAATTTGAAGAGGAAGAACAGGACTTGGTGTTCAGAAGCCATGAATATCCAGACCTCTTTTGGTAATGGGATATGCTGGGATATGCTAATGTAAAAACAAATATAGTTATATATATATATATATAATCTGTGTGTGTGTGTATAAATTTAGTGTGTCTGAATGTTTTCTCTGCACATATGTGTGTGTACCGTGTGTGCACTGTCCCCATGGAGGTCTTGTGTCTGTGGAGGTCAAACACAATGTGGGAGCTGAGTACTGGCCCCTTACAAGAGAAACAAGTAGTGGCTAAGCCATCTCTCTAGTTCTGTAAAAATGTATGAAATAGACAGGTCAGCCCCAATGGAAGTGATTGCCATACACCAGATCTGTGTATTTACATACTGCTGTTGCTGCTACACGAGCAGGCACACACATAGACACGCGACACGCACGCGTGCGCGCGCGTGCGCGTGCACACACACACGCACTCTGTCAAAACCAGGTTTGCTGGTCACTTCATCGAATGTAAAGTGTCTAAATAGATACGCACCATTACTCTTGTGTATCAGTAGCCAGAAGAAATGATCAGTTTGTCTTCTGAGCCCTGTGCCAGCTGTGCCACCTATGAATTCTGGTTGTCCTTCTGCTACTGGTTCTCTACTGTCCCTGTCTTCCCTGGAAGCACATATGTGCTGGTCTTCTGGCTTTCCCAATCGGATCTGGCCAATAGGGGACCTCTGCAGGAGGGACCGAACAGCTCAAGGAAGGGGGTTTTGTCCTGTACCTTGCCTGAAGGACACTTGGTACTGACTGTGCTCTAAGATATACGGGCACTCTCTTATCTCCATGGCTGCATTTCTCTTACTTAGCCTGACCTTTGGTTTTCCATGTGTTGCTTGGTAAATTTCCCACTTACGAATGCCAGTGAGAATGCCAGCGAGAGTCGTCTTTCCTTCGCTCTGCAACTCAGACACTGATCACAGTGGTAAGGTGTGTCCTGATTTCCAAGATGTTGCAATGTACTGTTCTAAAAGCATTGGTGTCCAAACACATTCATCAATGCAGTGAGTTGTGCACTTAATCTCATGGCTTCATTCATAGTAGCCCCAAAAGAAAAGCTAGTGCCCTGGTAGGCATATTCTCTCCTCTCTATCCTTCCTCTATAGTGATTGGGGTGAACCTGGGGAGGGGAGCAAAGGGTGGGAAAAAGAAGAACCCAAAAAGTAGCAGAGGCAGACTACAGTAGTTATTACACAATTTGGTAAAGTAACTTAAAAACAACTGAGTTTGATACTTAAAAAATGAGTATGATTGTAAATTTTATTTCAGTTTAGAAATACATTTCAGTGAAGTACATCATAGATAATTTAAAATTTTCTCTTTCAAAATCGATTAGCTGAGAATTTCATGTATCCAATGAAATAAGATCTTATTAGCTCAGTACACTCCTTCAAACTCCCCTGGTTCCCCCAATTCATCTCCTCTCAACTTCATCTCTCTTCTTTTTCCTCCTTAATTAACTAAGAATACTTTAATTCCACTTAATGCCGCACCTGTATGTGATTGGGTTGGGGAGAGTGGGCAAGCTAACCACTGAACACACCCCAAAAGCAGAGTGATTCTCTTGTTCTCCCACTAATCATAAGCTGTGGGTATCTCTTCAGTTAGGGTGAAACCATGTGAGCTCCCATTCCACCTTTGCTGGCCTTTGGCTAGCCAGACACTGCATGGACTTGCGCAGGAATCCACGGCTGCTGAGGTAATGGATGCAACAGCCACAGCATATCTCAGAGATGGTATTTGACAGTATTCTTCTCCATCTTTCAGCTCTTCACATTCTTTCTGTCTCCTTTTCTGAGATGTTTCCTGGTGGTGGTGGTGGTGGTGGTGGTGTGTGTGTGTGTGTGTGTACACATACGTCTGTCCCATTCAGGACTGAACACTCACAGTCTCTTTGACCAGTTAGAAGTCTTTGCATTGATTGCTTACCAATGCAAAAAGCAGCTTCCCTGTCCAACTTTGAGAGCAGCACAGATCTGTGAGTATAAACATAAATGCTTAAACAGCAGTTTGACAACATGATCACTTGGTAGGATCAATAACTGCCCCAGCCTTGGGTTTGACCATGTTTAGTGTACCAGACATGAATTCTTTACTATGGAGTCGACTGCAAATCCAGTCAGAAAGCATTTGGTGACCCTATAACAGGCATGCCACTATCACTCCAGTGGGCACAATCTTGCCTGGCAGGTTGGTATTGTAACATGGACGTTTCAGTGATTGGTGAGACCTCTGATGTCTTGTCTCCCACAACAGCCATCATAGCACCTGACATCAAGGAGGAACTTCAGTTTGACATTTTTTTGTGCCTTGTAGCAAAAATGTGTGACGTCTTCAGCAATGATAGTGTCTTGCATTTAGTATGGTGGGTAACCACCAGCAGTGGGTATCTTCTGATGTGAGTCAGTGTGTCTCTAACTGTAATGGAAGCGTGTCGTGCTTTTGTATCTAATTCTGTTTCTTGCCGTTCAATATTGATGAATTCATGGGAGAAATCTACTCATTTGAAAGCATGAAAAGTAATTGCAGATTTTGTCAAAGATTGTTTTGGAGAGAGTTAGTGCTGCCTGAAGAAGTCTCTCCAGCCTGTCATCCAGAAGCCGCTCCTGTCCTCACGATGCTTCCTATTTGATACTCACTGACAATTGAGCTAGTCTTTGCTCTCTTGCAAGCCCGCATACTGATCAAGAGTAACCCACAGTAACTACATCTCCATCCACCAGCCCTCGATTCTGGCATCTCCCTCATCTCACACGCACATCTTAGGAGTTTATCTGAATATCCCCAACACAACCAAGTCTCTCTTTGGGGTGTGTGTGTGTATTCAAATACAACTGCTATGGAAAAAATAAGACAAAAGAAAAAAAGAAAAACTAAGACAGTATCACATTACTTCTGTTTGATTGCTCTGTGGTCTTTCTTCTCAGGGATAAAATAAGCATTTATCCTTTTCTCCTGAACAATGCCTTTGTGCAGCTTCATATCTGTATGTAAGGGTATATGGGCTCCCTAGTGCTGAAGTTAGATTAGACTCAGTGTTCATGAACAAATTGTTTTAATCCCTGTTCTCTACATTGCCAAGGATAAACAGGAGTTGGCTATAATAGTTTATATTGTTGTTTTAAATGGTGTGATTAATTGCATATAAATATTATTTCCTGTTAGATGACCTTTGTAGTACAAATAACTCAAGTTTTTTTTTTAAAGGCTTCAAATTAATTTTCCCCAGGACTTGTTTCTTTCATAAAGGCCAATTTTTCATGTGCCCCAATGATTTCCAATGATAAGTAAGGATAAAAGACATTTAACTTTCTTACATATAGTTCAAATGAGTTATTTAGCTCAATTAAAATGCCTACTGTGTAACAGCAGCGTATTAGGAGAATCACAGGCAGCTCTACCCGCCAGAATCTAATGACTAGTGGAAAGTCTGGCACAGAAACCATTGACCCATAAGAGGCCAAAGTTAACTAACGCGTCAGGATCCTGAGAAGGGAGAAGAAATAGAAGCAAATATTCAGTTGGATGAATGTAAAACTAACAAAGTAGAATGTAATTTAAGAAGTATTAATTTTTAGGCTTTTGCAAGGAATACTTATTTTTAATTAAATGTATTACATTGTGTGTGTGTTTGTGAGTGTATGTCTATGAGTGTATTAATGTGTGAGTGTTTGTGTTTGTATGTGCGTGTGTGTTTGTGTGTGTTTGTAGGTGAGGGTATCTGATGGCAGTCAGGAGTTGGTTCATAAAACTGAGGCCATCAGACTAGCACCTGTGCTTTGACACTCTGAGCCATCTGAAATACGAGAAAATACAGGAAAGAATGGATGGCCGCTCAGCTCACATCACCTACCTCAGGCAGACACTCTACTTCAGTCCTGAAGGGCGCTGGAAAGTCAACTTACTCCTCATCTCCAAAATAGGCAGTGGCCTTTGGATGCCCCAGGAGTTGGTGCCAGTCACAGAGTGGAAGGGGCCCGTATTTAAAGGGACCTACCTGGGACCAGCACTCAGACCTTCATGGGCCTGAACAAAGCCGTTCATGGGTATTGTCTCCTACTGCATCACTTCTCTGCTTGGGGTGCTTGTGAACTTTAACTTTATGACTGTCCAATATATAGCCCTTACATCTGGAAAATGAAGTCCGTATCCCCCACCCCTACCAAAAATACGGAGTGATTTGTATGTAAGGTAGGAGGATTTTACAGACTGACCCACAGTAAAGGGAAATGTGTCTCATATAACTGCCTGAAGGATGGGCAAATAAGATGTGACCTAGGTGGATGTAGCCTTTTTAGAGCAGGCAGAGTGCTTTGATTAAATGACTAGAAAAAGGAAGTTGCCAGAAGTTGATTCTTTTTTTTGCTTTTTTTTTTTATTGGATATTGTCTTTATTTACATTTCAAATGTTATCTTCTTTGCTGGTTTCCCCTCTGGAACCCCCCCATCCCATCTGTACCACCTGCTTCTATGAGGGTGTTCTCGCACCCACCCACTCCCACCTCCCCACCTTGGCATTCCCCTACACTGGGGCATCGAGCCTTCACAGGACCAAGGGCCTCTTCCCACTGATGCCCAACAAAGCCATCCTCTGGTACATATGTTGCGCAAGCCATGGGATCTTCCATGTGTACTCTTTGGTTGGTGGTTTAGTCCCTGGGGGATCTGGGGGTGGGGAGGGGTCTGGTTGATTGATGTTGTTGTTCTCCTATGGGGTTGCAACCCCCTATCCCCAGCTCCTAGAAGTTGCTTCTAATGATCTGCCATTAGTTGAGTGCCAACTGTGTGCAATATTGGATAGATCTTAGTTGGGGTTTCTATTGATGTGAAGAGATACCATACATGGCAGCTCTTACAAAGGAAATAATAATAAAGTAATAATAATAATAATAATAATAATAATAATAATAATGTATTTCTCTTCTATGAGAGGACTGGGTGTAAGACTAGAGAGATTTAATAAATAGTATTGTTAATCTTAGCCAAACTGAGAACACTTTTGAGAATGAAAGGGGCTGCTTTTAATAATGCTCCCCCAAATCCTACATGAACAGTGACACACAGAGAAGGTGGAGGTGGGGAGGGGGAGGGGATTTTAGAACATGGTGACTTTGAAAGCTTGGGTTGTTTGTGTATTCTGTGACCTGACAATAATTTGTTTTAGGAGGTGTTTTAACATACAGACTCCTTAAAAGAAGGAAGAGGAAGAAGAGAGGGAGAAGGGAAGAAAAGCATATGTGTCTTCAGGGCCAAAGCTTTGAAACAGGGCCAGAAAGAGTAGTAAGTTTTTTTTTGCTGGCTCTGGATTCTCAGATGACCATGTAGGTTCTCCTCCCCGGATGGCACACGTGGCGTCTGGCTTTCCTTCTGGACACTGTAAACTAGTCAAGTACAAACATCTTTAACGAAGCGGTAAGGTACCAAGGCGAGACAGTGTCCAAGGTGTGAATTCTTGCACCCATCATGGCTCAGACCGAAGTGTGATTTTCTGTGATTGCAGAATGGCTGTTTGCCAAGTTGTATCACAGAACCTCTGGTGATTGAAGCTCTAAATAATTCACATTATCTCTAGACATCTATTTTTAAACTGTCAAAACTGTAAAATATAAACCCAAATAAAAACCCTTTTTCAATCGTTAAATTTGCTTAAAACTAGTCTTTGTGCTGGATAGTCTCAGACACTTGATTCTTTTTGTTTGTTTGCTTGTTTGCTTGCTTTCTTGTTTCAATACAGGGTTTCTCTGTGTAGCCCTAGCTGTCTTGGAACTCACTGTGTAGGCCAGGCTGACTTTAAACTCAGAGATCTGCCTGCCTCTGCTTTTTGAATGTTGGGATTAAAGGTGTGTGCCACCATTACCACCACCTAATGATGCTTGTTTCCTTTTAAAACATTTCTTTTATAAGATATTACTAATTGATAATCAATTGAGGGTATATTCACTGAAAAAATTATTAGTAAACACTTCTGATTAACCTGCATCCATCAGAAATAATTTCATCCACTCAAAAAAGGACAGTCAACCTGAACTTCTATTGGAGATTTGAATTTATATGTCTTTGTTTTTTTATTACAACCTTTTGACATGGCTTATATTAACACTTATGTCTGTGGACTGTTGAAGGTACATGTAGGTCATATTATAGGCAAAACAGTGAAATAAAAGGAAAATTCAGCACACCACATCTCTTGACTTATACTTGGCAGTGTGGATAGGCTCGAGTCGCTTCTAGCTGTAGTTTTTCTGTGACTTCCCTGCCAGGCCTCACCTTTTCTGTCTCCCGACTTGGCGCCCTGAGAGTCAAATATCTGCTTAATCTAAAGGATGCTGTTGGGTGGTGTCTGTCTACACAGCTGAGTCTCACTCACTTCCTTTGTAGGCTGAGAAGTGTTACCTAGGAGAGGGAGTAGGTAGGTAGCGCAGGCACTGTGAGAGAAACAGCTGAGTTCACTCACAAGACCATGCCACCCAGGATCCCTGTGGCAGTATGTAGCCCGCCTGCCCCTCCTGCATCACACACCAAACAGAGCCATTCTTGTCTGCTGTGGAGTAGGAAACTGTCTCTAAGATTGAGAGCAGTCGTATGAAAAGCTACATGGAAGCGTCGGGCTTTGAGAAAGGACGAAATAATTGCTAGCTTTGCTCCATAAATCACTGCATTTCCCCAAAGGCGGTGATAATCAATGTGCTCTGATTCTCACCTTCAGCAGGAAGGATCGGGGAAAGAAATATTTCCCATTGATTCAAGGCTTCCAGGACATAAGCTGTGATAGGAATGGTGAATTCTGAAGAGTGGCTTGGCGTCACTGGGACCGGTCAGCTTTGGGGACGTGCTGGCTTTTTTTTTTTTGTCTTGGAACCCATTTGTACGTCTTTCTTCATCTGTGTTGAGTGCAGTTTCAGAGAAGAAAAATAAACCCCTCAGACACCCTAAGAGAGAGGCATCACAGAGAATTCCTTATCTTGTTTCCTGGTTGCGGGTTTTCCAGATTTGCTCAGTCTTAGTGTGCTTTCAAGGGTTCCCTTTGCATCTTGGGAAAATGATAGGCTGGGGCTGGGGCATGAAGGTGTCTGTCTGTCTGTCTGTCTGTCTGTCTGTCTGTCTGTCTGTCTGTGTCTGTGTGCTTGTGTGTATGTATTTGTGTGCATGCATGTGTGTATGTAAGTATAAGTGTGTGTGAATGTGTGTTGTGAGAGTGTGTGTCTGTGCTTCTGTGTGTGTGTCTGTTTGTGTGTGTGTTCCTGTGTATTTCTGTGTCTGTGTGTGCTGTATCAGGCTCTCTGGAAATGTTCTTGTGACCATGTCAAGCCAAGGTTCTGATCTATGTGAGGTAACCCATCTCAGGAATTTCACTCAGTTAACAGCAAGACCAAGGTGTAGACTGTGTCGCCTGATCCTCCCAGCCTCCTGTCTTGTTCTGTTGGTTCACCTTAAAGGAAAAAAAAAATTCAAGGCAAACAGTAGTGATTTATTTTGTTGTTTGGGTTATCATGTTGACAGACGATATTAACTCAGTACAAAAGTACTCCTTGAGGTAAGGTTCCCATTCATCAATAATGATGATGTAAAAATTTGAAGATATCCATACCTTCTGGGATGAAATCCACTAATCACTGCTAATTCTACTAATTTACTAATCATACTTCTAGAAATTAATTCAAAACAGGCAAAAGAAGTGTTATCTGCAGTGGTTCTTTTTTAAAGGGGTGGGAAAAACATCTTTATATTAAATTCTTAACAGTAAAGGGATAATTAAGCAAACTGTTCATTTTGTACAGTAAAGTATTAAAATTAAGTTTACAAATATTTTAAGGTGGTAAAGTAACCTAAACACATGATCAAATGAGTAGAATTTTGTGTAAACTTGTTTCAGCCGTATCAATGGGTTCAGGGAACAGACAATAAAGAGACTGACCCAGGATGTTGTAATTTTCTCCAGACAATGGGGTGGAAAGTCATTGCTGATCCTTTCCCAAGGTTTCACAAATGGGTCTCAAAATACGCGCATTGAGTGTGTGTTAGGTTTGGAAGAAAGGCTGAAACGAGTTTTTGTCTTCCTGACAGTTTCCGTGGTCATACAACCAGGATCTTGGTCCCGGTTACTTTCTGATCTAATCCAGGAACGAGGAAAGGCTGGGGCCTGACTTCCAGTGCATAGTTTAGGTCCCCAAGCAGAAAGGATTTCCTTGTATCACTTGGCACTGTCTGAGGTCTATGTTCAGACCTGTGGCCCGGTTAGCAGGCCACCATTCAGGATTGCCCTTTATCTCCCAGAGGAGTGAAGCCTGGGTGTCAGGAAAGGTCTGCTCTAACAGCTGCTGTCTATGGGACCCTGACTAGCATCTCTGAGCCCCAGTTTTTCATCCATCAAATGAGGATAATGATCTCTTCTTTAGAGTGACAAGAAATGATAACCCAGACCATGAGTGCTAAAGAGACAGTTCATCCATATTTGCTTTACTTGCTTTGGTTCCCTATACCGTGTTATGGGAGCTGCTTACGGAAGGAAAGGACTTGGTCATTGAAAACTCCTTCCTTGTGCAGTGCAGCAGGGGCTTAAGTAGTTAGGATCTTAACACGCAGAATAGTCCTAGATGGACAGATCATTCCAGAAACTCCAGAGAGCAACCAATGGAGATTCTTGATTTCTAAGAACTATAAACCACCGTTGTTAAGAAATCTGTATGTATGCTTCTCAGAGGACATATAAAACTTACAAACATTTGTCTTCAGTAGCTGGTGGTCCAGATTTTTATTGTCTCTTGGTGGCTAGGCCATGGGGCTTTGGCGGGGAAGGTTCCAGAATCATGGAGAAGACATTTGTACTCTGTTTTCATTTACTTAGTGCCCATTACCCTCTTGCATCCAGTTTTCCTTCTTTGTCCTCCGAAAATTTGTAAAAAATAACGCAAATAGGTCTTTGGGTGGTGAAGTTGGGGATCTAACACAGGGCCCTTAGGTAGCAAGGCAAGTGCTCTCTCACTGAACAATATACCTAACCCTGTGAACAGATTTTGATACTTTCTTATGTTAATGTACTTAAAAATCATCTGCGCCAGGCAGGCATGGACTGGAGGATTGGGTGTTTCAGGCCAGTCCAAGCTACATAGTATGACGCTGTCTCATCTTAAAACAGTGATAATAGAGAGCAACTTTGAGATCATCAGTTTACAAAGGGGGGAAAAGTCTGTTCAGTTCCTGGCTGTGGAGGCTCTGCTGTTTTGGAATCTGTTAGAAACACATCAGGATGTAGAGAAAGATCTTTCACTTCACGGGGCAGGGAACAAAAAGGTGAGTAACTTCTACCCCACAGTCCCCTTCATGGCTAAGCTTCCCATGGTCTGAGGGTTTCTCACAGCAGCACAGGCTAAGGTTTCTGCCAATCGCCAATAGCAGTGAGCTGGGAACGAAGCCTTTACCATAAACCCTTAGTGGTAGTTAAGATCCAGACCACACTACATTTGCTTTTAACAAGGCCCTTTGGAAGTAAGAATAAGACATTCCAGTAGATAGAATCACAGGTCCAGTTAGTAAGGGAAAATTTTCATGCAAGAAAGCCTTGAGGCTGTTTTTGAAGACACTTACCTCCTACTTAAACTGTTCACTGTTTAAAAAGAGAGTGCTGAGCTCAGGAGACTGTGTCCTCACAGAGGACCGGCCATTGTGAATTAATTCATCGCTCTCTGAGGATGTTCTTTGTCCCTTTGACCTGTTTCTGAATCATAACACCAATCCTCATGGCTCCAGGTATATTTACACGAAGACAGGCAGTTGTAGAGGTTTTCTTTAGCCTTGGTGACTTATGTTGGATCAACCTAAAATTAAGCCCAGTCAGTTGCCAATATATAAATAAAATGCAGGTGAATCATTAATTATTAAAAACGGAATCACTGTACACCACCTCCTTTGGATCATAGCCTGGGAACCTGGATGGAAGATTGGCACTCATCTCCAGGACGAGTTAACTGCAGCATGGGATTTAAAAGTCAGCATTTCCAAAGGAACAATTAATTAAACAGAAAGGTTAATTCACAGTTTATGGACTTAGCATCTGCTTGTTGAGCACATTCAATAGAAAGAAAGCTAGTGATAGATTTATGGAAATGCCAGTTAGATAATTGATTACATACACATAGATCACAGACAAGCAGCAGTCACTCTTGCATAATTTAGTTTTCCCTTTTCTCTTGTATCTTCAATAACGTACCAGTTTAGAACAGTTGGTAGTATTTGTATGCTCTGTCTTATGAATTAAATATTCTAAGTTGAAAAAATTAACATACCTTTCATATGATGTTTGTCACTGGAATTACAGGAACTTACTTCTTTTTTAAAATCACTGAATTGAAAATGTCTTGTTTCCCTTGGCATGTCTAAATAATATTTTTGCGCTGAGGTTATTGGTTAGATTGTTTTTCCAAGTGTATAATACTTAAGGCCTGTTGACTTTGCTGCTGACTAGGGTTCAGATGCACTTACTGTAGCACAAAGAAATACACATGTTACTGATCAATTCTTCCCTTAGTCACAGTGACCATTACTCCGTGGGAGCATTCTATTATTTAATTACTCTCTCCTAAATATAAATATAAATTCTGGCGGACATATGTAGAGTTTCTTAGAGAGGTCTAAGTATACTGTAGGGTGAGAGTTAAAATTTGAGATAATAGTGTGGGCTCCTACGTGTTTCATAATATTTTGCTTAAAGGAATGTTCAGGTTATTTTGCTCTCTGTGAGAGAAAGAGAGAGAGAAGGGGGGAGGGAGGGAAGGGGAGGGGGGGAAGTAAGGAGAAAAAGGAGGAAGGGAGGGAGAGGGAGAGGGAGGAAGAGAGAGGGAGGGAGGGAGGGGGGAGGGAGAAAGAGAACTCACATTATCATTAATGTTTTATGCTAAAGGCCCAAGAACACAAATCATTTGCAGAAGATTCCTGCCGCATTCCTCGTGACAGGTGATTTGGATGGAGAACTTGTCAATAACGTTGATTCCTTTAGAAGCAGCTCACCCCTCAGGGATCACTTCTTGTGTTAAAATGTATAGTTCCCAAATATAGTAACACACTTGCCTGTAATTAGAATATCAGGAACGTGTGAAAGACTTATTTGTTCAAATTTACTATTCCCTGCCTCTTTTTCAGAAGTGTTTAAAGAACTCTTTACAAAAAGAAAAAGGAGACATATACGCCATGATTAATAAATAGGAAGAGCGGGAGGCAAATTAGAGGGTGAGGCTAAGGGTGATAAAATAGGAAACTATTTACTGGCTGAACTTTGAGAATATTAAGGGCATTAAGGATTTAATCTTTAAATCAAGCCTTTACTGTAATTTGGATGCCTGAAAGCCAGGCTCGTTTTCCTCTCTTGAATTTCTGTCTTTCTAATTCTTTCAGTGGTGTTGGTATAACATCTTCCCAGCCCACTTCGGGCCAACTTGAAGACAAGATTAAAATACACAATGAGTTATTGATATATGTAAAGATTGAGTCGTGAGGCTCCTAGGGGTTAGTCTCTGTAGGGCTGTGGCCCTCGGCTGTTCCTTCGATTTAGAAAGGCTTAAACAATGTAGAGCTACAACTTAGAAATGGAAGGGTTTTATGTAAAACTTGAGACTTTCAGCCTTTTCTACAGAACTGAAAGAGCAACTAAATATATGGCCTGCTTCCCCATGTGATCACATGGTATTTCCAAGTGACTTACATGGCACTTGCGGCTAGGGGGGCATTTGTGCAGCCCATTGAGTATGACAGCCATTGCTTTGAAAGCGTTCCCATCTTTCCATCCTCCTGGTCCGTCTTGGTGAGGGCTCTGTTTGTATAGGAATCTTGTCACTTATCACTTGGTGCTTTTCTTCTGGTTCTTTGTTTTGTAAGTCTTCCCTTCCTTCTTCCAGTAGAGGCACACACAAAGCTGTGTCCCGTGGTTTGCCGCAGGTGCCGAATCCTCCTTAATACCTCTTCCTGTTCATTCACCCATACAGTTAGGATTCATCCCAGAATTCTTGTATCATGTTTGCTGGTGCATTCAGGTTCAGCTAGTTGTGCTGATAGTTGAGATTTTAGGAAACCCTGGCTATTTTTCACTGTGAGTGCACTATACGTTGTGATTAGTGCTAATCACTGATGTTTAGAGTCGCTTGTTGGTTTCAGTGTTATAGACTACCATGGAAGTAGCTTCCAAGCTGTCAGTCACTCACTTTGGGAGCTAATGCTTTGGTTGGCTGTGCTCAACCTATCCTAAGAAACGGAAAAGTCAAAGGATTCAGTGTACCGAGGGCAAGAGCTAAGTCTCTGCTCTGGACAAGGAGTCTCAATAAGAGAGACAAATGCAAACAAGAGACTTCCTGAGCCAGTGAGAAAATATGTGTTCATGGGTATTGCTTCTTAGCCTCAATGTGGTTTATTTTAGGAGCATCCCTCCACCCCTCTTCCCAGATCCTACCTTTGGTAGCAGAGTTAAGTTTAAATTTGATATACCATTAAAAGGTATCTGTTGTAAAAAGAGACATTGTACACAAGTCCTCTGCACATTTGTTACTCGTTTTAAATTAAAAATGAGAAACTGTGACAGAGATTTTTCCGGTCATTTTTACTTCAGATGCTGATAAAATACAAAGAGTCAACCAGTTCACCACATTTAGTTGTTGGCTTCTCTTTGGATGACTTTAAGAATCTACTCCTTGGTGGATTTACTGTGTATGGGGTGGCCACCAACATCTGTGGGATGCAGTGGTGTTGAAGCCCTTGTCCACCAGGACAGGTTGGAGAGGATGAAGTGAGGTGGCCTTTGGAGATGAGAGAGAGAGAGAAAAAAAAAAGATATTACAAAGAATAGGTCCACAGATGCCATGACTGGGCTGTGGACATGTGAGTAGGAGCATCCCAAAGCCAAAGAGGCTGCAGTCTAGATCAGTAAGAGAGTCTCGGGAAGAGGAGCCCTGTGGGTACCTCTAAAGTCTGGGGGTTCTAGTTCCCAGGGCACATTTTTGAAAAGAGGTGGGTGGGAGAAATGCAAGAGCTTAGATGCAGCTAAATGTATCCCAGGTGAAAATATTCACCCTTGGAAAACAGTTCTCTCCAGTCATTTAATCACTCAGCCAGTTGACATTTGAGCTTTTGTTCTGTGTGTGGTATGGCAGTGTTAAATTATATTCATTGAAAACCTGCTATGACTAACCACCACAGAGCAGCTTTAAGCTTAATTATTGTAAAAAGAAAAAAGCATTCCTACCAACCTAGTCATAGTCCCCTTATATGACTGCTTTTGTCAGAAATTTTAGATGATGTACTAAGTTATGAGTCCATCAAGGGCTATGCAGAGTATTGTAAATAGTTCTTCCTTTAGATAGATTAAAAACAAACAAACAAACAAACAAAAAACAAATCAAACAGCAAGATTTTTTTCTTTTTCTTTTTTTCTTCTTTTTTTTTTTTTCTTCAGTTTTTGAAGTCTGCATCTGATTTTCAAATTAATTGAATGAAGTTTATCCCATCTGGGTTTCTTTCTTTCCTATTTTTAAACACTAAAAATGGAAGTTCAAAGACAGACTTTTAACATTGAAGTTGGAGACAATGCAATGGGTTAGATTTTAATTTACCCTCTATGTAGCATCTCTGGGGTTGTCGCTGCTGGGCTGGAGCTCAGGACAAGTCATGTTTAAGGACTCAGTTTAAGCGACTGATCACAGCTTTATTAATAAAAATTATTTTATCTTTTTTGTTATGTACAGTATTATATATGTGTGTATTTGTATTGTAGCACACAACCAACCTTTCATTGATAACAACAGTATTTCTGGGACAGATGTATAGTATTTGAAACATGACCTTTGAGTTGACATCAGTGATAGTGCTTTTACCACATTCTTAGGTGGTGACAAATCTCACCCTTACACAGACCCTTGGTCACTTTCATACGAGACCTTGTACGACCTGTGTGTGCTAAGGGGCACAAGCACAGTTTGTGTGTGACGACTTAATACAGTAACTGATATCTGACCAATTTAATTGTCTTTCTCTGTTGTGTCGTCCCCCTCGCTTACGATAAAAATCAGGAATGAACTCTACTTTGTATCTAGGGTGGAAATCTTTTCGCTGTTCTTGCTCGTATGAACTTCGGTAGTTATTAACAAAGCACATGGTATGAACACACAGTAAAGGTCAGATAGGCTACAGGAAGTCTTCTGAGCCTTTGCAGTACAGGGAGGAGCCTTCCTGTTGTAGATTTTAGTCAAGACTAAGCCTGATGTAATAGCATTGGGAGATGTAGCCAAGGAATGAACTAGTCCGTGTGTATTTAGAGACCAAGACTGAAGTATGGCCCCACTGTAGGTTCATACATGGGATAGTGAATTGTATGCTTCCCAAGGGATCCCCTAGTCCTTTGTTGTAGTCCTTTGTTGTAGAAAATTCATCACAATTGTTGACCAGCTCATCAGCCTAAGACTTAACTGATCTTCTATAGATAGCAGACCGGCTTAGGCCTACGTCTACATTTTGGTCTAGTAGAGTCATTTGTCTGTAAATTCACATTGTCTTTCAGAACTCACTAGAAAATCTTGTTTTCTAGAAAACTTCTCTGAATCAGCTTTTACTCAAATGGACCCTTGTCTTGTCTCATAGCACTGGACCCTTCTCAGAGGCAGGACCCCTGTGGACGGTTACTGCTGCCATGTTCCCAGTGCCCTAGCATAGCCACTACCTGCACAAGTCACATAACAAGAGGCAGATTTTGAATATTGGAGTTTCAGAAACTCTTCTTTCTTTCTTTCTTTCTTTCTTTCTTTCTTTCTTTCTTTCTTTCTTTCTTTCTTTCTTTCTTTCTTTCTTTCTATATTCATTCACAATTTCATACATATATATGACATATTCTGGTTTTACCCATCCCCTCGTCTACTCCTCTCCTCTCCCTCTCTGTCTCCTGCTGTTACTAAGGCCCCATCTGCTTTCTTGCCTTTGGGCTTGCTTTTGAGTTTTGTTGATTGGTCACCCACTGTGTTTACCCAGGGCTCCTTACGCGGCCATGAGTCTGGAGCTGTCTACTGGAATATGAGCAACTAACTGGCCAGTGGCCCCATCTGAAAAGGAGCTCCTGGTTCATTAGTCACCGAAGACAAAGCCTTCCTCACCCTCGGCAGCTTTGAACTGCCAACAGCTCCCCTGAGCAGGGAATGGTGGGAAGAGGAGCCTCTTGTCTATGGCTAAGGGCTCAGTCTTGTGCATGCCCTGTGTAGGCAGCCAAAATTGTGAGTTCATGTGTGCCATGGCCTCGTTAGGCCCATAAGACAGAAAAACTTGCTGTTTCCTTTTTATTCATTCATTCTCATTCTCTCTCTCTCTCTCTCTCCATATGAAGTCATTGTACTTAATCTAGTGACTCTTCTCTGGCTACCAGCTATATGCCTGTGATTTATCTTTTTTTCCGTATGATGTCAGACTTGTAGAAAAGTCATACAAGTAGTATGTAAGTACTCTTTCATTCTTTACCCTACCATATTACCATATTTTCTCCATCATCCTTTCCCTTTGGGGCCATTGGGAGTCAGTTGCGGGCACCATACTCTTTTACCCGAGTGTTGTTTAGTGGCTCCTAAAAAAAAAAAAAAAAAAAAAAAGGTTTTATTCTGTAAGCATAGCACAAACACTAACCGGGAACCAGCACCAGTGCAAAGCATTTGTAGCATGCAGATGTCAGTAGCCTCACAGATAGAGTTTTTCCAGTACAGCATACACTGTATGGTTGAATATAAGCAGAAAATGAATACTGTCAGTGAGCGGTCATTGGCGATTCCTGAAATGAAGGGACAGGGTGTCTCATCTTCCTCATTGAGGATGGTGGTGATGGTCTTTGACTCCATCAGGAAAAATAAGTGAAGTGGTGCTTTGTGAGCCTGAACGGCTTATCACATGCATTATCGCACATTGGCAGCATGGTTTGCGACTGAATGGCCTGGCTCTCTAATGAAGACTTCCTATTGGCTAATGTGATCTTTAGGCTTAACCAGGTATCTAGGCTTCTGCCCATTTTCATACTGTTCATCATTTAATTTATTATAGCCATCCTAATGTGGCTTCTGGCATTAAAGTGAACACAACACTACAGAACGTCCAATTTGAAAAAGAATTTGGCATTGTTCAAAGGTTCGGAGGACAATTACAATACTCATAAAACTAGAAAATGATACATAAATCTTTTCTACAGGAAAATGTTGGCTTATTTCTCAAAATGTTTCTATTACTTAATAATATGAGTATCAGAGCCTTTGTTCAGCACATAATGTTCAGGATAATTTGGTAGACAAGAACTAAAGATCCTTTAAACAACTTGCTTTTATCACAATTCAATTTTACTCCTCTATTCAGGCATAGTGACATTCACTTAGTGACTTTGTTGTGGGAACATTTCTTTGCATGTAATATACAGAACCGCTCAAGTGTAGTCTGTTTTGGATCATTATTCATCTGTTCGGGCTTCCTTGGATGGAACAAATAGAGTCTAGTTAATAGCCCCAAGTCAAAAATATCTGAAAGACATAACTCACCATATATGTATTCAAAAGTGCCTTATTTTTGGATATACTTTGGACAATCATTTAAAATAGAGAATTAGTATGAAGTATTAGCAAATTGTGTCTATTTTTTTGGACGGAGAAGGGAGAGAGAACACAATCAGAGTTCCTTGTGGAGGATTTTAATGAAAACTTTTGCCATTAAGGTGTGTAAAGAAAGACTACATCTAACCACACCAGTTCTGTTTTCTCTACCTAGAACTTCTACTGTGTGCAGTTCTTGGTTGTGGCCTTTTAGTGTGTCCTCACCTGAACTGACATTCCCATGATGCTTGGCCAGACCAAGAATGGCATCTTTCAGAAAGTGCTTTGATAGGGGACACATTTAAGGAAACGTGGGAAGATGGAATAGACACAGGTGAGATTAAAGAGGGAAACACCAAAGAGCTAGCCTTGCCAGCAAGCAGGCAGTTTTATATTGGTGCTGGAGAATTATACGAAGAACCTCAGGCAGTAGAGGTCAGTGATCACTGATATCACAGTCCCAGGTTCAAACCCAGAGGCTGAGACTTGACCCAGTGACACAGTTTCCTTGAATAAGTTATATTGTTTCTCTGGTCCTTACTTCACTTACTGGGAGCCTCTCAAGTTCCTTCAGCAGGTGTATTTGGGCACCTTAACTGCCGGAGTACCTGCCAGGCACTAGCACTCTCTAAGGCAGTCCAGACCTGACGACTCATACGGTTGGGAGAACACGGGAGAACACGTGTGGTCATTTTGCAGAGTGTCTTGTACATAGTACCAGTCTGAGCTCTTATTTATGTTTTTTGTTTGACTTCTTAGTCTTCAGGGAAAATGGGGAATCCAGACATTCCTAAAGAGTATAGTGATATTAGTCTTTATTAATTCCCTACCAAACAGCAGAATCTCTTATCAGGACTTGTTACAATCTGGACTGTGACCATTCTGTAGAATCTGCACCGGGTTGAGTCACCACACATGAGCTCCTCCTCGAGCATTGCCAGTAACCATCTGCCCTTGAGTGGGTTCACATGATCTCTGTAGGAGTCAGTTTGCTCGGTGGCACAAGAAGTTCATTGGGTGAGCTCTCTATCTTTTCTGATCCTACGGATTGTATATTATATTAGCTGATGTCATATGGTGTGTGTGTGTGTGTGTGAGAATGCACTTGTGCGTTCTGTGTAGGTAGGTAGGCTTATCTATATGTGTGTATGTGTAGGTTAGAGAATGACATCGGGTTTCTTCTTCCATTGCTCTCCAACTTGCTGTTTTGAGACAAGGTCTCTCAATGAATCTGGAACTCAACATTTGAACTAGAAGCCAGTCCCTGGGATTTGCTTCCGGGTTACAGCCATCACAGATAGATAACACTGGGCCCAGCTTTCACATGGGTTCTGGGAAGCCAGATTGCCAGCTTTATGCCCTGAGCGTCTTCGGAACCTGTGACGGCAGTTCTGGTTTCCCTTCTTAGATCAGTGTTAGGCGTATCGTTTACCTGTTTCCATCTTCTGTCTGCCTCTATGAGAATGATTTGGCTTTGATTTTTGAAAACTTGATTTGGTTGTGTATCTTGTTTCTTCTTTCTGTTGTCTTTTATTTAAGGGCAAATGAAAGAGGAGAGAAAGTGGAGCGAAGGCATAGCTGTCTGTGCAGTGCGTCTCCTTAATGGAACTGCAGGAGATGGGGTCCTCTATTCTGTTCTGAGAGTGCATGAGATTGAGGACATTGTCTCCAAATGTTGTTATCAAATTACAGCTTTACTTTGTAGCCACAGTCTTTAAGTAAGTTGATAAAGTAGTAAAAAAACAGTAAGTAGTGAGTACTGGAAAGGACATTAGTGATCCTTTGGGAATCCAGGAAACTGAAGTCATAGAAGGAGAAGGGATCACTGTCATCTTGTGCCATCAGCTAGCAGTCAGGCTGGGGCATGTACTCTAGCCCCAGCCCAGACCTAGTAGTTTCATGGTCTGCTCCTCATGCTCATTTAAACCTCTTAGGTGACCAAACACCTCTTTTTATGGTAAAGCTCATCCTAAGACCTTTGTTTTCCTCATCAGGAAGTCTCTCTTAGCCTCTTAGGGATGCCTCCAGGGTCTCCTTTATCGAAAACTTTATTTTCTATTCTTTATTGTGTCATAGAAGTTCTAAGAAAACCTGAGATGCTGTGATCAGACTTCACTCTTGGTGCTTCTTGTAACTTTATTGCTTCTTTCCAAACACAGAAGTCATTTCAGACAGTTTTTAATGCTTTGCATTAGTGCAGACATTAGCTCTCCATTACAGTAACAAAACACCTGAGGTGATTTAAAAAAAAAAAAAAAAGAGGTTATATGTTATGATTCTAGTTTTTGGAGGTTTCAGTTCATGCCAGTTGGCTCCATTAGGTTTCGGTTTGTGGTCAGGTAGAGCCTATGATGGGAGCCGGAGGCAGAGGGAGACTTTACCTCCGGCCAGAGTGAATGAGAGGCAGAGGAAATGATTAGAGTCCCATAACCCGTAACGTCTCAGCCGTATCTCCTAAAGGTTCCCCTGTCTCTCAGCAATGGAACAGGCTAGGAACCACGACTTTTTTTTTTCTTGGAACCATAACTTTTAGAAATTGGCCTCTGGGTGGATATTTAAGATTTATGCTCTAGTATAGTGTCAGACACTTTGCTTTGGAACAGTTGCTGTTTCCCTCATATTCCAGACGGAAGTTTGGAGATTTACACAGTTCTGTCCTTGTGGGGACATCCAGGTCCAGTAAACAGTTGGCTCCAAGGGTTGAAGTCACACTGTCTCATTGCAGAGTCTGCGTCTTTAGACAGTGGGTACTCTCTCCACCTTGCTTCTTGCAGACCCCTGTACCCCTCCTTCAGCACACACTCCCACCTTTGCCTGCTTCCTCTGGGTCTGATTTAGATTCCCTTTCTCTTGGCAGCCCCAAACCCTGGTGAATCGGAATTGCAACCCTGCCCTTAGTCTCCAAACCTGGATCCCCTAGCAGTCTCAGTTGCATTGAACACTCTGTACTTCCTGATATACTCTGAGCCTAGTTCCAGGCTCTCTCCCTGGCTGTCTTCTCCGTCCGTCCGTCTGTCCGTCCGTCCGTCTGTCTGTCTGTGGTTCTGTTGAGATGTCCGTGCAGGTGGCTCACAGTTTACTTGTTGAAGTCCAGGTGGACCCTTGGGTGACCAACTGGAGGTAGGGATACTTCAGAGGTCTTTGTGGCTCCCCTGTGATAAACCCCAGCTCTGTGCCAGAGGTATAGAGCTGAACATGGAAGACATTTTTGAAAACATTTACCTGTAAGCAGATAACTAAGAAACAGTTTTTCCCTGTGGGAAATAATGTGATTTTTTTTTTTTTTTTTTTTTTTTTTACAAGGACAGATGGCATTTTCGCCACTTTGGGCATTCTAGGAGGCGTCTTTGTCAAAAAGAACTCAGAAGAGCTTATGTTGGCAGGAGCCAACGAGCCGAGTTTGCAAGCCCCTCCAGCCTCCTTTCTGTAAAGACAGTGGTGAGGGACACGCTCTTACGGTGTGAGCGAAATAAGCCATGACAGTGTCTCTAAGTTCCAATAATCCAGCACACCCAGCCATGATGACGGATTGAAAAGGAAACCAGGAGCAGAATTTGGAGGGAGTCTCTCTTCACTCCCCTTCACTCCCTGGAGTTTCCAGCTGCTCTGCTATCTTTGGTTTAAACAGAGATATTTTTGTCAAGATTAAGTATCGTTTTGTTTCTTTTAAGCCTGGGCTTTGCTTTGCTTGGAAGTGTTCATCTGGGTTTTACTCCCTTCTCTGATCCATAAATTATATATATTTTTTCATTTTCAAATAAGCCTTTCACTTTGTACAACCTCTTTTCTCCCCAGTCTTATTTGTTCCTTACTCATAGGCTGTTCTTCACCATCTAATTTTAGATCACACATAATGCCCGAGAATCAGCCTCTCTTGGAGGAGTAAACACCAAGGCTGAGACGTCACTTCTCATTAATCAGGATTGGAGAAGATGAAGACAGCTGTGGTGGGGAGAGGGGGCCAGGAACTCACAGAGTCTGACCCTTTCAAAATCGACTTAATCCTCCCCCTTATCCCCTGTCTACTGCCCTCTTGGAGGGTGGATGGGTCCTCTTCAACAGGAAGAAATGAGCTTCTACACTGTTTGCCTTTGTCTCGGCAACAAAAGCTCTGGGAAATTCCAATTAATTAGCAAGCCCTGGGCTAATGAAAGAATAAAACCGAAAGAGACATGCTCTAAGCTTTCAGAGTGGCGTGAGCATGTGAGCACAATGCTGATTTCAAATATTTGGGGCTGTTTGTATGATTTTCCCAGGGTTTGCCTTCCTGAGGGTCTGGGCGATAAGTCACAAGAGCCGAGAGCAAGGATTTGTCAGGGTTAGGCTGCTAACATCACTAGATTTAAGGACAGTAAACGACCCACCATCACTGGAGGAAGGCAGTTAAATGTGAGCTCACATACTCAGGGAAATTAAAACCAGAAAGTGGAGCTTTGTGCATTTGTGTTTAGAGGAAGGCATGAGGATTAGATGGATGTAAAGAAGATTATGAAATAAGTTTAAATTTAATTATTATGCAGGGCCAGGAAATTGCTATACTGTTGAACAGCTGATTGGGGATTTGCAGCTAATAAGGCTAACACACATGGATGGTGATGAAAACCACTGGTCACTCATTTCTTGTCTTTATATTTTGATGATGATGATGATGATGATTAATCATCCCAAAATCACTACAAGCTAACTTACTGAGTTTCTGTTATGGGGGTATTTAGTTTTCTCAACAGTTCTGTAAGAGCCTAGGTACTATGTATCAATGTGTTTGGGGAGTCTTTACGAACTGTTCCTGTGGAATATGAAGGCTAACTAGGTTCCCAAATGACTGGCTTGCAAGTGTTAGTGATAGACCTAGATTGGAAGCTGTGCATCTGGCTTTCAGCATACCACACTGGCTCTGAAATACAGTTTAACTGTGAAGGTAGAAATCAGTGAGGTTAGATGCTACCAAGTTGAATTCGAAGCCCAAGAGTTGGTGGCTTTCTCTCCAGCTTGTCCATCTATCCCTGTCATCTTGGCATGGTCACTCATCATTTCCAGTGTGTTCATTTATTAAACAAGCTTTTTTTTTTTTTGGATGATAAATAAGATATTTTACAGTTCTAACATACAACTGAATGAGAAAGTAGATAAATGAAGTCACTTTTGAGGTGTGTGCGTGCGTGCGTGTGTGCGTGCTCTCAAAACAAGACAGCATATTCAGATCCAAGACCTAAGCATATCTGCATTCACATGTTAGCCCCCTGTATAATCTGGAAAGAACTACTGTACATCTGAGGACTTCATTCTTTTTTTTCTCACCAAGATAATGACATTGTGGGCACAGAGTCTCTAACACGTTACACAGATGTTACTATTTCTAACCCAATCTGGATGGCGAGCACTGGGTACCGGCTTTCCATACATCTGGATCCAGAGAAGAGATTAGTTCAGGAGAACTATTTTCGATGTCACTGTGTAGATATGTTTACCTGGCAAAATCTTTGGGCAACTGGCATAAGAGTTAATAGCGTAGTCCTGTGTGATTAGAACTCCTGTCTGATAGGTCTCCCGTTAGTTTACTTCATTGGGTTATATACTCTTCCTCACGTTTCTTCCTTTGGGTATTTCACTGGAAGATGTTTTGTTTTGTTTTGTTCAGAGTCCTTTGAAATGGTGGCATTGAAAAGAGGTGGTCAGATTTAGGTTGACCATGGAGAGTCCCATCATCCCCCAGATTCATACTTACCTAAAATTTCAGAATGTGAAATTGTCTTTTCAAATAGTCTTTGTCATATTGTTAGATTAAAAGATGTCATCATACTGAATTGGGATATGACTTAATCCAGTGATGGTTGTTATTATAAAAAAGAGGGACGTTTGAATGCAGGCACATCCGTAAGAAAGCCATTTGACTACAGAAGACACTAGATGGGAGCTGATGTGATGACAGAGGGAGAGAACGGAGAGTTGTTGTAATGGAAGGAGCGAGCGAGCAAGCCAGCCGCCTGCAGATGCTAGGACGAGACAAGCAGGATCCCCTCTTATAGCCTTCCAAGAGAAAACAACCAGCAAACACAAGGGGTTAGGAATTCTGGGTCTCCGAGGGAGGTGAAGTTCTATTGCTTATAGTTGCCTGCTTTGTGCTACTTTTGTTAGGTTAGCCCCAGAACATCAGCACAGCGCAGCAAGAAAGATGCCTTGCTTTAGATGGATTCAATGTCAGGGAGAAAGACAAGCAGACAGGAAAACACAGGGAAAGGATGAAGGGGTGCCCAGTGTCCTCTCGGATCCTTGTTCTGTGGTACGGAAAAGCTCTTTTCAATTGGTGTATGTTCAGAACAAGTGTCAGAAGTCGATGAGTCAGAATTGGATGAAAGATGCTTATAATTGCCGGGTGTGGTGGCACACACCTTTAATCCCAGCACTTGGGAGGCAGAGGCAGGCGGATTTTTTTGAGTTAGAGGCCAGCCTGGTCTACAGAGTGAGTTCCAGGACAGCCAGGACTACACAGAGAAACCTTGTCTCGAAAAACAAACAACAAACAAATAAACAAACAAACATGATGCTTATAATCTTTTAGTGTTTGATTTTCATAAAATCAGTATCCCGTGAGTAACAAGGGTCTCCTCTAGAGATACGGAACCCCAGTTACTGCACAGTGGCCGTGAGGAGATGGGGCCAGTATCTTACCAGTTGATTAAATATACTTGTGATCATACCTGCCTGATTTCAGAAATAAAAAAAAAAAAATCTAGAGATGAGTTGTACAGTAGACTCTTTAGAATTTCAGACTTTTATAAGTGAGATAAATCTTGAAATCCTAATAAGAGACACGTCTTGGCCACCTAAGAGACTCTAGGTAAGGGCTTTGCAGAAAGCCAGACTGGTTCATAAGAAGGCACAGCCATCAAGCAGACTTGGGCTGTGCGGACTCAGTTTGTTCCAGAAAAGCTCAGAGTGAAGACAGCTCGTGAATTCTGTCATCAGGCAGTGAGGCCCGTATCGCGTGTCACTTCGCTTTGTTTTTAACATGTGGCTCAAGCTATGGCAGACCTGCTGCTGTGTGGGAGATGTACTTTCTGACAAAATAAGGCATTTTCCTGGCATCAGACCCCTTTGGAATTTTTACTGGTGTGCATAAGCCCCGCAAGCTTGTGTTTCCCACACATATCCAATGTAGTCACCCTGGCTGTGTGCATTTATAATGGGCTCGAAGCCTGCCAGAGCCAACCTGGTGAGGTCTTCTTCGTCATCAAAAGTTCTTTAGAGGAAATGAAACCGGACATCATTCATCCATTATTCAAAATTGCCTCTTGTTTACCATGGGCGAAACAGATAGGCCAAATTTGGAAGCACTGGAATGCGCTTCAGCATGGGAATGAAAGAATTCCTAACAGGCTGTCCCCTTTTCCTCTTTCTCCTCATCCATCATGATAATAAAGTTCACTGTGAGGGTCCATTTATATTACTTTGTGAGTAGAGTTGATGATGGTGACGATGACAGCGATAACCCGATTATGAATATTAGTGCTCATTCTTGGTTATCCACTGTTGGCTGAGTTGAAGGACATTTTACATAAACACCGAGGCAGGCCTGAGCTTCCTTTTCAGACCCTTCCTGCGTATGCTCTGAGCTACTTCTTACCCTCTACACACATTTCACTGTTAGCCACTCAAGGACCCGTAAAAGCACGTGGACACCCTCCCCACACAATTTATTATCTCTGCTGTAAAAGCCTTCTCTAGCATGTGAGGGGGTTCCAGTGCGTTATCTCTGTATAGGATGAATAAATTGTGATATTAAAATAGGAGGCCGAGAAAAGACAAATTATACATAGTGATATGAACATCTCCAGTGTATCTGTCATTCATGGCTCTGGGAGTTGGTCCCCTAAGATCTTAAACTGAACCCATATTGTGGACTATGCACTAGGTGTGGAACTACATGCAAGAGCTATGAACTCAAGTGAGTCTCCAGCCGTGCTTTCTGTGAGACTGTTTTGTATAGTTAGGCAGATTTATCCACCAACAGTGCTCCCACCTAGCATCTTGGGGCTTCTTGTTCACTCCGTTCATCTGTGTGGTCTTTATTCTTAGCTGGGCTTCATGTTTGAGGCTCTTCCTTTCCCCCCTTGAATTCTCTCACAGCTGTTTTTGTTTCTCACTATTTTCAGTTCGGCTTGTGAACCACAAGTCTTACCTGTCACTCAGTCGACAGCCATCGTTCAACTTACTTATGGCATTGCTTTGATGGAAGGTACCTTTGCTTAAAATGACCTTTCTCCTGTGTTCATTCTGTGTTTACTCTGGCTGTGCTGTATGGAAGTGCCAGTGGAGGCATCCTTATCCTCAGCAATACAGTTTTAAGTGAGTGAATGAATGGGCGAATGAAAGAATGAATGAATGAGTGATTAATCTTCTGTAGGGAAAGTGTGAGTTTCAGACAAGGAACTAAGTGACAGGCTTTGGCAGCTGAGCAGGTTAAAGGCATCGTCATCGACTGGAGAAATGCATGCCCCAGGAGTCAGGAGAAGTAGGCGGTCCGGCTCCTGTGTCCGGCTTTTTCTCATTGCTCCAACCTCCATATCTAGACCAGCGTGTGTCTGGAATTCAGTAGTCGGTCCAGATAACTCTCTGGTCGGGTAGAGGGTCAGATCACAGTAATGGACCACTGCTCATTTTGGACAAATTGATAAAGCGAAGAACACTCAATGATTTGAAAACTGTCCTTCACGCCATGGGAAGTTGCTTAAAGTTTTTGTCTTCCCAATAAGAAAGAGTTTGGAATCAATGCAACGGAGAAAAGAAGCTTATGAAACATAAGTAGCATTCTTGACAAAACAAAAATAGAAACCTAAAAAATGCATCGTTTTTGGAAGAGAAAAGAAAGGCTTTTTCCCGTTCTACTGTAAGAAAATATGTGTGGATGAGGCATGCATGTTAAACTATAGAATACGATTTGCATATTACTTCAGGGTACTGCAGCCATGGCAGTTGGGGTTTGTTAGTCCTGAGAGACACACTTGCAATATACACACCCATTAACAAGATCATCACTTGATGAGACACTTCATATTTCTACTGAAAAGGTTTTTTTTTTTTTTTTTTTTTTTTTTTTCAAACACAGTGTTGCTTTTATAGCCTTTGAAATGGACGCAGTGATCCTTGCTCTTCTAATTCTCTTTTTAGGTCTTGGACGGTTTTGCTCTTTTCCATCACCTGTTTTTTTTTTTTTTTTTTTTTTTTTTTAAGGATAAAATTTATTGATACTTAATGAAGCATGAGGTGTCTAAATGAACCATGAAAGCAAGAGCTAAACTAATTAAGTGCAGATAAAGGCTCCCAGAATACATATGTGATGTGGGCTGTGTGCTTATCAATCATGCCTGGTTACACTGACATCTTTGATAACATGCTCCCTTCTTATAGATGCTTTGCAAAAGTGATGGTAAAGCTTCCTGTCATGTGTGCACTACAGGAAGAAACAACCATTTAGATTCCCGTGAGTGTGCATAGGATCTTTAGGTCAAGCTCTGTGGGGCTCATAGGTTATCATTTAGGAGAGTTAAGAGGAACAAAAACAACATATCCTTTTCACACATTCAGTTTAAGATTTTATGCTGTTTCATTCGGCGATAAATCATTCTCTGGTTCTAAAAAATATTCATCTTCCCACTTTTTTTCTTCTATAGCAGGAATTCTCACGTAAACCCTTTTCATCTGAAACCAGGGCATACAGAGCATATGCAAACATGCTCTGCAAAGGACTCTGAGAATGCAGGAGTCATGCAATACATAGGCCTGCTCTGAAGGCAAGCCATGCTGGCTTGTGAGGCAGGTGATTTAAGTAAATAGAGCCGCTGACATTGGCATTTACTACCTAAGTCTGTGTCTCCCTGCTCAGTTGGTGTCTCAGTCATGGGTACTGCGCATCTACCTTTCTGTAAGAGAGTTAGAATCCTGCAGGTACTTAAGACAAATACTCACTTAAAATGAAGACATTTGACCAGGCATGAAGGCCTGTAGTCTGTGGGAGGAGCAGAGGAGCAAGAGCTGCAAAAAGATATTTGAGCAAAAGTTTGCAAGCAAGCTTGGCTGTGTGTCAGTCTTCCCCAGGGTCCTGAAAACACTCACATGATGTCTCTATCTCCAGAGGTTCTGATTTAGGAGGTTTGGGGTGGGGCCTGGGATCTTGCATGTCCAGTAAGTTACTTGATGAAGCTGATGCTATTGGCTCTGACCCTCTGACCTCTGGGAATGACTGTGGAAGAGTGTACAAGCTAAAGCAGAGGGCAGATTTTAGGACCTTCTGTAGAAAAGTCGTGTCCATGTTGGAGGGATGTGGTTTGTCTCAAATACATGAAAATCTCTATTCGTAGTTATGTGGGTATGTGCATATGAATGCAGATGGCTATGGAGGCCAGATGGTGGCATCAGATGCCCTCTGGACCTGGAGTTACAGATGGTGGTGATGTGCCACCCATGTGGATGCTGGGAATTCAAGTACAGTCCTCTATAGGAGCAGCAAGTGCTCTTAACCAACGAGCACGCCTCAGCCCCTTTTTTTTTCTCAGATACTTGGTAGACATCCATCCTGTTATTTCTCTTTCCTAAAGATTGCTTCTGTTCTCTCTCAAAAACGTTCAGGGCCCTTTTCATAGATAAGGGCATTTTAGGATATCACCATATGGCCAAGGCACCTCTTACAAAGACAGCATTTAATTAGGTCTGACTTACAGGTTCAGAGGTTTAGTCCATTATCGTCAAGGTGGGAGTGTGGCAGCATCCAGGCAGACATAGGACTGGAGGAGCCAAAAGTTCTACCTCTTGATCCAAAGGCAGAGAGAAGTGGCACCCATCTGGCTCGGAGAAGTGTCTCAAAGCCCACCCCACAGTGACACACTTCTTCCAACAAGGCCACACCCACTCCAACAAGACCACACCTCCTAATAGTGCCAAACATAATCAAACCACCAAAATGAACAACTCCATTTTGATGACCTAAATAGTTTATTGAGGTATTAGTGATCATGGGTGACTCAAAGGTTGGGCCATTAGGAAGTTTGTCACTGTACAGAAGATTAAACTGCTGCAGGATCCCATCCACACTATGGTGGCTGACAAAACTTCCTGTGAATTGTTTCCTCTTGCATAATGTTGGGGAGAAGAGGACCTGAAGGGACCAGGATTTGGCACAAGACATCCCAAGACCAAGTTCTCAATACAAGGGAGATTGATTTGCCCAAGAGGGACAAAAAACAGGGAATAAGAGACAAAGATGGGAGATAGAGGACGAAGGGAACAAGGGAGACAGGGAAGAAGTTTTTGTCCTAGATGTGGGGAAAGGACTGCTTCTGGATGGAGAGCGAATAGACATGGCCTACGGGTGATGGCGGCTTATAAAGGTGAAAGGGGAACGCTGTGTTAGGATGAAGTATTTAATTTTATTTGAGCATGTTAATTTGGATGAGCCAAAAGTGGCTTTTGATTGTTGGGCTTCAGTACTTTGCTAGCTGGACATGGAGAGGAGAGGACCGACCTACAGCAGTCAGCCTTAGGGGGAGGAAGTGGCCAAATAAGGGGATCGACCTTGGTAGCTAGCTTTAGGAATTCAATCAAGGACTAGGAAATAGCACGGAAGGGCAAGGCCTATCAAAGCCATGTTTGCCATGCTCAGGATGGCTAGAGTTCCCTCTCAGGGCTCTTGCGAGGGTTTTGAAGAGAAAGTGTGTGGCTTTGTCCAGCCTCTGCTTCCTTGTTACTGAGCATGGTTTCATGAAGTCTCATGGTGGTGATAAGCAGAATTCCTTCGAGAGGGCAGCGGGCGGGTCCAGGCTGAAGGAAGCTGACTCCCAGTGTGTAGGGCTCTTCTTAAGACAGACAGACGTTAAGTAAAGCTCAAAAGAAGGTATTTCAGTTCATTTCCCTGGGGGTTGAAGGTTTTAGGGTCATAAGAGTCAGGTCTGAACGTACTTTTCAGCCATATTGCCAGCTTGCTCCTGAAGCCGCTGTGTTCCAGTCACCTCCCAGCTGAAGCCTTTTCCCTTCACATTTCCCTGCATCTAATCCAGGCCTCTTACACAGCAGACACACGCTCCTCATATGTGGACTGGTGGAGGGAGGCAGGGGTGGATGACTACCGTGTGAAACGATAAAGCTTGTGTGATACTAAAATGTCTTTTGTCTGTCCTCCTCTTCCTCCTCGTCCGATTCCTCGTCATCCTCCTCCTCCTGCTCTTCCTCCTGCTCCTCCTCTTCCTCTTCCCCCTCCCCCTCCTCCTCCTTTTTTTTCTTTAAAGAAGTTTTTCAGGCATGGTATTTCTGTGTAACAGAACCCTGGCCGTCCTGAACTCTATTTGTAGACAAGACTGGCCTTGAACTCACAGAGATCCACCTGCCTCTGCCTCCCTAGTGCTGGGATTCAAGGCGAGCTGGGCCACCATGCCCAACATCATCTTTCCTCTTATTCATAAGGAACAATGCTACTGGAGAAGAAAGAAATCTCGTGATTACCCAGAATGCCTCACTCTTATCAAGTTCACCCTGTTTTCAAGGTGGGCCTAATACGTTATTTAATCTGTTGAGAGAAATAAAAGAGGAATAGGCGTGAGGAGGAGAGGTTTCATTGGGGAGAACTGAGACTCCTTCCCTAGGAATGCGGAGAAGAATGTATTTCCACGCCCGGGACCAGAGTGACGCGAGGCTTTATAGTTGCTGAAGGATGTCAGGGTTGTCAATCAAGAATACTGGCTGAGAATTACCGCATAAGCAGTCATTTTTAAAATATGGTGCTAGGCTTGTGTCTTTATTTATTTATTTGAAACAGGGTCTACTAAACTAGCTGGTCTGTGACATGCCATCCTCCTGCCTCAGCATCTTTAGATTATTGGTGTACGACGCCATGACGACACTAGCTGGGCTTGCTTTTTGAAAGTATTGCTCCATCTTAAACAGAAATGATAGATTCTGAAGGTTGCTTAGGCTAGCCTTTATTATTGTTATTAATAGCAACAATTATTATTGCTACTAGATCTCAGTCTGGTGAGATGACTCTAGGGTGAAGGCATCTGCTGGCCAGCCTTAGGACCCGAGTTTCATCTCTGGAATACCCGTGGCAGAAGGAGCACACTGACTCCAGCAAATTGTCTTCTGACTTACATATGTGGGGAGAATATATATATATATATATATATATATATATATATATATATATATAATAAAAATAATAGAAGCAAAAGAATACATTTCGAATGTGAGGAGTAGGGAATGATGGTCTGGAAGAGTGGTTTTCAGAGGGCAAGTCCGTATTGTTTGGGAACATGTGGGCACAGGTGCTTAGCTTCCACCCCATCAGTGGCTCGGAAACTTCCAGTGAGTCCCAGCAGCCTGAGTTGAAGTTTTTACAAGTTGTTCAGCATGCTTTGAGAGGCAAGGGATGAGGAACCTTCTGAAGAAACAGCAGCTTCTATAGCTAATTAAGAGCCTCAAGCCCGGGAAACCTTAGTGAACAGATTGCTAGTGGCTGATGTCTTGTTGTCTGATCCCCCCCAATACATACTCTATTTGAAAACAAGGCATGTTAGGAAGTGAGGATAATCCTGGCACTGGGGTTAAGGGAGGGAGGGGGACTGAGAGATCCAGGTCAGGCTGGACTTCCTAGTGAATCCAGGTCAGATGGGGCCGTGTAGCAAGACCCTGTCTCAAAAACAAATCATCATCAACAATAATGAAGCAAAATAAAAAGACTCAGCACTGAAAACAAATGGGTGAATTATTGATCTGGGGAGAAGAAAGCTGGCAGATTTACCACTGCACAACTGCATAGGAATCTATGCCATGCCTGGGACGGGTGCCTGGGAAAGTGACTTGGCTGCTGATGAACGGGCCATGGATGGGTCAGTGACTCCCAGGTCATTGGCTGCAGGGCTGTGCCTCTCTTGCTTTTAATCTTTTGGCAGTGACTCGATAGCATGTGACCTTGTTAGTCTTTTACTTTATATTATATAGGTTTTTTTTTTCTTTAAATAGCATTTTCCCTTTTAAAAAAAAATCAACATCTGCATGTTTACTGTGAAAGCTTTTACAATATTCAATGTAGAATAAAATAAAATGACCTGTTAGTGCATCATAGATATGGAGATAAGAGTCATTAATATTTTTAGACTGCTGATATATGGGTATATATTTTGATTTTACTCTAAATAAAGTTTCATATTCCGTATCCTTATAATGTGTTATAAATCTTTGTGTGTACTTCAGTGTTCTTTTTAAAAATAAAAATTGAAGTTCAGAAGAATTTCTAACACATGTATTGTACTGAAATTACAGCTTATTTAATCAAGGACTCTTAGAAATTAAAATTATGCCATTGCAAGCAGCACTTAAGTGATGGTGTAAGCCTTCATTTATTTCTTCAAGATAGATTACAGAGTCAAATGAATATTCTAAATACCCTTTATCATGCTAAGACTTTCCTTCCCAATAGGTTTATATCACACATTACACTGTCAGCTCAACCTGCAGGCATAATGTTGTCTATTTTCGTCTCATCTCTTGGGTCCTTCTTTTAGGAACTGTTTAAGCCTCAAATTCTTGTCAATAGTTCTGATTTATAAAAACTCTTTATATACCATCTTTAATTGCTTTTATATAGAATTCTACTTGATTTCCCAGTCTTCGGTTAGTTTTTTTTTTTTTTTTTATTCTGATTGTCACCCTGATTAAGCCAACACATTTTTTTTTATAGTAATAGTGTTTATTTTGTCTCTGCATCCCAAAGGAAATAAAAATTCAAATGCATCTCTGTTTTTGTTGCTTTGTATTTTGCTTTTTCTATTTTGCCTTTTATTTTCCTGGGGTTGTGTTTGCCAGTGATGCCTGAAACCATGGCTTCCCACTCCCTGTGCTCTTCCCGAGTGTAGCTGTTATTTCATGGCCAAGAAAAGAGTCTGTCTTGCCTTCTGAACCTTGGTGGGTCCTGAGACTTGTGTGGCCTGTAATAAAGCAGAAGTGAGCTTAGCACCTCTCTCTCTCTCTCTCTCTCTCTCTCTCTCTCTCTCTCTCTCTCTCTCTCTCTCNNNNGTGTGTGTGTGTGTGTGTGTGTGTGTGTGTGTGTGTGTAGGGCTTCGTATGTGTGGGTAGGCATACTCATCCATACTTGCATATGGGAGGACAAAGGTCAGTATTAGATATCTTCCTCCATCCCTCTCCATATTACCTGTTGAAACAGGATTTCTCATGGGATCAGAAACTCAGTGTTTTAGCTCCACTGGCTGTTCAGTGAGTCCCCCAAACTCTCATGTTTTTCCCAGTGGTCACATCCAGTTTTTAGATGGGTGCCAGAGCTCTGAGGTCTGATCTCAATGTTGGTATACCAAAGGCTTTACACCCACCCCTGCTGCTCACTTCCTGCTTCCATCTCTCAAGCCCCAATGGCATGGTCCTTAACTGATATGAAAGGCTCCACTTTCCACCTCTTGGAACCACCACCATTCTGTGAGATGCCCAAGTCATGAGCCATGGCCCTCTGCTCCCATTGTGGCTCCAGCTGAGCCCAGTGCTGACAGCTAGCATCCTTGGCAGCATGGGAGTGAGAGGCTTTAGATAGCCATCCAGCCTTCAAGTATATCTGATTGTACGGCCCTAGAAGACTCCACACAGTCCATTCAATCTCAAGAGCCATAGAAAGCAGTGCTATTGCTTTGAGAATGCTAAGTTATGAAATGGCTTTCTACCTCAGCAGCAGATCACCAGGACATTTATAATGTAAGTGGAAAATCAACTTTCCTTTCCCACTCAGCTGTGTCACAGGTCGCCCTTTCACTTTTTATTGATCCCTTTCCTTATTAGTTTATAATGTCCTCATGTGCTAATTATTATATATCTGAGGTCATGATCTTATGAATCTGCTCTGTATTAAGTTTAACGGGTCCTTCTCAACCTCCTCTGACACCCAGTGCACCTTCCTCCAATGAAGTATCAGTAATGCAGAAGCTGAGACTACATTAAACTATAAAGTAGTTTAGAAGCATCAACATTCTTTGCTATATTTATTTTTCATTCCTAGGGACATGTACGTATCTATATTTATATCTTCGTGGAAACACTGTAGCATTCTTTATATTACATGCTGTTTTTTGGGAATTAGAAATTTTTTGAATTATATTTTTTATGTTTATAATAGATAGTATATAAGAAACTTACTGTGTATGTCATGTATGTTGTGTCTTGTCATCATATTAAATTTAATTTTCTTTTATAGCACTTTTGAAATTTAATTTGATGAGAAGAGTAAATGCAGTGTTAATTTAGACATGTTTAAGCTGGAAGGGATTTGGTAACTCATTTACTTTGTCTTTATGATTTAGAGAAGTTAAGTTTGCACCACCCCCATTTCACATTAAGTAGGAGCATGTGGTAGACTAGACATCTCCCTCTCCTCCATCCTGCATCCTTTGCTGTATCCTGAGCACCTGGTCCTCCTTGATTTCTTCCAAAGATAACAGCTCTGTGCTTCACCAAGAGTCCTCCATCCATTCTGATTTCTAGAAAGTACTTCCTGTGATTGAGCTACATTTCTGCTTTATCAGGGTTACTGTGCCCTTCACGGTTGAGGGATACTGGAAGGAATGATGGTCACCAGCTTCGTAAGTCTGACTGTTAAGAGGCTCTGATGGCTGTGGAGAAATGAATTACTTGTGGGTTGTCTGGGAGAGATAAAGGTTTTGGGAGGGTTTGAAAGACCCATGTGAACTGGGCCTCTCTTCAGTAGTTGTTGAATGTAACTCAATGTTGGTTATGTGATATTTTTAATTTTTTTCTAGGCCTGTGAGCAAGCATTTGGCTTAAGAAGGCCTGAGTTTCTTCACTCCAAATGCCTATTTTCTGTCTCCCCCAGGGCTGCTTATGCTGGAGAGAGTAAGAGCGGGTTAACTAGGGACAGTTGCTTCTGATGCTTCATTACCAGGTCTCTGTGCCAGGGGCTCCATCCAAACTCATTGACACAGTGAGGAGCCCTTCCATTATTCCAGACTCCTGAAGGCAGAGCTTTTCTTTAGAGCAAAAGACAAAGAAAGTAAGGCCACAATGCTAAGGAATTCCCTCAGTCCATAACTGCTAATTGGATGATTGTTCTGCAGTTCTTACAGTGCCAGGAAATGAGAGCCCCTAGCCTCACCCACTACTTGTAAACTTCCTTTGAGATGGAAATCTTAAAAAAAAAAAAACTCTGTCAAGCTTGATATGCTCAAATGAAGCCTTTTCTCCTCTTCTTAGTAAGGGGCTTGCTGTTCCAGAGTAACCTCCATGCTGGCTTCATGGCACATTTACATCTGGCAGAGATGCAACCCTGCCCTGTTCTATTGAAACCTGTGGTTAATTATGGTTCTTCTCTAACTTCAGGTTTAAGAACATAGGGACGAATCCCCCCNAGGGACGAATCCCCCCCCCCCCCCCACTGACGCTCAGCAGGCTGGGCCCTCTTTGCTTCTGCAGAGGCAGCCCCTTGTCTTATCTGTGGGAATGAAGGGTTTTGAATTCTTTGGGTGTGAAGACAAAAGGCAGAGAGAAAAAATTTTCTGGGACAGTTTTCAGATCTCACTTGCACTCTTAAATAGATTGATCTTTAGGCACAGCTACAATGTGGCGTCTCTGCCATTTCATTATTTCTCCTGTCCTGCCCACTCCTCTCTGTTCACCCCTCCTTCATCCTGCTCTCTACCTTTCAGGAACACTTCTAAGCCCACTGCTCACTGGGTAGGTCCTGTCATGTTCTCTTCACTCTTTTGATGGTGAAAGATATTTTTCTATGCCTCCAAAGTGTTTAGTAAGTCTCATTCTTAATTTATAGCTAATAAAGGTAGCAGGATACAGAAGAAAGGCTCACTTGTGTGCCAGCAACTTTTTTTGTGCATGGACTGACTGATACTGCTTGGCTGGGCAGTCACTTTACCTCTGTGGATTTGAGTTTTAATGTCTGTAAAACAAAGAAGTTGTATACATTGTATCTAGTCTTTCTTCCTGGTTCATTACATTTGGAATTCAAGAGTCTAGTGGGGGCAGGGATACATCTGTTTCTCATAGAAGAGCCCTTGTAATTGTTTTTATCACTAATTCTAGTTTCAAGGTAGTTTTTCTTGGGTTATAAGAGTTTAAGGTTTTTCAGATGTGAACTGCAGGGGTGGAGGGAAATTAGCATTTGTTGAACATTAGGTTTTCACGGAGCTAGCTAGTTCATTCTTTGTCACCATTCTATGTCACCATGCTGGTTGAAGTGATTTGGCCAAATTTATTCAGCCCATTGTCACAGATCAAATTGGGTTCAATGACTTTGCTGTGGCAAGGTGTTCTGGCCCTTTCTACAGAGCTGGCCTGACCAAGTTCCCAAACTTCTGTCTTCTTCATGGTCATGTTTTTACTGGAGAGTGAAAGTAGAGAGCAGTTACTGTTTGCCTGGAGCTGTTGCTGGCTGGTCAGACTTTACAAGTACTATGATGTAGTTGTAGTTCTGTAAGATGACAACATAGACTACTGAGGAAGAGTTTTTGGAAAAGAGCTGTAGGCCAGCTCTCTGTGTAGTACTTTCAAAATATGTTGTCTGGTAGAAACTGGTCTTATCAAAGGTCAGGTTTGCATAGGAATTTGTTCAGTGATGATAGGTTTTTTTTGTTTGTTTGTTTGTTTGTTTGTTTTTAAAATCTACTTCTTACTGTTCTTGAAGCACTGACTGACTGTGTTCCTGCAAGAGTGTATGTATGGCATAGGTTTCTGTACATTGCTGAATTCCAGTGAGTTGTGCATACTCAAGGCTACTGAGTGAATAGTAAGTCACTAAGTCTTTTCTATAGAAAGACTCAGGTAGGGCTGGTGAGATGGCTCAGTGGGTAAGAGCACCCGACTGTTCTTCCGAAGGTCTGGAGTTCAAATCCCAGCAGCCACATGGTGGCTCATAACCATCCTTAGCAAGATCTGAAGACAGCTACAGTGTACTTACATATAATAAATAAATAAATAAATCTTAAAAAAAAAAAAAAAAAGACTCAGGTAGATGTGCATTCTCATGCGATGCTTTCAATATCATCACTGTGATCATCCCTACCACCATCTACCCTTTAGTTTCTCCAGAACCTTTTTTTAATGTCATATTTTACTAATCATAAGTTTGTGCTACAGTTCTCTTGATTTAGTTTACCACTGACACCAGGCAGTTGGATCCTGAATAAATAGATGAATGAATGAACAGACAAGCATGCCTTATGCACCCAAAAGTCCCCGGAAGTAAGAGAGATTGACATGGGACACACGTCACCATGTTCTGTCTAGGTTTTACAAGTGTTAGTCTGTCTATTTGGGAAGACCTGAGACGTGATGCTCCCTACGCCGAGGAGATTCGGAGGCTGCTCCCGTCTGTTGGTTATACATAAAGCTGAGCTGCTGAAGGCTATGCCTGTTTGGTCCATGTCAGAGAAGCCTGGGTTTCTCACCACCCTCTGCCCTTTCGACGCACAAGTGCTTGTTCGTTGGTGTCAAAGCTTATAGACTCATGCATCTGAGTGTGCTTTCCATTTGGGCCACTTGGCTTCTGCACTGGCTGTTTTATGTCAACTTGACACAAGCTAAAGTCATCTGAGGGGAGGGAACCTCAGTTGGGATAATGCCTCCAGATCAGGTTGTAAGTAAGCATGTAGGACATTTTCTTAGTGATTGATGGGCAAGGGCCCAGTCCATTGTGGATGGTGTCCTCTCTGGGCTTGTGATCTGGGTTCTACAAGAAAGCTGGCTGAGCAAGCCACGGGGAACAAGCTAGTTGAACAGCAACCTTCCCTGGCCTCTGCATCATCTCTGGCCCCTAGGTTCCTACCCTGTTTGAGTTCCTGCCCCAAGTTGAATGATGAACGTTGATTTGGAAGAGTAGGCCAAATAAACCCTTTCTTGCTTTTTGGTCATGCTGTTTCATCCCAGCAACCCTAAGATACCTTCATGTTCTCACTCTTAGCAAGTACTGTGCTCTCTCACTGTTGCTTTGCTCCTCCGCGAAGTGGGACGATAATATTCAGATTGGAAAGTTAGTTGAAATAGAAGGCCACCCAGTAAGCTTTTCTTTAATATCAGTTTTTTTTTTAATGCATAAATGAGTCATTAGTATTGGTAGAGAGTCCATTAGTTGCAATCATTGGAGTGTATGGAAGGGAATGTGTTCATCTGTAGCCAGCTAATTTTTTTGCTGGTCCCTGTGCTATCTAAGAATGGGGAGAAGGTGGTGGCATAGGCTTCATGCTTGTTTCCTTTCACAGAAAGGTGACGCGTTAAGCGCTTTGGAAACTGCTGCAGCAGCGGGGAACTGTGGGTTCCTCAGGTGTGGAGTGTGCTTGTGGGGAGTGAGGGCCACGGTGAGGTTAGAAATGGTTGGGGCAGCGACAGGAGGCTGCCCCGCTCTCAGCCCCTCCCAGCTTCTCAAGAAGCATCTCATTTCAACTTTCTTACTTTGTCCTACTTTCAGTAATAAAATCCTAGTCTTCTTGTGCCCTCTGCTCATCCACTTGTACTGAAACGTGCTTCAGGCATGGGGTGGTCATCACCTGAACATGGACATTGGTGAATGCCCATCCTCTCTACAAGAAGCTGTGGCCTAAACTCAGGGGTAGGCAGTAGGGAATGGAGGTAGATAAGGTAGTGTCTATCCTCATCTAGCTGATAGTTAATGGGAAGGGTAACATAAAGCTATATGCAGTAGACTCAATCAATAACTTAATAGAAGATGCATAAAACAGCCTTACTTAGGAGACAAAAGAGGGGTTAATGCATTTTGAACTCGGACTGGAAGGCAGAAACCTGGAAAATTGATTTCAAGGAAGGGGTAACACTTGAGTTGCTTTTTGTGGCCTGGAATACTGGGGGCTTGGGGATGGGCTAGCACAGACTGGGGAGAAGGTCTGGCTGGAGAGTGTGTATAGGGGGCCCTGTGGTGAGATGTAGGATAAAGCTCTGAGTGAAGAAGGAAATGGTTGGCAGCCAGAGCTCACCCCAAAGCAGACAGAATCAGGAAGAGTGTTTTTCTGAAGTCATTTTCTCTCCAGTGAGAAGGGGGAGGGAGGGTTAGGAGCTCAGACATTCCCAGCCCCTTAGGTTAAATGTTAACTTCTTTGTGCAGTTAACCACTAACTCAGTCTTTTCTGCAAAAGAAAAAGGAAAGGGAGGAAAACTTAACGCCGCAATAACCACTCGCTTAAACAAAACAAAACAACAAAAACAACACAGCACCCTCAACCACCCTCCCCACTCTTGTGTGTTTATGCGGTTCCGTGTTTTCCACTTAATAGGTTTGTAGCTCTCACAGAGCTCTGTGCACATTTGAACAACAGACTGTAGAGGCATCTTTGTGAATTCCCCATGTGTCTTCTGCAGGGTTTGCAGAGGCTTAAGCTATTTTAGAACACATTCCTAGTTCAGCCATTAGAAAATTATGGGTTTTATTTGTATAAACTCAGCAGCTAAAATGGGGCTTGCAGAAAGGTGGGTGAGCTCACCACAGTCTGCTCTGACCCAGGCAAGTTAATGACCTGCCTAGCATTGTTCTCGCTGGTCTCTACTGGCTGACTTCACCCAGCAGTTCCACTTGAAGGGAGACATTGTTTCTTAGGGCTGCATTTGTCAGAAGCTCTTTGCTGCCAGCCGCTTAGCTGTCCTGATTGTGCCTGTTGCCTGTATTTTATAAAAAAAAAAACCTGAGCAAGTAGTCCTGGGAATGTATGCAAAGCAGGCCTTGCAGCCTTCGGATCACCAGCAAACAGCAAGATGTAAACACCTCCACACCCACACAAGTTCTGAGGAAGCCCTACTGTGCAAGGACTTTGAATACTCAGAACCATGAATAATTTAAGCCTGAGGTGCCTTTGCGGAGGACCCTGACCATTGTTTCAAAGAGTGATGGTAATGCATAGGATGAAGGTAGGTGGAGGAATGGAGCCCGGTTGCAGTTTCTGTTTGTTGTAAATATGAAATATGCAGGAGACTGGATTTTCAAAACTTCTAAAGGTATTATCTATATAACCTACATTTCAATGGAAGAATGAATGGCCAAAGGAGATCAATTGCAGTGGACTTCAAGTTTTAAATAACAGGCATTAAGATCGGGTAGCTGGAAACTATGAGCTGGCTGGTAAAGTGGCCTTTAATTTGGTGTGAGATGGAAGTACTTGACTTGGAAGATGCTGTCACACACAGTCAAAGGGAGAAAGAATGGCGGTATAGGTTTCTAAAAGTCAAAGGGAACATTGTTTGGAATGCATACAAAATCAAATCCTTGGCATCGGTCTCAAAGCATCACAGTGTACCTCATAAATTAGTGTTGTTATTGTGTGTCATTTAAGAAACATCCTGACACATTACTTTTGGCCTGTTGTGAGGAGTTATTGAATTATCTTTTCCTTTGCTGTTTATCTAGAGAACTGTTTAGTCTTTTTTTTTATGAGGCACTTTAAAGACAGAGGGAATCCATCTGATAAAGAAGTGTCTGAGGCAGGCGTTCTGGAGTGCTGGAGAGAAAGAGAAGCCACTGTCAGGCTCTGTGTCCACAGCTGCGAAGGCAGACATCAATCCGCCAGGTCCAGGTGACTTGAGAAGCCTTCATTCTGCATCTCTGAACGCATTCTTGGGAGGATTGCTGCTGGGTAGTGTTGCATGTCAGGGATGAGGGAGGTTTAGTTATTAACCCCACATAGAGGGGAGAGAGGGGCAATGGGCAGCCACTGGAATGAGGAAAGGACCCAGCTGAAACATTTGCAAGAGGGCTTTTTGTTGTTTATACTTGTTAATTATTAATATTAATTATTGATGAAAACGGTCTTGAGTTACATGCCACACATTGTTTAGGAATGAATTATCACACGTCTTATCTGGAACTAGAGTAGATATCAAACTCTTTCAAGTAATCCATATTTATTCATTTAGTAAGATTTTTCTCCCCCTTTCAGTGCTAAAGACAGAAATGTTGGAGTTGCAGGCGTAATGAGTCTGTGTGCATTTCCCCCTCAGCGTTGGGTGGCATCTAACACTAAATAACCCTCTAGGAACCGAGTTAGACAAAGTATGGCAACAATGTAGGCAATGACCTGGAGAACCCAGTACAAAGTAGCCTTCTGATTCAAGACCCTGGTAACCCCTGGGGCCTGGGAAGCAGCATTGCTACATAACTGAGGACTCATTTGTTTACCTTCAGGCAGGTGCTCTGGTCATCTCTGTCTCAGAAGGGCTCTCACTTAAGGCTTTCTGTTTTGTAGGGTGTCATTTAGGTGCAGGCGTAGTCTGTTCCGATTCTGATGAGTACAGCAGGTGATTGAAGATCCCTCTGGAATGAGACCAGAACTGGCTAATGCTCCTAAGGGAGAGGAGAGGTGGGAAGAGGGAGAAAGAGGAGAAGAGTTGGAGGAGGAAAGGTTAGAGAGAGAGAGAGAGTTAGAATTTGGAGGTCTCCGGTAGGCTAGAAACTGATGTGACTTGAGAACTTGGTTCTGCTGGGAGTCAGGCTATAAAAGCCAGTGTTGATGCTGCTTAGGCACTGGGCTTTTTGGATGCTATTAGGTTCACCTAAGCCCAGTTCTTAAAGAGCTGAGATGAGCTCCCCTGGGCTTGCTTTCTTTTTCACTTTAGATTGTCTCGTGGCTGTACATTGTCTCTGTGATCTATCATAGCAGTGTGCACAAGTACTTAGTCACAGCACAGGCAGACAAAAGAACTGAATCCCCTCTAAGATTCTGTTCTCATTTGCCAGGCTAGCCTCCTCAGATTGTCTTTCCTGGTTGGTGAGTTTTCCTGCTTGGGAAAGCAGTAGCAGTGGCTCTAAGGGAGAGTACATAGCAAACCAGCTTGGATGAGGTCTTTCTGTCATCTGAAAGGCTTGGCCACTGTCCTCTGTATCGGGAGGTGTGGTCAACAAGTAGTTGATGGACTGTTTCGCATCACAGATTCTCTAGGAGGCCTGGGAAATTCTGCCTGAGTTATGTGGAGGTTTTACTCAGATAAACTTTGCTTTCGATGGGCTCACTTGATCTGGGGACAAAATACTCTGCCGCCATGGAAAAGGGGTGGGGGGACAAAAATTTAAAAAGTGGGTCTTTTCCACAGTTACTGCCAGCTCTTGGTTTCTCCAGAGAGGATTCCTGGTAGAGACAGTTATAAAGAGCAAATCATGCTTGTAAATGAACTCAGTGTTCTTGTTTGAGTATTTCCCATAATTCTAAAGAAATATAATACAGGTAAGTGTTTTATGTTCTCACTGTGATTTATATTTACGAGAAGTGAAAAAAGAACAAGATTAAAAACTGGAGGAAAAGCTTTTACTTATCAGTGGCTTAGGCTTTTATATCTCTCAAATTCTCAAATTCTAGTCACTATAAAATCATCTAGTTTCTTGCCCCTAGCTATGGTTGGTATTTCCAGTCTTTTTTTTTTTTTTAACCTAGAGACCTTTGAATTATTTTTATTCATAAGTGAAAAATGTATTACAGCTTTATTTCCTTTTATTAATAGTTCCTTCTTGCCCTCAACCACTCTCTGACTTTTTGGCATGCGGAGAGCAGTGAGCTCATGCTTAATCATGTATAAACAACCATCTAATTATATGGTTTTGAATTTTCATCTGACCAACTAAACAGAAATGACACAGAGGCAAGAAAACTGACAGTTCCCCCCCCCCATACCTGGCTTCTCTCTGCCTCCCTTTCTCTCTCCATGTGTGTAGGAGCATGCATGTTTCAACTTATCAAAAAAAAAAAATCAGCTCACATTTGCCAAGTTTCTGAGGTAAAATTGTTCTTTTCAAGGCTACGTGTCAAAAAACAAGTCCGTCAAGCTGAATTATACGTCTTCTTTTCCTACTTCTTTCAAACTCTATTCTTCTCTCTGGATGGAGGTGTTACTAACATTCCTCAGGCTGCTGGTGTCAGATGACAGAACCACCACTCAGGCCAGATTTCCTAATCTGTCCTGTGCCTTTACTTCCCAGGCCCTACAGGAATCATCCCATTGTCCTTCCCTCCCACCCATAACTCCTCTGATACAATTGTTTGTTTGTTTGTTTGTTTGTTTTAAATAAAATAAGATGGTGGGAAAATTTTATGAAACAAAAGTGATCTCTCTGGTTAAATGGAAAGGGGAACTAGTTGGCCATTCCTTTTGCTTTCCCATCACTTAGATACTAGAAATCTGAACACAGAGCAAAACCTCTTGGATATATTAACAATTCCAGCATAGATTGTTTGGTGTGCTTTGATAGCAAAAGGGAGGAAATGACAGACTCCCACTGAAAGACAGTTCCCAGAGGACCTTCTGATGTGTGGAATGTGTAGTAGTGGGACTCAAAAGAAGAAGGGATTGGGGTGGGACAAGGAAATACAAAACACTAGAACGTTTCATTTCTTGCAAGATGATTGAATCTAGATCCAACATATGCTGTTGGCAGTATGGTGATATAGTGTATTCTTGACATTTATCACGAGGATAGATTAAATTTTTAGCACACAGACATAAGTAACCATGTGATATGAGGGATGTGTAAACTACTTTGTGATGATTATTTCACTAAACACACACACACACACACACACACACACACACACACCTACACCTGTATTTGACTACTACAGGTTGCACTTTATGTACCATAAAACTTAGATATTCTAATGCTCATCTTTGTATATGTGTGTACTTTGAAGATAGGACTTCACTGCATAGCCTAGGCTGCCCAGGAGCTAGCTAGCCTCTAACTCGTGGTGTTCCGGTCCTTTTCAGGCATTGGAATTGCAAGGACCCAGCAGATTACACCTTCTGTACTTCAAACTGTCAGTTATACTTTGTTGAAGGTAGATATCAAGGAAGTAGTGCTTTCCTTTTTTCAGTTTTGTTCTTAATATTTTCCAAGAAGAGTATTTCCAAAGCAAGTCTGGCTGCTGTCATACCAGTGAAGAAGTGAGGGCAGATCCTTGTGAAAGTTGACCAAAGCAACAGATTTCCTCATTAGCCCTTTAGCCTTAAAACATAATTTGATTTCTTAGATTTTTTTTTTCTGAAACATACATATCTGTAAACGGTAAAATTTCATACACTTAGGCGATTTAGTTTGGAAGCGCAGAGACTCTGGCTTGAGAATTTACAGTTAGCAAGGTCCTGCGGAGGTTAATGTGGAATGGTTGAAGAACAGTTGAGTAGTTAAATGCTACCTGGTAATATCCTCCCCTCTTCCTGCCCTCCAGAGGGAGCTCTTCTAACTCAGCCACCATAAGGTAATAGTGTGAATTTCTTTCAGTATACTCCATCCCTTCCTGTTACAAGAAAAATCAAAGTGAGGCTTTTTCCTGTAGCTAATTTTGTCTTATTACGGAACATTTAAGAACGAAATGTCCTGCTTATCAACTGTCTCACCTGCCACAGGGAGACAAAGAGGTACTGCGTGTATCAAATTCAGAACTCTATGTACATGATCTTTTGAGAGATGGAAGCATCTTATTTTCTTGTTATTTACTCTGAAGGACATAAAGTCTTAGATGTCTTCAACTGTGCTATTTGTTCTTTTCTGAGAAGTCATACATTATTAATGACGTAAGAAGGCCACTTAGCATCCCATGCTTACTCACCTTGGTTTCCAGCTTTGGTATTCAAAATCAGATAAGGAACTAACACTCCTTTTTTGAAAAGTATTTTTTACCCTGGGGAGAACCTAGGCATAACTCACAATTTGGATTTTCCCCCCATGCTCTAATGGCATAAAAATGTATTAGCTCGACTGTATCCACAACATTGCTTTAATATGCTGTGTGTGTGTGTGTGTGTGTGTGTGTGTGTGTGTGTGTGCATGCAGTGCCCATGGAGGCCACAGGACAGCACTGGATACCCTGGACTGGAGTTACAGTTACACACAATTGTGAGCTGTCTGTGGATGCTGGGAATTGAAACAGGGGCTGCTGGAAGAGTAACTAGTGCTTTTAACTGCTGAGTCACCTCTCTAGCTGGTGAGCTTTTATTGGGGGAGGGGTATGTGTACATGAGGGTGTGTGCACATGTGCCTATGAAGGTCAGAGCTCTGTATCCATCCTTAATAGCTTTCCGCCTTATATTTTGAGTCTTCCATTGAGCCTGGAATGCACAGATTTGAGTAGACAAGTTTGACTAGTAAACCCCAGGTACCCTCCTGCCTCCTGAGCCCCAGCAGTGGAGTTACAGTATGTACCACTCTGCAGGCTTTTGTGTGGCTGCTGGGCATCAACTCTGTTCTTAATGCTTGCAAGACAAGTTGCTTTACCAGTGAAACTGTCTCTCCAGGTCCTGCTTTTGTGTTTGGCTAAAAGGAATTTGTGATGGCACAGCGCGCGCTTCTCTCCTATTCCAGCCATTAATGGTTGGAAGTTACTGCAGGCAGCACGGCTCACTGAGCATGTGCAGGGTAATTCAGTCATAGTCACTGATACTAACTCACCTTGAGCTGTGCGCGTGCTTAGGTGCCTTCATTTCTCTACTGAGTTCACAAACAGCATTAAATGAAAGAATAAGGAAGTCTTAGAGTGTATAGGCTCCAGCCAGGTTGCCTGTGAGTTGGGGTTTGTGATATTTGACTCTTGTTTGTTGTTTTGTTAGTTTGGTTAACATTATATCATTTCATACAGTGCTATGTATTTTAACCAAAAGGTAGTTATTTCAAGCTTTATACTGTTCTTATCTTAAATGAATTTGTAGCTTATGTGTCACTATTTTAAATAACACACACACACACACACAAATGGGAAATGTTTCTTTAAATAAATGTATATCTGCTCCCATTTCTAAGCTTGGTGAGATATTTAGTCTCAGTCATTGTTGGTGAGGTAACTTGATTTTTTTTGAAGCTTAAATGGTATTCCAGGATCCTTGAACAGAGCAGAAAACTCATAGCTTCTTTGTCAGATTTCTCCAGAGATGTGGATGAACCCAGCCCTCGTTTTCTCTTTGACACAGAATGCTTTGCAGGAACTTAGAGTCCCAGAGTCCAAGGAGTGGCTTTTGCATCTTGGCAGGCAACCACTCCTTCATCCCTATTGTCTTCCTCTGGGAACCACCTCTCCGCTCCAGGGACCATTAAACTATTAAACTGCTGTTCCTAGGTGGTGGCTGGTTCCTCCCTCCCCCCCCCCTCTCTCTCCCTCCCTCCCTCCCTCCCTCCCTCCCTCCCTCCAGTTTCTTCCTTGGGAAACTCTATTTTTTGGGAAGGTTTGTGCCTTCTGAGCACGTTATTCCCAGTGGATTTAGGAGTCATTCGGACCTAGAAGAGAGGACAAACTCCAGTGGTGACAACTTTGAGTTCTTGATGCAGGTGCCTAAACAAGCAATAGCTCAGCCTGTGAACTTCAACTACTGAAATGGACTGTAGAGCTTGAGACAGGGTTGGTGGGTGGGAGGAATCAGAGGGTATTTGTCTGAGGAGACAAAGGAGTCCCTTCAGGGGTTTCTAGGAGTGAAGCAGTCTCCTTTACATTTCTTAGGAGTGTAAGTGACTTAAGTTTGACAAAATGAATATAAAGTTCATAACCACTCGTGGATTGACGCTTTGTAACCATTTGACAAGGAGGCCAAGTGAAAGGTGGAAGAACAAACTTTACAGATAGAATAGTTGTCACCTTTTGTTGGTAATTCCTTAAGTACACTTAGCTACTAAGGAGCTGGATCTACTATGAAAGATTAGTGGGGACCCGGTTTCCAAACTCAAAAGATTCCAGTAGCTTATGTTGAGTAGGTTAGACTAATTTTCTTTCATTTTGAGAGAGGGAAGAAAGAAGAGGGAGAGAGAGGGAGGGAACCTGGGAGAGAGAGAAACAAAAAACTAAATCAAAACATGCTGTAAAATAGTCCAGTGTTTGCAAGTCGAGACAAGCTTCTCCCGAGCAGATCCCAAGCCATCATGTTCTTCACTGGATGATGTGGGATGAGATTCCTGTGGATCTTACAGTCAACAAAATCAGCTATTACAGAAGCAGACTACCATCTTGAAATTATAACGGTTGTGATTGTATTATCACTCTAGGAGGGACATCATAAGAAAAGGGAATTCCCCCCCTTCTCTTCAAAGCTCCATGTCCCTAAAGTAGGAATGAGATCAACAGGGCAAGGTTTCTTAAGGTGGTCAAGGAAAACCAGAGCTGTATCCTGGGCAGGCGGGGATTAGGTGTGAGAAATACAAGGGAACTCTAGCTTGTCCTGGCAGCTGTGTTCCTCGATGGTCCGGATGCTCCTTTCTGGTCAGGCATCCTTGAGCTATTGGTGCATTTGTCCTCCTGTGTCAGAGACTAAGGCACCAGGAGCTTTCCCAGTTGCCATGTATAAGGGCTAAGAGAGTCCTGAAACCTCAAAGGACCCCCAGCTTCATTATATTATCTGCATTGTACTTTTAGTATACTCTCCCGATTCTGTGGGCCTTCAGTGACATAATGGGATAAAATACCCCAAAAGACCCAGGCCATCATGATTTGGGGGAGAAAGGTATTTCATGACAAAACTTTTCCTGGTGAGATATAACACATGCATCTATCTACCCACCATAGATAGGGAGGGAGCCCACTACAGACCAAAGTACAGACACCACCCAAGTACAACTTTGTGAGCCAGTGAGTTTCATTGGCTTACAGGAATATGGGTGAGGGGTTGTTTTATAGGAGCAGAAATGACTCAAAGGCCATTACCAAAGTCATTACTCAAATCATTATTCAAAGGCCTCACACCAAGCCTGTCCCAGCGTGGATGACAGCTCACAAAAGCTGAGAAGCTAGAGAAAACTGACAGCTTACAGACAGCTCAGTGGGTTGGAGAAAGTCTCCTCTCCAGGTGCCTAGGTTGGACTAAATCTCTTCCAGGCTGCCTGGTTGGTCTTTGCCACTTAGCTTGTTTAAGAAGAACCTTTTATTGTTTACCCTGCTGGAGAAAGGCCTCGAGAATCTGGTCAGTTTCAGGGATTTCCTGAAACTATTCTGAGTTGTTTACTTTCCTTCTTAGGAGTTCCATAAGCAGGAAGGAGTGTTTCAATTTTGGAGGAAACGGTTACAAAACAACAGGTCATATTACTCCGTGATAGTGCTGTATACGTTCTTGGGATTTTCGAGCCTCCTAAAAAAATCTGTGAGTCACAGTGAGACACTGTCTTTCAAGAAGACAGAAAATTAGAAGCTTTGCCTGGTAAAGTATTTTGAGCCATAGGGAGAGGGGCAAACTGATATTTCCAGCTCTTGTAATGCAGAAGCTGGAAGTACCATCAGTTGTGTTTACTGCCTAGGGACTTAAGTATCATGCCTTAAGTACCATTCAAGAAGATATTTCCCAACTGTATTTGTGGCTTTGGACTACATCTGCCTTATTAGTGCTCTGCAATTCATAATCTTTATCTTTTATGTAGCAAATACTCAGCCACAGCTGTCTGCCAGAAGAGTCCTACCCGTTGGTTCATCTGGTAACGCATGTCACTAGCAGGTGACGTTGTGATTTTTCCTTGTAACCTTTCGTTTGTATTGGCTTGAAGTGAAATAGCTCACTAAGAAGATGCATGACCTGGATTTATGAAAGAAAGATGTAGAACCCAGTACACTCAAGCTTGCTCTGTCCCTTCGACGTTCTTCTCTCCCTTCCACCTCCATTCTAAAACGATTATTGGGTTTGTCCTGTCAGCTCTGCTTGGCCTTTCCTAGACACAAGCCTGTGATCAGCACAGTGTCTTCCTAGCGTGGTTTTTGCCTTCAGTCTCTGCTCTGCCTCCATGTTTTCTGAAAGACTGTCCTCTTCATTGTCCCACATCATCCTGTGCTTATGAACCTGCTGTAGCTCTGCTTGTGCCTTGTGGACTTGGAGATGCTCAGTTCTTTAGTAAGACCAGGGACCTCTGAGGTTTATGGGGTACTCACTGTGCTGGACAAGCATGGCAATACTTTATGTATTTTGATTTATTCAGTCCTTTAAACAGCATATGAAGGTAGAAGTGGTTACCACACTAATTTCCAGATGAGCAGCAAAGGCACAGAGCACTTAAGGAACTTCCCCATGGGCACAATCATGCAGCGTTTGAGTCCTCTCTGGCCCCGACTCCATGACTTAAAATGCTTCTGTTCCACTTCCATAGTGCTTTCCCAGCACATTGCTCTCTCCTCGCCCTGGGTATCTCATTGGTCCTACTGTCCCTTATTCTGGCACAGAGAGGCTCAGAGCCTCGCCTTCCCCTCCACGCTTATACAGGCTTGGTTTTTTGTTTGTGTTCCTTCTGATCTCAGCATGAAGGCAACACAATTCAAGACTGGATGTTGCTCTTGTTCTTCTGTTAGTTTAAACACCCTCCGATGGGCCAGAAGATTTTGCACAAAAGCTTATCCCAATGGCCTAAGATTCCATTATATGGTACAGTGCCAGGCCCACAGTAGGTCAGTGTGACTTGCTCATAGCCTTTGATTAAGTCAGTTTTCTCCACCTAAAGTATGCCTCCTCCCTGTTCCCCCTCAATTTTTTTTTTTCTGGTGTTTGTGGAAATCTTTTTCTGAGTAATTCCACCTTCATCCACTTCAACAGTCGAATCCAGCAGACAGGCCTTGGTGTCAACCTGTCAAGTCAGAACTCATGCAGGAGCTGCCTGACTCCTTGGTGAAAGGAGACTCCCCTGAAGTATCTAGTAGGGCAGGAAAGGGTCACAGCAAACCGATAACTGACCCACCAGCAGTAAATCACTGTGGAGCTGGGCTCACATTTCATTTTTTGAGAGTAACAATTCACTCATTTAACAAATACATCTGCTCTCTTCCCGTGGGATTGTTGGGAATTTTGTCATGGGAGAAGCAGTAAAATGTGCTTACATTTCCTCTTTGGTTTTCGAGGCTAATTGTGGGTGAACTTTATTTAACACTCTTGCTATACTGAGAGTCTCTGCGGAACGGGGAAGCTTTCAGTTAACTTGGCAAATCATTACAAGGGAGAACAGGAGGGTCAGCAGAAGCTTTTTGTACTAATTGGTTGATAATTGATGTATAACGGCTGAGGGATGGGACTTTAGAATATAAACCCCAGGAACAACGTCGAATCTCTCTTCCATCTTTATGAGGTGTCTGGGAGCTATGTGGTCTTTATAGCATCTTACTAGAAGTGCTCAGCAGTGTGGGAAGCAAGGTGAGAGCTGATGTCCACAAAGTGAGGTTCTTTGGAGTTAGGACAAGCATAGGACAGTTTAGTTTATCAGGTATAAATGTGACCCCATGTAATATAGACATAAAACGTGTAGAGCTGGCAATTCCATTCTTTGTGGGCAACATTCCTGCAATGCTGAGTAAAATTGGAAGCATGTTGGTGTAAAAATTATACACTTGGGAAATAAACACGGGCGCATGAAGCTGAATCCCCGAGGGCAAGCTAGCGGGTGATTATATGATTCCTGGATCTCTTCGTGGGTTAGGACTTGGCCTCTTTATTTGATCTCTTTGGGAAGGAGTCACAGAATAGATTTTATAGATGTACCCCCACCTTCAACTCAGTTTTCTAAGTTGTTATACTTTATTATAAAACCCCCAAATTTGCTCTAACTAGCTTCTATAACCATTGCTTTGTGACTTTTCTTTGTCCATACTGGCTTTTCTTTGACTTCTACTTTTTCTTTCTCCCATTGCATTTAGTCTTCCTCAACTCTTGGGGAAAGGGTTTACTCTGGGGTGAATTCCCAGTGGCACGTATCATAACTTACAGACAGGCCTCATGGCAGACAGCCAGTTGTGCCAGCATTATCTGGTTAGTGGGCTCAGAGCAAAGTTTAATGAAGTGACCCCTCGTGATGCTAAACAGTAGTCCAGAATGGAATCATCGATGATGTGAAATGTCCAGCTTTTAACATCAGATATTGTCTGTTCTCTGTTCCTGTAACAGAACACTTAAGGTGTTCTGTTCTGAACACCTTACAAAGAACACTTACAAAGAAAGGAGGTCTTTTGGCTTGTGGTTTGCAACCATTCAGTACATAGTGGCTCCATTGCTCTTGGGCGCGTGGTAAGGTACATATGAGGGTTCTAACACAGGAGCAAAACCAAAAAAAGTAGGGAAAGAGGAGACCAGGCCCAGAGTCCTCTCCCAGAGCACACTCTCAATGCGATAGTCTGTTATCAGTCCTGTTTCTTAAGGTCTCTCTCAGCTCCCAATACTTTCAGACTTTTGGAGAACATCCCAGGTCTCAACAATGGCCCAGGTCTTTTGGACTAACTGAATGGATTGGTCCCTTGAGCTCTGCTCCCTCCCTGCTTTGTGCTGGAGACATCTACTACAGGCACCTGTTCCCCTTTATTGATTTTATGACTGCACCCCACTACTTCCTCTTTATCACGTGTCTTTTCTTTCTTTATTGTTTTAGCTTATTAATTTCCATAGGATTAGTATGTTATTCTTGAGTGGTTCCCCATGGAGGAGGAGCTCCTAAAAATTCAGTCTACCCCCCCCCCAACAAATGTATTTTACATGTCATTACTTAATCTGAGAGATTTATTAGGTACTTTGTAAAAGCTATCAGAAACATTGTAATAAAAAAGATGTAAGCTTTGTTTTATTGAGGTGTTTTGAAGTCATTTGACCATGGGCATCTCTAGAAGCTTTTCCTCACTTACTACTTTAGAGATGCACCTTTGGAGAGCCTGAACAACTTTGAGAAATATCTCTAGGTTAATCTCCTTCAGGGAATTATCTATAACGTAGTAACTTCTGCTTTGAACTCCTGTCTATAATTTAGCTTCATATTCAGTCCTGCACAGTGCATTAACCTTATCTGATGGTTCCTAGGTGAGTCTGTTTGATGTCTGCAGATTGTCAGCTCTGTGATGACAGGCTGTTGTATCCAGTGTTTCTTATCTCCTGTAGGTTGTATGCAGTTCTGAGCACTTGCTAACACTCCCATTCTGATTCCTATTCTTTGGCATTTCTAGCCAACCTTTCCGTAACTCACAGTGACATACTGCGTACACTCAATATTCAGTCCCTTCACGGTCAGTGCTGTGTTTCAGTGGGGAGGCGTTGCAGATGTTCAAACACTCCACAATAAGCCTAGGATGTCTGCTATGCAGGAGCTCATTGTTTTCAGTCCTTAGAAGGGCCATGAGTGAACACACAGTGGGGCTGGTGACCTGGAGCCTGGTGCCACTCTGGTTTTTCATGGGCTCCCTTGGAAAAAGAAGCCTGTTCACCCATCTTAGGTGAAAGGCATGCACTTTCCAGACTTCTCTCAGATACCTCGTGCTTACCCCAGTGGAGAGCAAAGAAAGGAGCTGCCGACATGATACACTGCCTTGCCCCAAGCTATGCACTGCATTATGGATGAACACCCATGTTTCATTATATGACGGGCGTTTGTGGGATAAAGGTAGATTTATTTCAGCATTTGCTTTGAGACTTTATTAAAATAGCTATATTCTCATGGTTTCTCTTAAGAACAGATGGGGGCAATGTATGATAAATCATATTGCTTTTAGAATTAGGACATGCATATTCATGTTTGCAGAACTTAGACATGTGGAAGGATACACATTTGGCTGTTCAAGTTGCATGTCTTAAAAGAACACTGCTGCAACTGGGCAGAAGTGAAAATATCATGGTTTTTATGTGCTTCTACGTTATTTGACTTTAATGCTTATTATTTTAAACTTGAAATGTAAGTAAATGTGATGCTGACAAGATGTCCCTAACACAGTGTAGGCAATGCTTTGATACATGCTAAGTTAATAAATCCAAGGCCTAAGAATACATATGTTATAATCCTAAACACAGTTTGGAACCTATGGGGGTTGTCAAAGTGTGACTATTCTTTCTTATCAGAATATTCTCTTGTATTGGTGGAGAATTGGTTGTAAGGGCAGAGTTTTGAGTAATAGCCCAGTGATCTTCATGTCAGGGCCCCAGAAGCAGGCTGTTTGGCCCTCTCTGTCTGGGACAATCTTAGGGCTACATACCTACCTGGTAAGGCTTGCCTTCTGTGGACACCTCTGTCTTTCCGGTTTTATCCCAAGAGGAAAGCAAAACAGTCTCTTGAGACGTTCTTTTCTACTTAGTCTTAGTCCTGCCTTAGAGAAAGACTGGACAGTTCCTTTCTTAGAAAATGAGGAGTTAGCAAGAGGTGCTGGTACCTTTTGGGGCACATAAATAATCACTTCTGCCCTTATGGTTCAATTTGTATTCAAGGTTGTTCTGTAGCAGAGGGATGAGAGCCACAGCACACACCCTTGACTGGGCAGACGCTCTGCATGGTGGTTCTCTTTGGAGCTACCTTGTAGACGAATCTGAACTGTAGCACTGACCTGTTACATCCCTAAGAGGGCAGGAGAGGGTAGCCACCTCCTCCCATGCGAACTCAAAACATTTCCTGTAGCAGCTGAGATTTGCTTGCTGTTGAAAGTGGTCTTTTATATTGGGGCTAAAAGCGATGGCTCAGTGGTTAAGGGCACTGGCTACTCTTCCAGAGGTCCTGGGTTCTGATGCTAAGCACATGCATGGTGTCTAACAATCAACTGTGGTTCAGTTTCACAGTTGGAGCCCTCTTCTGGCATCTGTGGGCACTGCAAGCATGTGAGGGAAACATACGCGCAGACGAAGCATCCATTATTTAAAAAACAAAGCCCAGAAAGCTTTTTAAAAGGAGTTCTTTTTAATATTTGGTTTCTTTCTGGATTGTTTTAAGGAAACCATGCCATGGGGGTGGGGGGTAGGGGTGGGAGGTATTTAAGTGCTCGTACTAGAAACTGGTACAATTTTGAGCTTCAAAGTTGCAAAATGTTTACTTTTGAATAACCTAGATTGGGTGTCAGCTCTACCTCAATTTTGTGATCACCAGGAACAAAGAAAGGAGTAGACTTGTAAAAACTTCCTTTATGAGCTGAACGGGGCTGCAACCCTGTAGGTGGAACAACAATATGAACTAACCAGTACCCCCCTGAGCTCGAGTCTCTAGCTGCATATGTAGCAGAAGATGGCCTAATCGGCCATCACTGGGAAGAGAGGCCCCTTGGTCTTGCAAACTTTATATGACCCAGCACCAGGGAACGCCTGGGCCAAGTAGTGGGAGTGGGTGGGTAGGGGAGCAGGGGCGGGCGGGGGGGTATAGGGAACTTTCGGGATAGCATTTGAAATGTAAATAAAGAAAATAATAATAAAAAATTAAAAAAAAAAGAACTTCCTTTATACAGCGAAAGGCCTATTGTGAAGTTTAGGAAAATACTGTTTCTGGGGCCGGTGACATGACTCAGCAGCTAGTGTTGCTTTCTTGATGTCGTGCCTGAGTTAGAGTCCCCAGAGGGAAGGAGAGCACTAACTCTCACAGGTTGTCTTCTGATTTCCACATGAGCACATGGCATGTACACCTACACACACGCATACAGCTGCACACACACACACACATACAATGAATGAATGGATGAATAAATAAATAAATAAATAAATGCTGAAGATAACACTTCTGATTTATTTCTTCCAGAATTTTGAAAAGATTTTTTTTTTTTTAAAAAATAAATCAGATCTGGAGGATTTTTAAACTTTCCTTTGCTATTTCTATACTATTGTTTTGTTGTAAAATGCACTTGAGGTAGCTCACTTGTGATGGGCATCCTAGTCTGAGATGGTCAAATCCTTTCCTAAGCAATGAGCAAAGAGGATGGATGGGGGAGGTGTATAAAGAGTGGCTACCCAGGGAGGGATTGGTCCACTGTGTGAGTGTGAGTGATTGTGTGTGTGTGTGTGTGTGTGTGTCTGATTGTGTGTGTGTGTGTGTGTGTGTGTGTGTGTGTGCCTCCCATTCACTGTGAGATGTGAGCATTAGTCCCTGAGTACTCAAGGGAAAAGTAATTCTAGAAATAGTATAAAATGGTATTGGAGATATGTCTGTCTGTCCTTCATCCCTTCCTCTCTCCCTCCTTCCCTCCCTTCCTTTTTCTTTTTTTATTAAAGAACATTTTTATACAGCATCCTGGCCTCTACCCTATTTCACTGGCACAACTCCATGCCCCTTCTCTCTCTAAAACACAAAACATTCAAGAAGCACACACTAGCCCCCCTCCCCAAAGAAAACCTCCACAAAACCCGGAAATCAGAAAGCCTAAAAAATCATATCAAATCTGTTTGGGGTTGGCCAGCTACTCCTGGGCCTGGGGCCCACCCTGAAGTGTGGTTATTTTGCCCAGTGAGACACCACTGGAGGAAACTCAACTTTTCCTCTTCAGGTGGGCACTGACAGCACATAGCTTCTTGGCTAGGGGTGGGAGCCCAAAAGGAAGGGGGCTTCTTTAATAACCCTTAGCTGATATGTGGATTGTGTGTTTATTTATGTCTTATGGACATGAGCGAATATAGAGATCAGAAGACAACTTGTGGTGGTGTTTGGTCACACTCCATCAGTAGTAATAATGATCATTATCATTTTGATAAAGGGCCTCTGGCTGGTCTGGACATTTGGGGATCTGTTTGTTTTCACATGCTCAGTTCTGGAAGCACCGTGGGGCGTGGCAGTTTCCACCTGGGGTCTAGAGATTGAACTTGGGGCCTTGGGTTTGCAAGGCAGACACCTCACCACTGAGCTCTCTTCCAGTTCCTAATTCAGTTAACTTTCTCAAAGCATTTAGTAAGTGCCACACACTAAATATATCACACGTATTAGCTCTTTCAGCCCTCTTAGCAGCTGTACAGTTCTGCTGGCATTAAACTCCTTTTAGAATCGGGAAGCCGAGACAGAGACACGGAATGCTTAAGTAATGTGGGGAGATTGTAAAGCTAGTGGGTGGTGGGGCCGGGATGCAAATGTGTGCTCTTGACTCTGCAGACTTTAGCCTCTCCCTTCTTTCCTTCCTTTTGCCTTTCAACTTTTCCATTGCCCTTCAGTGCTCCAGTATCCAATGATTTACTAACCGATTCTCGAGAAGCCCCGCCTGGAGTGTGGCTCAGAATCTTCCTTTATATGACATGATCTTGGATTAGAAAGCTCTACATGTATTATTGCTAATGTGCGAGCATAGTCTTTTCTTCAGTAGTATTGCACCCTTGCTGAATGCCTTGAATTTTAAAGACTGTACATTTAGGAATTAAAAATATCAAATCTATGACTTTTCTTCTTCTTTTATTTTATTTTATTTTTTTATTTTTTGGTTTTTGAGACAGGGTTTCTTTGTGTAGCCCTGGCTGTCCTGGAACTCACTTTGTAGAACAGGCTGACCTCAAACTCAGAAATCCGCCTGCCTCTGCCTCCTGAGTGCAGGGATTAAAGGCATGCGCCACCACGCCTGGCTCTATGACTTATTCTTAATGCCCTAAAATTGATATGAAGAAACTCTTCAGTTCATATGTTAGATGAAGAAATGAGAAAATTTGGATTATTTTCATATATCTATAGTCTTTTCTTTAGGTCTTCAATGTTTCAGAGTAAGATGTTGCATAGAGAACCCAGATGTGTAAATGTGGTGTGTATTATTTATATGTTGTTATAAATGTGGTGGTTGTCATTAGAACAATCCCATGCTTTAGGTAACATGACTGTTTATATCTTTGAAGAAGTTAACAGGGCAGAGACATCCTAAGGACTCTGCCTAGTACCTCATAGCCAATTAGGACAGGGGGCAGGATGTGAATTTATCTGTCACTAATATTTTTGCCTTCAAATACCCTGTGTGTGTATTGGGATGAACCGTTTACAAGCTGTTCTTTCATAATCATTTTTTTTAACCTGGTAAAAGCTATTATATTATTCACTTAGAGGCAGGAATTATCTCTTTTATAAAAAGAAGCAGGCAGTGGCCTCAGTGATGCCCACCTTTTCACCACTGTCTGCATTGATGCCTGGCTCATGGTTAGCATTCTGTAAGTGCCAGTTGATTATCGATTAAGAACAGCAAAGCTTTGATCATGGTAGAGCAGCCCTTTCATATATAGTACATTTTTTGTTATCCTCTGTATCTGTCTGAGTTTTAAGAGAACCCGTGCATGGACATAAATTAGGAAAGATGGAGCCTATTAGTGGTCTGTAAGTACAGCCTCATCAGCCTTGACTTCCAGAGAAGAAGACGCTCAACTCAAGAAGACACCATGAAAACCATGCTTATTCTTGAATGAGCACTTAGTTCAGAAACTCAAGGATGCAGAATGTTTCCGGCTTTCCACCAGCACACAGTGATCTTGGCTGGAACCTATGTGCTACTCAGAATTCCATCCTCTCAGATCTTTATTTGAGCAGTAAACACATTTTTTTTAAACGCACACCATGTTGTCTCTAAAAATAAGCGATATTTCAAAAAGAATACCAGTGCCCAAGTAGTTGGCACATCTGGCAGTCAGAAAAGTTGTATGGTTTGTTTCTACTGAACAACAAGCCAGGGAACATTCAAACTTGGCCAGTTGCAAACTTCTATCTGCGATGACACCTTGTTGAAAAAAAAATTGGCTCTAGGCTCAAAACAGAAAGAACATTGGAAATAGGCAGAGAATTAAACATCGTTTACTATCTTGTTTTGTGCAAGGAACTATGAAGAAATGGGACAGAAAAGCAAGGACAGACATGAAACACTTCCCTCCCGTGAAAGTGGCTGCTGGCATCCACAATGCCTGCTACTTTGCTGAGTCCTCTGTATGTACAGTCTAGATGCAAAGCCATAATGAGGCAGCATTGATGTTTCCCTGTTTGGTAAATGGTCAGGTAGGAATACTGACTACAAATATTCAGTAATTTTCCTGGGTCACAAACTAAGTCAATCTTCTGATACAGCTACAGTGTAGCTGACCAAGCTGAATGATCCCAAGCTGAATGAAGAGAGCCTTGATCCCAGGCTGGCTTCCCACAGAGTTCACACTCCTGCTCTGTAGTAGCTCACCGCTGATTATTATGTTTGCTATGCTGAAAAAGATTTAGACTGCAATGATTTGTTCATAGTGACTCTCGATATATTACTGTTTACTTCCATTTGTGAGATAGTTGGCATCATTTTCTAGAACATTCTCATAGCTGCATACACATACTGCACGTTTCTGAGAAAGTCACCATTCAGCACCACGGGCTGTCATTTTTCTGTGGCTAGAGGATGTGAAGTTAGTCCATGTGTTTGGAGTAAGGAAGTGGAATGGTGCACCCTGATGAGGAAGCTGGGCAGAGAAAGATTGGTGTGTCTTTATTACAGAACTACAAAACAGTGTGGATGTAAGAGTCTGGGCTGGGGGGTTCCAGGGGAAGATGAGGTCAGCGCAACGTTCTGGACCAGAACAGATGTATACGCGTTCTTCTCACCACCTCCGTCATCCATTCAGCTTGGTCAGCTACACTGTAGCTGTATCAGAAGATTGACTTGGTTTGGATTTTTTTTAAATGGTCCTGTGTTCCATAAAAGACATTTTAGGAAGGCATCTATAAAATTAGGTGGATTATATTTAATAATCGTTGTAACCAGTTTTAATTTTCATGCCTTCTCAGCATTATAACCATTGAGTTCCAAGGAAGTAGAGATCCATTAAACAAGGGATTCATTTCTAATACAAATAGAAAAACAAAAATGAAAGGAGAGTGGGAATGTAATAGATTCACTCCCTGAAGTCTGGCAGGACAGCTCACTCAGATCTGCCCAGCCAGTGGGATGGAAGGTGGACAAAGATCTTGGGGTTGAAACCTTGAAAACACAGAGGGAGGTGCTCGCTAGATAGATACGATTGTGAATAAGGGCAAAAGCAAAAACATCTGGCAGTTGCTAATCCTAAGGTATACATATTTTCATCTTACCTCTGAAGTAATGACACCATACACAAATTCATCTGGTTGTTTATATTTGTAACATACACACACACACACACACACACACACACACACACACGATTTTAGATTTGAAAAAAATCAATATTAATATGCTTTGTTACTGACTTGTGTTTTTATGTGTGCTGAGAGGGTGACTAATGTCCTTGTTTTAGAGGCAGGTAAATGTTAATAGTTTTACTAAAGATGGAACAGGCATAAAGTGACAGTTTATCGTATGAGTTTATGACATTTTATTTGACTGAGCGTTTGGCACCTGATGTTGCTTTTAATGGGAACATCTACATAATTGAAGCTGAGGGGTAACTCAGGTTGTTTCCTCCTGGGTTACGAACCCACTATGAACCACATTGCCTTTTCCAAGGGAAAGAGAGGGAATGAAAGTGTACACAGATAAGAATTTTCAGAGATCCTCAGTTTAGGATTATTACCTAAAGCTCTGCGCGCCACTCTCAGTGTGAAGACAAAAAGCCTTGATGTCCAGTGCCAAATGAATCATAAAGATGGAGTGTCTCCAACTGGTCTGGGGAGACACAAGATAACAACAGAAATCTGCTACACTGGGAAGAGAGACATGAACTTATGCATCTGGATAAAATCTGAGAAATGTCTTCAGGAGCCAGTGATCTTGGAAAATGTTCAAGGGAACACCTACAGCCCCAAACAAAACCATGAGGGTGCCATGGAGACACATCAAGGAGCATGGAGTCTCAGCAGATGTTAGTTCCCTGTGTGGCCTTAGGCAAGCCATGTGCTCCTGGATTTTAGCTCCAGAGGGCCGGAGTGAAGAGAGCTCCTGCCACCTAGCAGGCTGTGGCCACACCAGCATAGTGAGGTGTGGCTTCATTTATGATGATAGACCCATGTCTACTTCTCTCTAGGGCTCTTACAATAAAATGTTACCAAAATCGATGTCAAATAACAGAGCCCTTGGGCTGTTTTGTTTTGATGTGGGGGAAAAAACAGGAAATTTTGCTTTCTAGGGCTAAAGTTACAGTGACAAATTCTGCTTACTTTGGTTCCCAAGTAGAGCCGTGACAAAGTCAGTTAGTCTAGGGAGAATTTTATCTTAATTTTTTGTTAGACACGGGAACAGAGTATAAGCCACTGAGACTTGAACAGGTAGTTGACAGACATGTTTGAAAAAGTACATCCATGAGAAAGGAATGTCTAGAGTGACAAAGCTTTTAGTACTATTTTTAATAAGTGAGTCCTGGCAGCATTAGCCAGTTCTTCTCTGCTTTCAACTTTTCTGACACAGATTCATGTGTCATTAAATACGCTTTTTTTTCTTTCTCCTTTAACTATGTACCGATTTTCAATATTAGACTTTTATAAGTAATGAAAACAAAAATGTTTTAAACTCAATTACCTTTCCAAGTGCGTGTTTCAGCGATGACCCATCTTGAATTTTTAAAAAAATGTTCTATGTTCAATGACAACGTACAGGGATGAAGAGGAAATCTTGAGGATGATGGGAGGTAGCCTGACTTTAATTCCCATTTATAGATGATTGTGAGATGTACAGTTGTGCAGTCAGACCAGCTAAATGCCTACCCCCAGAAGTATTGACTTTATTTGCTGTCCAATTACTAAATCCAAAATACTAGCTACTCTTAAAAAAAAAAACCTGACTTGATAAATAGAATTCCATCTACTGATCACCTTCATCCTTCAGTTAAGAACATTATAAAGTCTGACTTTCAACATTATTTTCAACAAATAATTCTCAGTTCTGCACTGTGAAATTTAACCTCATTTGGTGTGAGTGGTGATTATCAAAAGCTTTTTGCTATGGCATTTTACAGGTTTTGCATTGGAATCATTGACTTTTTGGTGTAATCAATATTAAAGAGATACTCTCTAACACCAGCACTTGGGAGATGGATGCAAGAAGAACAGGGACTTAAGGCCAGCTCTGGCTACATAATAAGTTGGAGGTCAGCCTAGGCTACATGAAACCCCGTGTCAAAAAGTCTGTGTTTAAAAAGAGAAGGTCCAAGGACTGTCTCTAAACATGAGCCCTGATATAAATGTATGTATGTACTGATTGCTGATGTAAGGGACATAAAAGCTAACCTGATTCGTTTGTTTTTAGGGGCTCTTGGCTTTGGGCCTCAGTGCAAGTCCATTGGAAAAGGCAGCTGCAACAATCTAGTGGTCACCAGCAGTCCCATGATGGTTCAGCGACTGGGACCCATTTCACCTCCAGCAAGCCAGGTCTCCACAACATGCAAGCAGATCAGTCCTAGCTTACCGAGGGCAGCGAATGCAGCCAACCTGAATAGACCTCCTTCAGATACCAGGTCTCAACTTACGTTTTTTTCCCCCTTTCCTTATGGTATAATAACACCCCCAACCCCCCATGAGTGTTGTCCCTTCTCTTTCTGAACACGACTGTACTTACTCACCCACTCACTCATACCATAGCACTGTTTTCAGTTTTAGCTTTGTAGGAAAATGTATCCAAAAATCAAGTTATTTGCTATTCCTGACCTGTTTCATTGGGAGGAATGGTTTAATAGCGGCTATCTGGTCATGTGATATTTCAGGGGAGGGGGTCTCAGGAACCGAATCTTAGTTTGTAAATTTGTCACTTCCTTGCAAAGCAATTCTTACTGTAGCCAGCTGAGATGCCCTGTGCTCTTCCACCAGGTTTTTAGGGGCTGGCTTACAAGCTGTCAGTTTGCCAACCCACCTGTCCACTCACCAATTCAAACATGCATTAAGTACCTACTGTGTGCATAAAGAAACAGTTTAGGGAAACCGTAGAGAGAATGATGATAGGGATCATGAATTATAATGTGTTTGAGAAGACATATTTTTATGCTTACATAAACTTTTAGTTAAATATTTGATTTGGGAGCAGAAGAAGTACAGTAATACCTTGTGTCGTTTCCATCCAGAAAAGTTAAATAGGAAAGAAACTATTCCTCTTTGGGCAGAAATTTATCTTTTTCAGGGTTGGTGTGTGTGGTGGGGCAGTGGATGATTATGGACTAGAGTATAGCATTTAAGGTCTTTTTCTTTGAAGTTTATTATTTCACCTCTTAGAAGCTTCTTGGAAGCCGGACGTGGTGGCACACGCCTTTAATCCCAGCGCTTGGGAGGCAGAGGCAGGCGGATTTCTGAGTTCGAGGCCAGCCTGGTCTACAGAGGGAGTTCCAGGACAGCCAGGGCTACACAGAGAAACCCTATCTCAAAAAACAACAACAAAAAAAGAAGTTTCTTGGAAAAATGCAATGTAGAAATGTTTTGCCTGTGAGTACCAGTTCTGAGGTGATGGAGCTTGCAAAGGGATTGACTCCCCGCCTCCTTCCTTGCAGGCAGTAACCAGCCAAGGTGCTTTGTGGTTCCGAGACCCTATTTCTTCTCCTTTCCTCCCCTTTCTGCTCCTTTATCTGGGCCTCCTTACGTCCTCCAGAGTTGAGATTCTGAAATCATGGCGCTTTTTTTTTTTTTTTTTTTTTTTTTTTTTTTTTTTTTTTTTTTTTTTTTTTTTTTTTATGGGACGGGGGCTTGTTTTCTACCTGAGACTTCACTGACGGCAAGCGCTGTCACTTCCCATTGATGATTGTGCCTCAAGGGGCTCCTCAGCCTTGCTGAGTGCTGCATGTAAAATTAACTGTGCTCATTGGTGGGTGTCACTGGAAACCTTCAGCTTCCTGTCTGCGGCAAGTCCAGCCCATGCCTGGAAGGCAGTCATAATTAGTGGAGAAACTGACGCTTCAGGCCGCTCGGGCCAGGTGCCTCACTCAGTCCCTTTCATGGTGCGGCCAGAGGGGTCATTATCTCGCTGTTTCCTGGCACATCTGATTCCTTAGCATAATAGTCTATCATTAAAAGACAACATCTTGACGATGCACTGACAAGTGATTTGACTATTCTGTGAGCCCTTCTCCGGGAAGTTTCTCCCCCCCCCCCCATAGGCAAAGAAATAGGAGTTGGGAAACATGAAGTGAAGGATGGAACCCATGTAGCAGTTGGGCAATGCTGTGTATTCTTTGTGGTCACTTGTTGTGCGTTCCATCAGGCGAATGGATGCTTAAGAGCAACAGGGCATCCTAAAGGCGTTGCACAATCTAGCAGTAAAGAGAAGATGGTGAGCCTGCCAGATGTACATTTCATGCATCAGGGTCTCCCGCAGGTAGCTGGGGACCAGAGAGGCCATGAACCACTCAGTCTGAGAAGTGCTGGCCTTGGGAAAGCTTCAGAGTTGATTCCTCCTGCTCCTGCGCACCCCCCCCCCCATGGTTGTATAATTGTTATGCATTGTAGAGAAATGGGGAAACTATAGAGGGGCATCAGGCAGAAAATCTGACCATCCTGAGCCCCAGCACTCGGAGGTTATCCTGAGTGGAAACCTGGTAAACACCCTTCAAAGGACATGTGAATTTATAATACAGACACTATTTTTTTTTTTAACTTTCCCCTAAATATATAGCTTAAGTTCTTTTTAAAGATACCTTCTTCAGCCTCATATCATGGTTTCTTCCCACTCCAAATGCCATTTTTTACAAAGAAAGTACAGAAATAGATGGATTTTTTTTTAAACCAGTCCTTTACTATAGGTGTTTAGTTCTTTTTTTAATGATTTTTTTAAAAACGAAAATATAATTATGTCATTTCTCTCTTCCCTACCCTCCCTTCCAGCCTGTGCTTCTTATTTCTTAAATGTTATTGTTTAGTACATACAAGCAAATACTATTAAGTGTAGCCTGCTGAGTGTCTTTCCTGTTGTTTTTATGAATATTCTGACTACGTGGCATTGAATAACCATTTAGGGGTTTCAGCCTTGGGAGAGACAAATACTCTCTCTCAGCAATCTTTTTTTTTTTTTTTTTTGGTTTTGGGATTAAAGGAGTGTGCCACCACTGCCTGGCTCTCTTAGCAATCTTTAATTGTCTGTAGCTCTTCATCTAGGGTGGTGGCCCTGTGAATTTCCCTCCATCCATATTGGTATGTCTTCTGGTGTTACCGCTGTTCATGTCTTGCTTAAGCAGCTACATTGTTGAGATTTCATGAGTGTAGCTATCCTGCCATATCTAGATGACATGATATTTCTTGTCTTCTACTATTAAAGCCTTTCATCTCCTCTTCATTGAGGGTATAGTGGTTGTTGTATGGACACATCAATGGCAGTTGGACACCCTATAGTAGGTGTTCTCTGCATTTTGTCTAGTGGTATTCTCTAATGCTCTTTGCCTGCTGTGAAATGAAGCCTCTTCTATGAGGAGTAAAAACTGCACCTACCTGTGGGTGTTAGGATAAGTGTTTAGAATGTAGTTAGGAATTACGCTCGTTTACGAAAAGTGGCTTCAGTTGACCCTCCTCTAGGATCTGTGACCTTGCTAGACTTGTGTTCTTGGCTAGGTTGACAGTACCGGATATGATTTCCCTCCTGTTGAATAGGACTTCAGTCCAATTAGATAGCTGTTGGTTACAGCCAAGATGTAAATGCCACTACTGTACCTTTAGGGCTGTCTTGCATGCTGATCGTTGCTGGGGTTCACAGGCATCACCACCTGTGGTGGTGGGCAGGATGATTGCAAGAGTTTCCTTCCTTGATAGCTTGCACTCTGTCTCTTATTTTATTATTACAAATAATATTCCATCGGATCAACCTGCAGATATTTTATTTCATATCTAGTGATAAGGAGTTGATATTTGCCGGCTTACACGAACAGCTCTTAACAGCAGCATTGACGCAACCAGGAGGGCTTTTCAGGTTTGCACTGCAGAAATGGCCAACCCATGTGTGAGCTTAACAGTAGTCTCAGACTGTAGCATATATTTAGGTATTTCTGTACGTTTTATGAGTTTGAGATAGTAATTGTACAATTATCTTAACTGATAAATCTTCATCATTGATAGCATTGAAAAGTTTTTCTGAGATTTGCCAGCTATATTTCTTTCTTTCTTTTTGGCTTGATTTGAATGTGTTTTCCTCTGGCATGCTCCTCTCAGAGCTCACCCCTTCTTTCATTTGTTCTGCTTAATCGATGGCGAGAATCTTGCTAAGGTGCTGTGTATTTGCTGTGATTAACTTCCCAGTCATTTCTCATTAGCCCATCAGTGTACTAAACAAATATTGTACTCTGTTGAAGAGTCAGGAGCCACTGTCAATTTCGGTATCATTTACCCCTGCTGTGAAAGCCATAGCATGTATGTCCCCTAAATGATAAGGCTGGGATGCAGAAATGACAAACAGCTTCATAGAGTTGTTAAATATGTCAGCCTAGCAGACCTAATCAGTAAAGGTGACGAAATGCTGCTTGTGTGGGCTTTGTAGATACGAGGCTAGCCACCGTGTCCACGTGCATCGGGAATGTGAACTTACGACTGGATAATCATCACCCTAGCAAGCATCATCATATGGAAGGTGTGCTGGTGGACCCAAGACCTGGAAAGCCTAATTGATTATTACTAGTGTCAGTTTTATAGCTTGTCGTTACAAAGGTCAGCCATCACTTAACTCCATATTTGTCTTTTCTTAGTCTGAATTGGACATTGCTGGTGAATAGTTGCCTTTTGTGTTGTTGTTGTTGTTGTTGTTGTTGTTGTTGTTTATAGTGTGACCACAAAGCCGAGAAAAGGACAGGAAATGGACTCTAGGCTCCCTGTGCACTCTGAGATCTTATAAAGCTTTTCTGTGTCAGTAAGCTGTACTAATACTTTTGGAAGATTTGCTGGGGTACATAGGTGACATAGGCCTGATCTTTCTCGAATCCAGTGGGTTTGTGACACATACATTGCATAAATTATACATTATACAGATTGAGTTATATACATATTTCGTATGTGTACCTGCATTTGTCCTTGTAAGCATCACTTCAAGGAATTCCATATTATTAGTTGAAACTTCTTTTAAGTCTTTCGAACATAACAGCTGTACTTGGTCATCATGGTGGGGGCTTATTTCTCTTGATGGTTTCTGAGCTTCTCACTTTGCCTTTCTTTGGTTTGAGATTTATCATCTCTCTTGCCTTTCACATACAGTTCCAAGTAAACGAGTCACCAGAAATAATGTCGTTAGGATCAGATGAACATATGGACTTGGAGATTGCTCTCAGTGTGGTGACACAGCTTTCCGAGTTCTTTGTCACTTTCTTTTCCTCAGGCCTGGTGTGCATAGCAGCAGGGGTTTCAGGCTAGAATCCTTGGCAACCTCTGAGTTCGTTCCGCATACTGTCACAGAAAAACAGACAATTTGTGATGCAGTCCTAGCTTGTGTGCTTTTAAGCCTGTTTTATAAGTCTTTCAAACAAGCCGAGCATTGTGGACCACATTTGAGATACATGGTGTGGAAATAGGAGCCAGCCAGCTCTCTGCCAGTCCCTTACTCTCTTACTTTGCTAAGGACCTTACGCCATTCCTTGACTGTCCCAGAAGGAAACTCATAGATTTTTTTTTATTCATTTTCCTTTTATGAAAATATTGTAAGAGTCTAGTTAATTTATCTCATAGTGTGCATTCAGTCAGTTAATATATAAAAATGCTCTGTGAGTTTTGTAAATAGTGGTTTGTCAGCTACCAGGATTGTTGTCCTTATTTTATTTATTGATTCTATTCTTTGAGATAATATCTTCCTATGTAGTCTAGGTTGGCCATGAAGTCTTGATTGTCTAGCTGTAGCCTTTGGGATCCTGGGATGGGATCCCAGACTTGGGTTCTCAAAGCCTGACTCTTTCTTACACACCTGTTACATCAGAAAGTGTTGGAGGCCTCAGTTTGTACTTCACACTCTGGTGGGGACGCAGAAGGTAAAAAACATCCTTTATACTGAAAGGCTTGACGTTTTCTGAGGAAGATGCCCCCAGTTGCTTCAAAATGTGGTGCAGGTGGTGGAGATGCTTGGCAAGGTAGCCTCTTACTACAGATAGCTCTCACGGGGTAGGACTTGGAACGATTCGGTCTTCCACGGGGCTTCTTTGAGAGACGTAGGGCGTGACTGCCAGAGGTTGGAGGTCTTGTTCTCGTTATGTATCTGATGTGTCGGGGACAGGGAGGGGCATGAGCTTGTTCTGTGTCCACACCACTGATTTTTTTTTTTAAGTAGACCATTCAGTTTGCCTTCTGAAAAATATGTGACAACTGTCTTGGAAAACAGATGCTGAAGCAGCAAAGCAGCATGTCTATACAGAGTTATGCGGTGCTAGAAATTAAGCAACGTCCAGCATAGCTTAAGCGATAAGAGATTTGCTGTTCATGATTGGAAAAATGAACATGTTCCTTTAGGCTTCCATTGAGCCAAACAGTGTCATTTCATCGGCAAAGAGCGTCCAGTTGAAGAAGCTACTTCGGCTGACGGTTACTACTTAGAAGTCTGAAATGTTCTAAAGTGGCCACCACCGTGAGCCGTCAGCGCCCTGATGCCCCATAGTTCCCTGACCTTGGTGAGAGGCAGTCATTTGTATACGGCATCTCCACTGATGTGGCTTGTGCCCAAATGTAATTTCTGACTCTCACTGGGGGTAGGGTCAAAAGGCTCTTGACATCCGGCTGCCAGAGCTTTCTGCTGAGCTCTGCAGGAAGAGCCACATGCTGTTAAGGGTGCTCAGGAAATAATTGAGATGTGTCCATGGGGAATTAAAATCCAGACTGTTTGGAGGCCACTTTGGAGCATGTAGAAGAACTATAGTCCAAATATAAGGATATGAGTTGGGCAAGAGACAAATCTAGTCAAGGGCGGTTCCTACTGTGCTGGTCATTGGTAAACATTCCTGTACCCACTAGAAGCTTCAGGTCCATTGCAGTGTTAGCTGCCACCTTACTTACACTGTGCCTTCAGAGCCTAGGTGCTTTCTGCTCAGTGTCCCAGGCACGGCAGAAATAGTGTCCCTGGCTTCCATTTCGTGAAGCCGAGAAGGGAACAGGTGAAACGAAGCTTTCTCCTTCCTTCCTTTGTAGTAACTTGCCTTTTAATAGCTGGAGAGAGTGAATGGGTTCATTTAGGGAAGTTACACATTTATATAATAATTTTTGGTGATTAATTTATTTAAATGAAGCATTCTAGGAAGCCAGCCACAGTTGGGTAAGCCAGGCTTCTCTGCTGCCTGATGCTTCTGGGTTGGGATCTGAGACCTTTCTGTTTCTACATGTTGACCCTTTTTGGGGATGAATGTTCTGTCCCAGGGACATAGCTTTAATTCTAACTTTTTTTTTTTTAAGGCAATAATGTCCTTGGAAAGCAATATGAATTTTCAAGGGGCTAGAGTTAACATAATGAACCACTTTGATATGCAAACAATGAATCAATGAATTGTGACATATTTAGCTTTTTTTTTTTTTTTTGTAAAGGGTAAGGACAGGGAAGGAATTGCAAAAATGAACCTGTTCTCGGCCTGAAGCTGCTTGGATACAAGGACAAGGGCTCACGGGAAACCCATCTAACAAGTGTGGTTAGCCCCATGGCCTGATGAGCAATTCCGAATGCAGCTCTCCAGTTTATTACTCCTTTATGTATCAACGCTTTGTTCTATTAAGGACTCTGTGTGTGTGTGTGTGTGTGNGTGTGTGTGTGTGTGTGTGTGTGTGTGTGTGTGTGTGAGAGAGAGAGAGAGAGAGAGAGAGAGAGAGAGAGAGAGAGAGAGAAAGCTAAGCGTGCACTTTACAACCGTCATATACTTTGTGTGCATGTATTATTTTTTACATTTTCATAAGTTTTCTAGAATCATTTGAAATGAATGAGTACTTGCATTGTAAATTGCCTTTAAATTTGACGATGTCAGTGAAACTGAATTGTAAAAGTATTAGTAAGTTTCTAGCACAACATATGTCTTGTAGGATTTCCTTAAAAAAAAAAACAAACAACAAAAAACAAAACAAAAACAAAAACAAAAAATCTGTGGGTTTATGTTACCTTCCCAAGTAGATTTAAATTGAACACTAGTGCTGTTCACACCTGCAAAACCTACTACAGCATGGTGCACACAGTAGGTGCTTAACAAATACTAATCTGGTTTACCAAAACAACCATATATAATTTTTTCCTAGTCCTCAAATTTTCCCCTTTTGTATAAAAAAATTACTTTGAAATAAAGTGAGGACTATTTATTCTCATTAAAGTACTAGAACTATTTACAACAATGGCTTTTATTATTCTAGTAAGCATTAGCTTTTCTTGTTTGCTTGGTAAAGTGTTATTTACCTGGAACTAAAAGCCCGGGATTCTATCATAGTCCAAGAATTTGTGTTTAGTGGAGAATGTAATTAGGGGAAATACTTAAGTGATTGTTGGTTGGTACAGTGTTCTCTTAGCTCTTAAGCAATCCACGTCTCGCTGAAAAAATTTTTTTCCTTCCTTCTCTCTGGCTGCTGCCCCAGGTCCGTTATTTTGCAAGAGTCTCTGGTGTCCACGACTTTGAGTCTGACAGAGAGTCAATCAGCCTTGAGTGTGAAGCAAGAGTGGTCTCAGAGCTACAGGGCTTTCCCTTCACTTTCATCCAGCCACAGTTCCCAGAATGGCACGGACCTAGGGGACCTTCTTAGCTTGCCTCCGGGCACACCAGTGTCTGGCAACAGCATCTCTAACTCGTTGCCACCCTACCTTTTCGGCATGGAAAATAGCCACTCTCCTTACCCTAGCCCTCGGCACTCAGCAACCAGGGCCCACTCCACCCGCTCAAAGAAGAGAGCACTGTCCTTGTCGCCACTGTCTGATGGCATCGGGATTGACTTCAACACTATCATCCGTACTTCACCCACATCCTTGGTTGCCTACATCAACGGATCAAGAGCCTCCCCAGCCAACATGTCCCCACAGTCAGAGGTCTATGGGCATTTCCTGGGTGTTCGTGGCAGCTGCATCCCCCAGTCTTGTGCAGTGGCCAGCGGGCAGAAAGGCGTCCTGGTTGCCAGTGGAGGGCACACGCTGTCGGGCTATGGAGAGGATGGTACACTGGAGTACGAACGCATGCAGCAGCTGGAGCATGGTGGCCTGCAGCCCGGCCCTGTAAACAACATGGTGTTGCAGCCCGGCCTACCGGGCCAGGATGGCCAGACAGCCAACATGCTCAAAACAGAGCGCCTGGAGGAGTTCCCGGCCAGTGCCTTGGACCTGCCCTCTGCTCTGCCTCTCCCTCTCCCTCCGCCTCAGGGCCCCCCACCCCCATACCATGCCCATCCACACCTTCATCACCCAGAGCTCCTGCCTCACACCCAATCACTGGCCCTGGCCCAGACTGGCCTGGAAGAGGATGGGGAGATGGAAGACTCAGGGGGGAAGCACTGCTGTCGTTGGATAGACTGCAGTGCCCTTTATGACCAGCAGGAGGAACTGGTGAGGCACATCGAGAAGGTCCACATAGACCAACGCAAGGGGGAAGACTTCACGTGCTTCTGGACTGGCTGCCCTCGTAGATACAAGCCTTTCAACGCACGGTATAAACTGCTGATCCACATGAGGGTCCACTCCGGGGAGAAGCCCAACAAATGTACGGTGAGTTGGAGTTTCCGAGGTCCTGGGCCATCTCTCTGGAAGGCCCAGCTTACTTTCATGCATGCATTTTATCAAACAGGACAGAAAAGGCAGGTAAGCGTTTCTATTTCTGTTGGACTTGGATGTGTGATGGTCAAGGTACCTATTAGGTTTCTCTCCTCTTCCTCTAGCCGGGGCAAGGGGAAGGTTTCTTGCATAACTGGTGGCTGCTGGTTTCTCTCCAGTTCTAGCTCGGTTCCCATATAGTGGAGGCCATCCACTTTAGTCTGAGATTGTGGGAGTGACACAGACGCAGTGTTCTCTTAACTGCATGGGTGTTCAAGTGCAGGGGACCATTCACTGAGCCACAAGCAAGCTTTTGCTCTTTCCAAAGTAAATATTTAGGTTTTGTTTGTTTGTTTGTTTTGTTTTTTTAACCTTTGAAAATTTAGGTGAGTCTTGGGGTCTGGGAGCATGATTGACATTTAAGAAAGGAATTCTCCACTTAGGAACTTGACTATTGAGATTGGTGTGGCATACACCTTCATGCTAACACATTGTAACTTCTAGGGTTGGGAACTCATTAAGGATTTACAGTCTGCAAGGAAGCACTGCGGGGGCACCACAGGAATAGGGCCTCAGGGATCTTGCTTAATTTTGAGGAAAGCGGATCTTGTGGAAAAGCAGAGGGCGTGGGCCGAAACAGTTGTGTGTCTTTGGTGCCTGAAGCACGTGGGTCTGCTGCCTCTCCTGCCTTCCTCCTTCCCAACACAGATCCTAGAACTCTGATTCTGTTTCTTGGCAAACCTGACTGATTTTGAATAATATGATTCTTCAATGCCTTCACTACACTTTCACACCTCACAGAAACCCTCAGGGCTTACAGGCAAGACTTCACCCCCAGGATCACAGAGATAGCTTTGCACAATCTGAGAGGGCTCACTGAACTCTTGCAATAAAAAGAGAGAGGAGCATATGTTTTCTATTAGTCTAGGTGGACTGTGTTGGGATTTTGTCTAAACTCCACCCCCAGAGCTCCTCGCAACAGTCAGGTATGCTACTCCCACAGATACCTGGCAATGGCCAGGTAGGCTTGGCCCACTATAAAAGGGGCTGCTTGGCCCCTCCTCTCTCTCTTGCGCTCTTGCCTCTCTCTTGCCTCTTGCCCGCTTGCTCCCCATTCCCTTCCTCCCTCTCTCCACGTGGTCAAGACTGGCCTCCACTTCTCTACTCTCTCCTTCTATCTATCTCTGCCTCTACCACCCTCTTAACTCCCCTCCCCATGCACTCTCCTCCTCATGCCCTAAATAAACTCTATTCTATACTATACCGGTGTGTGTCTGGTCCCTTCAGGGGGAAGGGATGCCTTGGCATGGGCCTGCCTGGGCACGGCCTTTCCCCACACCCCACCAGAACATAGTCTTATAGCTCTTTCTCTTCTTATGATCACAACAGACAGGGATAGTTATTCAGAGTTAGAATTCTGAGTGCTTCCTCAGGATGGAGAGTTCTAGAGCTCAGTGATAAAGTGGAGACTATAAACCAGGTTGGAAAGGAACGGGCTCGACTGGGACCCTCCCAGCCATTGCCATCTCTGTAGTAGGCTATGATACAAGGCGCGTGGACTGTATGGATAACTGACGGTAGATGGCCACAGAGTGATTGGTGCGGAAGCATGCCAAGCTGGTGAGAGCTGGGGTGCAGGAGGTAGACAGAAGCACTTTGACCATGGAGTAGGTGTTTCCGAGAGAGCCGCGAGGCTTTCTGGTGGAAAGAAATTGCACTTCTTGTCATTGCGTTATTCCCGTGTTGTGATTTTTTTTCTTTTTCTCGTAAGGAAAACTGAAGCTGATGCATTGTGAGAGTGCCAGGTTCTCTGAGTGAAAAGAATAATTACATTGCAGGAGGCCAGGCCGTACTCTGTCAGTAGGGTTCTGTGTCGAGAATTCCAGAATGAGACAAGTCGTGGAAGGCAGTCCCACTTACTCTGTTTGGAACACAGGAGCCTGTTGCAAGCAGACGAAACGCCCAGTCTCTGAAGGAAAACAGACTAACCTTGTAGTTCTGACTAACCCGGGCTGAAAAGACTTCACTGGATTTGGCTTTACTGAAACAAACATTAAAGTCAGAATTATATTTAAAAAGACTCTTTTTTTGCATTGCAAATTAATTTTTATGCAAAAGGATTTCCCCGTTTTTCACCTCTAGTCCCAGAATTTTCAAAGACATTTAGCTCTGCACAGTTGACTTTTGCTCAAGTGCACGATGAATATTAAAAATAGAAAAAGTCGGGGGGAAAGACTAGCTGGGCAGTGAGCATTTGCAGGCCGGTGCTGCGTTCACCGTGCCATTCGGGATGGGCGGATGAGGTAACCGAGCTCTCCTGATCGGCCCTCTCCTCATTCATAGGTGGAACATTTGCACAACTTGCACGGCTAATCCAATAGCACAGCGAAACTAGAATCGCAAACCATTCACATGCCACGTGCAAATCCCTTTAGACAAAGCGAAGGGTCGCAGGGGTTACTGATGCTATGATTCCACCATTGGGAGTGTATGTTTTTATCAGGAAGATACCCATTTTTATATTAACGTACAAATCGTGAAGTTACATGTCATGTGCTTGATATGTGAGCCTATGGACCGCTGGCATTTTGCTGTGGAGATTTGGCGGGTGTCTCAAATTGCAGTCTGTGGACAAGAGGACATCGCGCTTGCAGTGTGTACCTTCCTGCCTTTTGCAAAGGGGATCTTTACAACCCCCAGGATTCCGGCACACAGAACTTCCAACAGGGAAATGTTTGATTGCATTGAAATCTGAAGGTAGCTTACTCAAAGGTAGGCCTGTGCCAGGTAAAATGGCCATGTTCTTTCGGAGAAGTGGTCTTTGTTTTTTTGTGGTGGCTACAAAACCTAGGGGTAGTTAGAATTTTAAGGTCCAGTCTGTTTTTTTGTTTGTTTGTTTGTTTGTTTTGGTTTTGTAATTGTGTATGTCTAATTTCTATTTCTCGTCTCTGGATGACACTCAGACTTAGTCATCATTCTCACCTACGGAGATTATTTAGCCAAGAAATGGAATGGTGACCGATAAGTTTGGTGACCATGACTACAAACAACACAAAGAGCTTCTGGAAATTATGGTAAAAGGAGGGTGTGTCAGGGCCCAGGCCTGCTTTACTGTAAGAGGCTACTGTGGAATCCTTCCCTCATGCCAAGTTTCCTTTGTTCCATGGGAGAATGCATTTTATCCATCATTGCTAACGTCGTGGGGCTGCAGGCTAGCCTGGAACATGGGTACAGAGCACAGCCAGAGGAAGATTCTGAGTTCATGATTTGGTTCTGTTATGGGAAGAAAAGGATGGGTCCTGTTCTCATCCAAACAGCTCGACCTTTCACCAGATTGCATTCTGACTCCCTCTGTGGAAGGACAAACTAGCGTCTGTCCTTAAAGTCCTGGTTGCATGGAATGGACAGTTCTAGGCCCGTGGCAAGGTTTCAGAAAGAGAAAGCCTGAATAAGTGGAGAGGCAGATCTCAAATGAGTCAGAAGCCCAAATGTAGCAAGGTTGTATTTTAAAGTACCCGTGTCCGGTCATTCATTGTTAACTAAAGTGGTTTCTAGGTACCCACCCATCTACTTTCTTTGTTAACTAAAGTGGTTTCTAGGTACCCACCTGCCTTGCTTTCAGAGCATCTCCATCCTTGGTAAATCTTGAGTTGTTGACTGTTGCACATTTCTAAGACTCACTAAGCCAAGTTTTTAAGTCTTTCTGAGATGATGAGGTGCCTGATTTTCTTTCAATTAGAGCAAGTCTTAGAGTTGGAATTTGTCTGTCCTTCTCCCCCCAAACCACCTCTGTGTTGTTGTTGTTGTTTTGTTTTGTTTTGTTTTCTCTTCGAGATAGGGTTTCTCTGTATAGCCCTGGCTGTCCTGGAACTCTGTAGACCAGGCTGGCCTCGAACTCAGAAATCCACTTGCCTCTGCCTCCTGAGTGCTGGGATTAAAGGCATGCGCCACCACACCTGGCTCCACCTCTGTGTTCTTAAGAGGATAATGTTGGTAAAGTGTATCAAATCATCAAAGTATACAAACCATTCTTAAAGACTCCCAAAGTGGAGGTTCCAAAACAATGTGTCCAAGGCTTTTACCCTTCGGAGATAGTGTGGTACCCTTTGGAGGTCTCTTGGCTGTTGAGCTAAGGGGTGGCCAGCCCCAGTAGTGTTTTCCAGGGAGGGAATTGAAGTGTATTCTGAACAACGGGTGAACCTTGGGCCATGAGTGCTTATTCTGAGAAGCATTCTGTCCCACTAGCAGGGGTCCAGGATCCATATAGGACCCGACCCACCTGGCCTCTTTCCTGCACAATTGAAAGCAGTTGTGCTCTGGGATAGGGAGTGCTATGGAGGAATTAGAGGCAATGTGGGTTGCCACTTAGGTTTTGCTTATTTTTCCTGGATGAATTTAACCCAATAGCAAAAAAGAATTTTGCAAAACTTTTACCCACCCAGAAATTTTCATGAAAATGTCACTGACCAAAGACAATTTTAAATTTTGTATGAATTGACTCATTTCTCCACAGGCATTTTCCCTGGCAAAATCCAGCGTATTTGCTTTGGCTTGACTATCGGGCAGTTTGCTTTTTAAGTAACATTGGATTATGAGCACAAGAAAATAAATACAGAGCTTGGGCCATGTCCCCAATGTTCTTTAATGGCCTGATGTATGGTCATGGGCCAGCTTTGGTCATAAAAGTTATTTTTTTGAGGGAAAGTAAATCCGTTGTAAACTTTTTTTCCCTCCACAACCTTTATTTTGTTATTTTTGATAAGATTTGGCATTGATGTGATTACCCTAATTATATGACCAGAGAGGACCTTAAGAAAATATTATTTAACTGTAATTATTATCTAACACATCAAAACCTTTATATAGGCAGCAATGTGTATATCTACATAGTACCAAGTATTGATAAGAATAAGGAGAATGGTGTGTGTGTGTGTGTGCGCGCGCGCGCGTTACTTTTTTTTTTTTCTAGAAAAATAAATTGGTGTAACCATTTTGGAGAGAAATTTGGAAATGCATAGTAAGTTTGAAAATGTATGTATTCATGTCTAGGTGTCTCCCTTAGAGACTCCATTATGTGGCACCATGGAAACCTGGGACGAGATACATACTGCATATGTGGTTTTTATTTATATAAAAGTGTAATTAACTCTACTTCCACAGACAAGGTAAACAGATTTGCTATGGTTTATTCCTATGTAATACTATGAAAGAGTTTAAGATTAGTGAAATACACTCCACATGGTAAATTTCACAAGATAAAATTGAGTAAAATGCTACGTGCAAAATGTGGTATAATCCAATTTATGTACATTGGAACCCACAAAAGAATTAAAAGGATTTTCAGATAAACAATTATGTGGTCAAGCAAATCCTATGGGCAGGGGAACCAGTGATCTTAGGGTAGTGGATATTTCTAGCAGAGAAAGAAACATGCAGAAATAGCATGTGTGAATTGGCATGTCTTTCTGAGTGGGGACTAAGGGATGGGAAAACCTCAATTCCTGCCCATCTGACGGTGCTACAGGCATCACAGGGGCAGCTCAGGTATTCTCTTACTACTACTTGAAATGTTTTACATCTTTGTATTTTTATCCTAATGTGGTAGGAAATCGATTAGCACACACTCCAGTGTTTTTCCACACATACCATTTTTCAGATGAGAACAGAGCTGAAGAAAATGGATTTTTCCAAGGTTATTGTTTAGTTGTTCCTCACTTAGGGTCCCTGGGGCAGTGTTTCTAACTTTCCTGACATTGACTTCCCTGGAGTGCTTTTCAGAGCCTGGCCTCCGCTCCAGAGTCTGGGCTACAACAGGTCTGGGTAGAGTGCTGGGAGATGGTTCTAATGGGTAGCCATGCCTGAGAACCAGGGTTCTCAGAGTTTCTGAGTTCTGACCTTGAGCTCTAGATAGATCAGAGCCGAACAGGTCACTTGAGTTCAAGTGTAGAGAGGCTGTGCTTAGTCCTGAGTATATTCTCATTTGCATTATTATCTGATAATGAGCAGGGTAGACTCACCTTTCTTAGAATAAAGCACAGAAGAGTCGAGAGATGAAGGACCAGGGTGGCCCAGGTTGGGGGCAGTAGCTTTGCAGACTAGTGGCCAGTTATTGTTCTCTACCAGAAGTTGAAGACCGAGATGAGACTTCTCCTGAGCTACGGGCATATCACTGTCATCTTCGCGACTTCCGGAGTTAACAGTAATACTGCGAGATTGGTCCTATACTTCTCATTTACAGAGAGCTTTCCAAATACCCTGATCCAAAACCAAACCAAACCCCAAAGCCCAACTTCAAAACAGTTTTGCTATCATGGACATTTCTGAAGAGTTTGAGTGTTAAGAAGAGTACTGGATTTTCCTTTTTGTAAAATCTGCCTGATACGATTAAATAAATAAAATTAACATTAATATCCTCTTTGTCTCTTGAGGCTGAAATACCACCAGTAAAACATCTGGTAAAGATCAGAGAGTGTAACTTCCAAGTCATTTCCCACAAGGCACGGGTCTGTCAAGTATCAGGCACAAACTCAATGATTTCAAACAGTACGATCAAATCTCGAGATTTTTTTTTCCCAGTGATTTTTACATGAGGGAAGTACGAACATATTTATCTATGTATATACATGTTCAACATAGATGTTAACATAAACTACAAGTCCCTAAGAGGAGCAAACAGTGAAACTACAGAAGTTACCATCAGATGGGGGATTGACCACCGTCTATATGTCGTCTGTCAAATCAGGTTTCACGTTCCAAGACTGGAAACCTGCCATTTGGTAGTGGTTTAATTTGATTTCTCTGTAGAAAGCACTTAATCCACTTTACCAGAGGAACTAACCTTTCTCGAACTTTGCTCTGAGAATAAATTCATAACAGATCTCAGCAAATGTTTTTGAAGAAAATCATGGTTTGAATTTATTTTCCTGTGATTCTGAGATAATAAAAATAATAGATAATGAGAGTGTCTCTAAGAGGTTAATATTTGAGGACTCACTTTCATTAAACAAAATCATTAACTACTTGATAGTTAATGTTCCTTTTGGTTCACATTTATTTTCAGGTTCATCTCTAATTTGATGCCCTGAAATAGCATTTTTGAAATTAGAATTATGCAGATCTTTCCAAAATGATTAGATTACTGGAATATATGTCAAACCTTTTGAGTTTTGTTCATGTATAGTTTCACAAATGTATTTTTTTTCTTAGCTGTTTTAGACTGCAACAGTGTGGAAAATTCATTTGGCAATTTATTAGAAAGGTCTTTAGTGACCTTTGAAATATTTTTTAATTACCTTTCTCTGAGTGGTGATGTTGACATGTTTAAGTCCAGATAGAATTTGATCCTGTAGAATAAAAGAAGGTGTGTATACACACACACACACACACACACACACACACACACACACACACACACACACACACACACACTTAAAAGGCAGTCTGTTTGGGTTTTTATGGTCTCTCAGAGATCTGTCCTTCAAGTTCTAGACCAAATGACTTGTAAAAAAATTTTTCTATGTGATTAATAGTTCCTGTAGTAATCGTTGAGTCAAAGCTTCTAGACAATCATAGGACAATTGATGTGTTAACCCTGGACAATATATATGTGTCTGGGAAACCCAGAACCAGGACAGGACATGCCTGACTTCACAGTTAACTAACTGTGGGCAGTCAGGTGGCCTTTTCCTGTATGAATACTGTGGAGCCTAAATAGCTATCATTAGTCACATAGACTAATGTCCCATTAGAAGAAACGACCCCGAAAAAAGTTGGATAGATCTAGATACTGGGTAAGAGTGGAGTGGAAGGATGTAAGGACCCTTTCCCCAAAGGACATCTAATGTCCAATCAGGACATTACTAAAATTTGGACAGTTACAAGCCCAGTTAGTATAAATGGAAATCTAGTTAATAAAAGCCAAACCTGTAGGCACTGTCTTCACTGAGGAAGCAGCACTATTTCGGTGCATGTGAAATGAACCATTTCCACTGTCTCTTAGGCTTACAGTTTAATTCTTTACTACAATGAGCCTATGGGCTGGGTAAATGGCTCAGTTGACAAAGCACTTACTACACAAATTTGAGGGGCTAGTGGAGATCTGAGTACTCACATAAACTCCTGGGTGGGGTGGTGCATTTCTCTAATCTAGGCACCCAGGGGGAAAGACACAGGGATTCCTGCAGTTTGACCTGATCCCCAGATTCAGTGAGCAAGACCCTCTTTTATAAATAAGAGAGAACTGAGGAAGATGTGTCATGTCTAAGTCTGGCCTACACATTCACACGCACAAATGTGCACAACACACCACCTTCATGTGTGTGTGTGTATGTACACACACGATGAATCTGTTGGTGATACACACATGGTTTTTCATTGCCGTGTGAGCAGCTAGCGAGCCACCTATGTGGGGACAAGTAAAAGCTTTTCTGCTGTGGGCTTTAAAGATAAACAATTAAAGATCTGGGTCGGCGCCGAGAAGGAGACCAGGACTGTTTGATCAATTATGTAAAATGATTAACATGTGCACAGAGGCCATGTCCATTATCCTGTGCACGAGTTGCTTTGCTTTAGTTAAATATTTCCTTTAATAATCTGTAAAGAGACTGAAGCACTATTAAACAAAGCTGTGGCCTGGTGCTCACTGTGCTGAGCGCATCAGCTTCAGATTTTTTTCAGATACACTGTTGAGGTTCATTTTGGGTGTTGTTGTTGTTGTTGTTGTTTTTTCCCCAGCTCACACTAATTAATAGGGAACAGGGCTAAACGCTTAAGATGTTCAGTGAGAAGGAAAAAAAGTCAATCAATTATTCTCAATATGACTCTATTTTCCCAGTGAGCCTTTCAGGCCCCAGGACCATGGTTGACCACAGCCCCCTGTAGATGTCTTCCTGGGGCTGCACTGGCTGCATTTTCATCCTTGGTTGGGTTACCCAAGGCCGGGCCATTTTCCAATGATGGGTCGCAGGCATTGGGAGTGTTCCCTGTGGCTCATGTGAGTGGTCCTGGATTTTTACTCTTAAAAGTAAGGGCAACTTCACAGACTTATCATTCAGAACAATTTCTGTGTTTTAGAATGTTTGATTGATGGCATTTCTCTTGCTGTTCTATGCATGTACCCTCTGGAAGAAACACTGCTGAGTTCTCCTTGGCCACGCCCTGTTCAGTCCATTCCCAGTCAGCGTGCAGCTTGTCAGTAAAAGGTTAGATGATACTAAAAGTTATGGAGAAGGGGAAATGGAGGGCTCCACTGTATAAAAACATCTAAAGTAGGAGTGTATTCCCAGTTTCATGCAGGGTGGCTCCTTCTGAGGGAGGCTCTGAGCCATTTCAAGGCCCTCCTAACTGGCCCTGTGTTTGCCCTCTGCACAGAGTTGGGGCTTACTTCAGGGAATCATGGCAAGATACATCCATGCATAGAACAGCAAGTGTCAGAAAAGTCTCAGAGTGTTGGCCTTCACAGAGGGAACTGAGTTTTGACAAGGAAGGAAGGAAGGAAGGACACACTAAATCTCCCTCTTCAATCTAAAATTCCTCCAGGGAAATGGAGGGGAAAGAAAATGATTTTGCTGTGAACTGTTGGGTTAATTTAATCCTCACAGCACTTCTTAAAAAAAAAAACAACTGGTGGGTCTTGAGACTCGTAATATGTTCCTTCTACTACATACCCATTCATTGTGCACCTAGATCCTGCCATAGCTCAATAATTAATATGTAATAGACCTTAACACACACACACACACACACACACACACACACACACACACACACACACACACACACCACACACCCCACATGAATCTTAGCTGCTAAATACATTGCGGTTCATTGCTCTGTTATTTCTACTTGTGTAGATACTTAGCATTTTCCACAATAAAGGATTAAAAATAAGTAAAATATTTTGACCTAACTTTTGGAATGAAGAGTTTGTTCTCTTCATCTTCCACAGGGTAGCAGCACCTTGTTTTTTGCTGGGTAAGCTATGAGAGAGAATTGGCCAGTTCCCCAGTGGTTTCTTTTTGACAGTTTCTGAAATCACCTTGTTTAAGAATGAGGTGAGGGCTGGGCGTGGTGATGTGCATCTGCAATCCTCGTACTTCTGGGGCTTCTGGAGGAGCTTGGGGAGTTTGAGGCCAGCTTGGGATAGGTAATGGGGGAGGTCAGGGAAGGGGAGAGATGTGCATCACCCTTAGGCAGGGATTTGAAAAGGCAACAGATAAAAGGGGGGAGTATTGTAAAAGATGTTAAGATGATTACACACCGTCACGGACAGTTTCAGATTTCTGGCTTGGTATAATAACCTGGAAGGTATCAGTTCATGAAGCCAAAATCACCCCTCATTTCCTCTCCCCGTGCAGGTCTTTTCTGACCTCTTGAGGAGAAGGGGGGTACTTCTGTCATTTTCCTCTTGAGTTTCCTGTGAGGGTGCTGACCACATCTCATCATACTAGCTGGTTGGTTGGTTGGTTGGCTGGCTGGCTGGCTGGCTGGCTGGCTGGCTGGCTGGCTGGCTGGCTGGCTGGTTGGTTGGTTGGCTGGTTGGTTGGTTGGTTGGTTGGCTGGCTGGCTGGCTGGCTGGCTGGTTGGTTGGTTGGTTGGTTGGTTGGTTGCCT
>NC_034590.1:140047302-140081109 GCF_900095145.1 Mus pahari | reverse complement strand
TGGTTGGTTGGTTGGTTGCCTGGCTGGCTGGCTGGCTGGCTGGCTGGTTGGTTGGTTGGTTGGTTGGCTGGTTGGTTGGTTGGTTGGTTGGTTGGTTTTTAAGGGAATTTTTTTTTTTTATCAGTGTCTTGAAAGTTTGCTTTTCAGTTTGCTAAGTCTTTCCCAGGCCAACCGTCTTTCCCCCTCATTTTTGCTTTCCAAAGATTCCATTGGCATCTAATCACCACCGCTGGGAAACCCTCCTTATCTCTGATGGATTACTCAGCTCCCCCCTCACACCTTATCCTAATTACATGTTCTGGGTGTATGATTGGCGGTTGATCATCATCTTCTAACCCCTGAGGCTGCGTGGTGTTTTCCTGTCCCACAGGCTCTTGCCCTTAGGGAATATCCAGTCATTATCGAGGGCAGTGTCACGGATGAGTCACCGAGACATTCACCATTCTTGAGCACAGAAATGTGGGTGTCACAGCTGCTTTGCCAAGGCCCTGAAACACAGCCTTTCCCATCTGTTCATAAAGTAGCCTGTCTGATACACACAGTGTGGTCCTAAATGTTCTTACGTTCCCTGAACGCTTGCTTTCAGTCAAGAACTGGCACATACTCAAGGAAAGAATGTCAGTGAACCTCTATGGGCACTTTTGGTACATTTCCATCGTTATATTCAAACAAAACGAAATTGCCTGACTCTTTATAATATGTCCTTTAGTGTGTTTAAACTTGCAGAATTATCCCCACAGATGACAAATTGTAAACAGCATGCAAAACCACAACCCCGGTTCAAGGCCTATCTCAGTGTTCGCCGACATTCACCCTTCTTAGAAATGTTTAAAGTGTTTTAGGAAAATGGAGCTAGGCAAACAGGCTTATCGGCAATAAAAAAAAAAAATCATTGATTCTAATTAAGAGGCGTCACATATGCAGAAACAAAGCCGCTTTTGTGTGATGGAAAGCCGACCTGCTCTCTCAGATGCATGGAGTGCTTTCCAGTGGCTTTAGATAATCATGCTGACAAAGTTTCAGGGCCCTGACCTTTTGGCCCATCTCAGGTGATTCAGCTGTACTTGTCGAAACTTGTCTAAGGTGTCAGTGGGAGGTGTGCTGGATACAGTTGTTGTAAAAGCATAGTAGTGGCAAAGCAAGCTCTGTTTCTGAAAGCCTGGCGCTGCATCTTGAACAGAGGTGGGAAGCACTGGCATTCGTGGGGGCAAAGTCCGAGTGTATTGAAGCTGGTTCCTCCCGGTAGCAAGCATTTCCCACAGTAGTACATAGTTCCCTTGTGTACTGACCCACTGCTCATGGGGACTCCAGCGTCTCCGGCTGTCTGGGTCAGCCTGATCCTGCTCCATTGTGTGTTCCTGGAAGGTTGCATTTAGATTGTGACCCTGATTTTATGCTGTGTCCACAGAATGGGGTCTTTATGATGAAACCAGTCAAGGAAGGCACTGTACACTCAGAGCAAATAATGGAGAAATCACTCTAATTGCTTACTCGATTGAGGTGTTAAATCAAAATCAACAACTGTGCCACCCGCACTTTCCTTGAATTCAGAACTTAAGAAAAAAATGAATTTCTAGACCATAGGGTCAAGAACATAGATCTTGGTGATTCAATGGGTAATTTAGTTCTGAATTAAGAGTACATATTGACCATTTGTACTGTCAATGATTTATTTTCAAAGAGTTCCATAAAAGGCATTTCTAGTTGCCTGATTGTATATTTCCTCCAAAGATTGCCTTGCTAATTACCATCAGTGAGTAATAGGGATTGCCAAAAAAAAAAAAAAAAATTATTGTATCCCAAAGGAATGGTACTGCCAAGTGTCTTGATGGGCTCCTGCTATACTTAATAAACAGCTGTGCCTGAGAGTGAAATTCTGAAGTTGGATTCTCTCTTAACTGAGATTAGAATAGGCTTAATTGAGGGTGTCTGCAGTGGGGTCCAGTTTCCAACTCTTAAATACAGAATTTATGCATTTCTTACACAGAGCAAAGCATTCCACTGACCATCACGAAATCACGTTGCTTTGTTTCCTCCTTCCCTTTTACCAAAGCGACTGTGATCCACAGTTTGGAAGCAGAAAGGAAACACAAAGAAAACTGTGATGATGTGAAAGAAAGTGAAGAGTGCTTGTATAATTGCTTCACTTAAGTATCTTAAATATTTAAATATCTGGCTTACGCAATGGCGAGTTGTTCATCTAATTATAGGTATGCATGCCCTCCGTGGTCTCAGAAAGTGACCATTAGATGCAAAACAGAATAAAGACTCTACTCATTGTCTGCTTCACTCATGCGTGGAGCAAGCGTTTCTGCCACTCACTCACTCACCCACCCACCCACTCACCCACTCACCCACCCACCCACTCACCCACCCACCCACTCACCCACCCACCCACCCACCCACTCACTCACTCACCACCCACTCACTCACTCACTCACTCACTCACTCACCTACTCACTCACTCACTCACTCACTCACTCACTCACTCACTCACTCAGCAGCAGGGATAGAATAGTCAGAATGGAGCCAAGCCCAAGTTCTCTGTCTTCCTTGAACTTACACTCTGAAGAGCAAGGTAGTGAGCAACGTAGATCTAAAGAGAACACAATCCACTTTGAAGGGGGGGATTTGGGCCTGTGTGTGGCAGATACATGAAGGAGAGCCTATTCAAGATTTAACAAAGGAAAGAGAACCAGGAGTTAGGGGAACGCCGAGGACCAGACTGTTTAGGGCCTTGCAGAGCCAGTAAGGATGGCTTTGAGTGGAAGAACGTTAGGATCTGATGTGTACTGAGTGCTGTGTAGAGAGTCAGTTGGGAACAAAGGAGTCAAAGTGGGGGTTCAAACCTTCAGGAGTGGGGTTACAGCTGTAGCTTTCTGTCTGACTGTCTTACTTATGTCTAATAGTAGCAATTGAGAGAAATCTGAACATATGGCTCGATATGACATCATTTTCCAAAGTTTGGCCATGGGCTGTGTGAGGTGAAAGTATCAGAGGTAAGTCTCAGCTTTAGTTATGTGTCTGGAAGCCTGGACGTTCCCTTTAACTGCCCTAGAGATGGTTCTAATAGAGTTGTGAAGGACATAGTTTGGGTTTGGACTTGTTAAGGAGACATTTAGACCTTGAGATGGTGAGTCTGGACATCAGTAAAGTCTTGGCTGGTATAATGTGGGAGTCACCTATGCATAAAATTAGGACATTGCCCGAACTAATTTCTAGGGAATTAAGAGGCAGAATGATAACGAATTTGTCTCTGTCCTGCTTTCTGTAGCAGTCTCTGAAAGAGAACGGAGTCAGGAGAGAAGGCAGTCCCTCATTTCCACACACCTTGCAGCTGCTTTGTCCAGGACGGTTGCGTTCCCTTACCCCACCTTGTCTCTGAATGCATCTGGGAGAGTTTTGAGGGGTGAATGAGGGCAAAAGAGTTTGGAATGAAGAGGGTATTCTAAGTTTGTCTCCCATGGGAATACCCATCCTTGTGCTTCTAGACTACGAGGCCCACAAAACAAGGGCGAATATGCTAAGAAAAGAAGTTCATCATGGTCATCAGCTCTTGGAATTGGAGGGTGTATGGCGAAGGATCCAGAATTGTATGTGCTGAGGGCATTTTAAACAGCTTGTTTTTTTTTTTTCTTTTTTCTTTTTAATCTTCCAGAAAGTCAAATCCCAGGATGATGCATTTTAACAAATTAATCTTGGTGAATTTTATGCTGTCTTGTTCTAGAATGGGTTTTCTCTGGCTAGCCTTCCAGGGGGCATACTGATGAAGGCCCATGTCGGACCACCTGACACACTATTATCAGGGTCACAGTCTATTTAGGAAGGGCTTTCGTGTTGCCTTTCACAGAGAAGCCCTGTGGACCTGAGGAAATTATGTTAGTTTTAAGATCATCTAATTTTGTTTCTTCTCACTATGGACACAGCTTAATGAGAACCCTTTTGTGTACCATGTGTTGGATTTGTTTACTGTGGAATATGACAGCGAGAGAACAAGACCTTGCATTCCCGCTCTTCAGAAGTTTATGATGTGCTTGTGTATTGCAATAAATGTGGCTGGCTCCAGCTGGATGCCTCTTTTGTTTGATTGTTATGTCATGTCTCCATCCAAAGAAAGGCTAAAGCTCTTGCTTTTCTTTTTATATTTATTTTCCCCTGGTGCTGCCTCCCCATCTCCCTCCACCTTTCTAGCACCAACTCATTCCTTTGTCTTTTCGTTCTGTGCAGAGCTCTTGAGAGGCTAGCACTGAGAAAAATGGAGGTTGCAGAAATACTTAAGAGCACTGTTTCCCATTGGGGGCCGTGAAGGAAAACGTATTCAGTGCTTCAGGATGGTGGCATGCAGTTCTAAGTTTCCATTGTAGGAAGTTTAGGTGTGTGTGGGGGAGGGCTGGTTTACATATTTTCTTTTAGGGTAGATGATCTAACTAGGTAAGTCAGGGCATCATAACCATAGGAATACTGATTTGGACGTTTAGACTGGTTAATATTTTTTGGGAAGGGACACTCTTGGGTATCAGAGAATGTTTAGCTGCATCCCTCTTCTCTGTCCACTAGATAGCCCGCTATAACAGATGCCATATACATATGTATATAGGTGTTTCTATATGCTGGTGGGATGTATGGCCTCTAGTTGAAAGCACTCTATCAGGGAAGGCTGGATCAGACAGATGTATTCATATAGAAATAGACCTTTTACTTGGAAATCCCACCCAGTGCCTGAAATGCAAAATATAAAAAAGCCAATCTCCCCTGACTGTGAAATGGTAACTCCGCCCACACCGTCACCCCATTAAGGACCTTGGACACCAACTCTACAGCATCTGGTGGCTAGCTGCAGCGAGTCATGGTTTATCCTGCCAGGATTGTGGAAGGAAGACACTGTACATTGTTCCAGACACCCGTGGACAGTGCTGTCACCTTTTCATAGGAAGTGTGGAAGTCAGTGGAGGCTTAGTTCCTTGTCCTAGAGCCATGTCCCTATCTAGAATTATCCTTTTCTTTTTCCTTTTTTATAGTGTGAGGGTTGAACTCATGACGTTATATATATTATGCAGGTACTTTGCTGTTGAGATTCATCATCAGACCTAGAATTTGTTTCTGAGGGTGCTCACAAGGCATAAATAGTAGAATATTTGAAAGCCAGCACATTGTATCCTTAGATGACAACAATTATTATCAATTATTACCAGCTTTTGGACATTCATGGGGAAAACATAATTTACTGTACCAAACTTAGAGACCCAAGTTTTCAAGTTCACTGCGTGTGTCTGTGATTGCCCTGACTCTTGGTCCTGGAAATGAAGGGCCCGGTTCATGCTTCCTTCTGGAGCAACTCAGTTTTCCACTTTGGGTGCCCAGTTCCACCCTATAGATAATGAATGGGTCGTATCTTGGGAAGGGATTTTTGTTCTACTGTGATTCATCTCTACTCAGAAAAGCTAAACAGGGCTTTCCTTCTACCACCATGCCAAAGCTAATAGTACTTGCAAAATTAATCACTTAAACAAACAAAAAAAAACAAGCTGAGTGTATGCAAGTTAAGCAGCTTTTCCACCATGATCAGAAACATAGTAGCGTTTCTGATCATAGTTAATTATCAGTTGTTACGTTGGTTACACTTGTAATAATGATTCCTAATAAGAATTCCTAACTCCAACAATTGTTTAGCTAACTTGCTCCACAGCGGGACTCCAGGTAAGACTGGGTTTTGAGACACTTAGTAGTCGCTGGACACATTGACACATTGACACATTGACACATTGACACATTGACACATGAGAAGACAGAACCATAAACATCCTATTCCGCCCATGTCAGGAGAGAATTAGGTGACAGCAGCTGTAACAGGACCTTTGCTTTGGACAGGAGAGTAAAACAGTGCTCGCGCTTTGGACGGCAGGGAAGCTCTGATCTACCCTAGGTGGTACATTCTCTGTGTCTTAGGTCCCCGGCCCAGGCCCAGGCCCACAATCACCACCTTCTCACAATGGCCCCGAGAGTGAATGAAGCTGGTGGGAATGTTTGTTTTCATTTTAAAATTCGGGAGCAGCTCTTGGGATATTTTTCTCTCAAGGTTACTAGCTAGAAAGTATTGGAATATGAACCCGGACCTGGGGTTGTATTCTTTCAACCAGTGTCTTTTCTAGACAACCTCCCATAAAGTTACAGTGAGGCATATTTGCCGCATTCTGTACGCAGCTGCTTCTAACGTCCCCATTCCAGCTCCCCTCCCCACCCCCAGGCATAGTATATTGCCTGGATTCAAGGGAAGCATTTATTTTGCATTCCCACTGGTGGTGTGAACTAGAGGGCCCTGCAAGGGGCACAGTTCCCAGGGCTCGTGGAGTTCCATCCTGAGAGGCTGTTCCATTGCCAGTGCAGAGTAAAACGACTCTCCATGCCGGAAACTCACACGACCTGGCTCCACCTCAAACACCATATAACTTTTTACTGCCGCTTATAGAAATAGCTGCACAGCCCTGCTAAAGGCAGAAGAAAGGCTTCCTCCAGCTTTATAGCTTTGGCTAAGGGAAGACCTCAGCATTCGACAGAGTCATTTCATCTTGTTTATAGCACTGGTGCCATGGGACTATGTCCTCTTTTGAGTTGGGTTAACATAGAAGAATTCATTTATACCTAAGAAAAACCTTATACATCTCTGAATTGTGTTGCCAACTAGTATTAGAAGTGAGGTTTTTTTTTTTTAACATTATCTAATTATGTGGGTATTTTTCAAACAATATTTCTGTTGTTATCGCATACGTCCATTAAACATGGAACCAGGGTAGAATTCTTTGCTATACGGTCTCATGTTCCAGGAGGTATCTTTCTTCTTGCCGCAGGTGATTAGTTTTGTACCCTCAGAGTTTATGTGAGAAGGTTAGGGTGGTGATTAGGATAGTGTTTGGGGTGTAGACTTTCAGCCCAGCAGGGAACAAGGCTGATTAAAACTGAGCAAGTGTGAGCTGCCAGTGTGAGCACTGGCTTCTCATACAGCCCCATTTCCCCTGACCCTGTCTCAGGAACTCTATTTTCAATATGGACCAGAAGGAAAGTTACATAAAACGATACCAAGAGTTTTCACCAAATTTCATCTTATTTCTTCAAAACACTAATACATGTCTACTTTAATTCTTGCAAATTCTAATCTAGAAGGAGGAGGGGGCAGTCTGATTATTCCTACTTTATAGACTGATAAACTGAGGCTCAGCAAGTTTATGTCAGGAGATAGTTTAAGTTATGAAATTGTGTGAGTATTTGATGCTGTGCTGTAAACAACGTTACCATTTTCACTCAAAGGGAGGAATTTAAGGGTGTCAATGAAATTTAAGCAGTTTAAATTCTCTGTGAAGTAAGAAAATACATCAATATAATGCTGACCTCATTTTACATTTATTTTTGTGTATATTTATAGGGAATATTTCATGTCCTACAAAACAGAAACCAAAACCAATTAAGTTTTAAAAAAGAACTTAGAAAGTCGAACTCCACCATTCGCTGAGATTCTGTTAAGCTGAATTGTGTATCCTCCAAAAAAGATACATTGAGGCCCTTGCTCCCAGTACCTCATAATGTCACATTTTGGAACAGTTTTTTTTTCCCAAATAGAATCAGATCAAAATGAGTTCACTAATGTAGCCCTTAATCCAGTACAACATATATCTTCAAAAAGTAGCAGCTGTGGGGTGCAGAGGTAGATGTGCCCTGGCACAATGACATGGAGAGATGGCAATAGCTTGACCAAGTGGAGATGAAGGCAGCGAAGTATCCGTTCATCACAGATGGCCTAAAACCCTGGTCATGGTGCTTCCCATTGCCCGACGACAGGACAGAGACACTGTTGGAAGTCAGAGGCACAGAACTCATTTCTCCTCACAGCTTGCACATCCACGCCTTTAATTTGGGCTTTGACTCTGCAGAACTGCAGTTCAGTACATTTTCATATTTTAAGCTCATTCAGTGCGTGAAACTTTGCAGAGTACCAGTAGGAAAATAATGCAGTAGTTTCCTTGTCCTCACCCAGGGAGTACATTCCAAGATTGACCAGGGGATGCCTGACTCATTGTGGACAGTGCCAACATCTGTACATCCTATTCTTTTCCCTGTATACATGTCTTGAGGGTGAATTTCATTTCATGCATTAAGTATAGTAAGGGATTAATGAAGACGCAGTAAAACAGGGCAATTAAAAGGATATAATGTAATAAACGTGATGTGAAAGTTCTCTCCTTCTCAGAAAGAAAACTGTGTCCAAAAGATATCTATTGATCTGTTTGCCTCTTTCACTGTGACATTGTGAGACCACCCAGTGTCTGTCTGATGAAAAAGAGGAAGATGGCTTGAGCATTGTGCCCTCGTTCTTGGCTGTTGCTAGTCCTACAGTGTGATGGAAGAAGCATTGCTGAGGCACGCTCACCCCAGTGGACTGCGATTTCTGAAGCTGTGGGCCGTGAAACCATGGACTTGGGAAACTGCCCTTTCAGCCTCTCCAGCCCATTCAGGTGCTGTTTCTGCGTTCATTTTGGTCCTTGTGACAGCAGAAGCAGTATTAAAGCATTCTTGCCTTAGTCTCAAAGGCAGCAGAAGCCACTGAGACGTTCTCAGAGGAGGAGGAAGTGATCAAACATAGTTAAATGCTGGGTTGTCACGCAGAACATGAATCTGGCAACCACAGTGAAAACCAAACCAGGGGCCAGTGTTAGTTCAGCAGATCAGTCGCATCACATAGGATTTAACAACCGGAACCTTCACCTGTCCCTTTGTGTTCCAGAGGTCAGGACAGTGTCATCTGTACATCCTTCCTAAGACTGTGGGACAGAGTGGAGTGAACTAGATGTCTACTGGGGACAAGTTCTGATCTGCAGAACATCAGTGGTTCAGGTAGTCTTAAAATGTGTGCTCTTGAGAGTCAACTCCCGCAAACTTGTGGATTGTCACATTCTGACCTGGACATAAAAGTTTTACATGGAGTTTTCCAGTGCTTTTGGCAATCTATGAGTGCTAACCTGGGGGACATGAGTGGGTGAGATTACAGGAAAATGAATTCATGATCCCTGGAATTTTTTATCCCAACTTTCATTGTAACTCTTAACTATGCAAAGACAATGAAAAGATGAAGGTGGATGCTCCAGCAATCGATGGGAGAACATATTTAAATAAATCAAGAGAACAGATTGGAATTAGAGCCTTGTGAAAGTTCTACAGCCCTGTCATACAACTTACTGTTGGAAGGAAGGAAACACTACAGAGACCTTCTTTCCCATGCAGTAACTCTCTCAGGGGAATTCATTTACTGGGTTTGGCAGCCAGTTGGGCTGTGTGTGGGTTGATTCGTTCAGGGGTAAGGGTTGGTCGATGCAGTGATGTGTTACATGTCTGTCACTCTGCATATTGATCTTGCTCATGGAGAGCAGTAGTAGTGTTCCTTCTCTGTCTTTTATCTTCCATTCCTCTATTCATTATTCCCAGTGAGCCCTCTTTGTCCCTGTTAGTCATTCTTGTCACAGAGGGACAGGTCACTAGGAATATCCGAAGGTCAGTGAAATGGCACTGCTCCGTGTAACCGCAGAGTTTTAAAGGCAATCATTACCCAGACTTGCATAAAGGAATTAGCAAAAATCCATACTGTGTTTTGAGTATGGGGTCTTCCTTAGCATCAGTGAGAAACAGAGGTCTGAGAGAATGATATTTGTTTTTATGATCATGTTTCTGACCTGAAGAAACTGCTCTTTAATTATTCAGAGCCTTCTTGGGTGGCAGGGTCCCTGGGCCTTTCAAGTGTGGTGCTGAGACCTTGCTTTTCAAGAGTTAGGAACGATTTCTGACATATACAAACCAGTTAGGATGGTGCAGCAAACACCCAACTAAGCCACTAGAACAGAAGGGAGCTCAGGAGTGACGTATACAGGAAAGCCTCACAGCTCGGAAGTGTGCATGTGTGTCTCCCTTAACTGAGTAGTAAGCCTGAATGCTGAGATTTAGTGTATGCTGTAATCAGGCCCCATTGAGTTCTTGGGACACCGTCCCGATAAAATGCTCATGTTGACGACAGTCAGTACACAAAGAGAAGATCATATTGATGACATTGATCATGCATGGTACTTCACATTCACCACCAGCAGCAAAGCACACACCTATGACAAGTGCTTCCATCAAAAGGTCCCACTAGAAAGGGGAAGCTAGTTGAGGTGGTCATAAAATATGCCTCTTTCTCTATCTGCCTTTGATGGAGTATGAAGATATGATATCAGGTTAGCCCACTCCTGTTCGGACCCAGGGTTTCCTGGAGACTGGACTTTCCTCTGTTCCTTCTTCCAAGACAGATGTCCTATCAGCATGACTGTCTTCATTCAACAGGCCCACCCAACTCTCGGTTCTGGAAGAACTTTCCCTTTAGTCTTTTAACTTCTGGAAGAGACACCCTTCTATTCAAGCAGCACCAGGTGGCAGGAAATTCAGCAGGTTGCCCCTGCCTCAAACAGTTTGGAGAGGTGCACTTTTCGAACCCAGAGGGGTTGTGGTGACAGTTTTAAGAAGTCTTGAGTGGGGTGGAGAGTGTCTTCTCTCTAACTAACTCCACTAACTAACTAACTCGTTTCATTGTCTAGGCTAGTTCACAAGCTCTCTTGCTCCCCTCATCCCTACAGCTTATGCTTGGAAGACTAGATCATATCACATATAACTTTTCTATACTTGGGGAGGGAAGGGCCTCTCTCTGTAAATAACTGCAGAGAAAAGGTGATTTTTTTTTTTTTTTTAGCTTACCCTTATCCACCAACTTTAAATAAGAGTCAATTTCCTGAGCCAAGCCCCACTGTTCAAAAATGGTTACTGAATTAAAGAAAGGGCCATTGAGAACTTGAGTCCCAGAATTATTCATAGAATGAATGTGTTAACTTTGTATGTGTATGAGTTAACGATACAAATGGCCTTTCAGTTGAAACTATTTTTGGACTAGGTGTGGGAGTGATTCTGTCTATGTCTCTAACAGCTGGTAGGGGAGAGGAACCAAACACGTATATTTACCTCCATCTAAATAGAGTTAATTAACAGAAAATCATCTGATTATTTTAGTTTTATGTAAAAATACAGATTTTAAGTTACTTTTGATGATTCATAGAAATTATTAAGAAACAATCTATCTGATCCTTTCTTTAATCAACAGACTTACCTTCTGTTTTTCTTCCATATTTTTCTTTAAAACATTTTACTGTTTTGCTTTCAGATCTATCATTGTTACAGACAGACGTCATAAGAAGATGAATTACTTTTCAGCCTGGGTTGATGGCTATGAAATACATCAAGCAGAAGAGTCAGAGTTGGAGCTGGTTAGGTTTGATTTTGTGGATACCGGGAAAGGTACTCCACTCTTGAAGCGTGGGTTCTTAGGCTGAGGAGAGGAGATGGCTCTGGGTGACCTGTGGAGTTGTTGCTGGGGTTAGGGGAGCTAATGAAGTGCTCTGTCGCTGAGCTGTGAATGAGAGCTCTCTGACCTATCAGCGCCTCTTGCCTTTTGTGTGGGCTGCTTGAGGGTTAGTTAGCTCAGGCGACCTGGAGCATAGATAGATGGTTAAGAGTGAAGGGGAGTTTTTGATGACTCTCTTACCATCAAGGATGAGGAAAAGCAGAGGAGAGAATGACCGTCTTCAAGAGAGCAAAGGTTGTTGGTCGAGAAAGATTAGGTTCCATTAAGTCTCTTTCTCAAATCTCAACCTTTCCCTTTCCCCCACTGTGTGACCCAGGGTCCGGTAATCCTCTCTCTTAAATCCCATAAAACCTAGTGGCCACTCTTGACCTGACCGAGCTTGACTGACTCCGTGCCACTGAAGGAGCTGTAGATGGGAGTAAAGACTCTGTCTGAGCTTTGCATCCATCAAGAGAGAGTTGGAGAACAGGCAATTTTCCGTTTTTGTCATGAGATCTTTTCATTGATATCTTCCTGAAATTTGGGATTGCCCCGAATTTAAGTGTCTCTCTGTGTAGCATGACATAGTGCTCAGTTACAAAGTTGATGCTCAGATGTAGAGGGTGTCTTGCTCCACGCACATGTTCCTTTAAAACTGGATGAATTTTGGCAGGTTTCTCCTCTATTGGGAGGCCACCCTGAGTGCATGTTCCATTAGAATATCAGTTTCTCCCACACCACACCAGCATAGCGCGTGCGCGCGTACACACACAACACACACACACACAGACACACACACACACTCGCTCATGCTTGCTAACACAGTAGGTAAGAAGCACTCACCCCTTTAAGAACATACACACACACACACACACACACACACACACACACACACACACACACACACTCGCTCATGCTTGCTAACACAGTAGGTAAGAGGCACTCACCCCTACCTTGGATTAGTTTCCTATCACTGTGACAAAATGCCAGAAGTAAAGACTTAGCTTGGCTCCTCATTTTAGAGGGTTCAGGCCACCGTCAGTTGGCTCCACTTCCACTGGGTCTGTGGAAGCAGACGTCATGGCGGGAAGGGTGTGGCACAGGTTGATCTCTTCTTGCATGGAAAGTCAAACAGGAAAAGACCAGCTTGTCAAAATCCCTTTCAGGGACATGTTGCCAGTGGTCAGACTTGCTTGTATTACACCCTACCTGCCAACATTCCCACCTTCTCCCACCAGTCTCACAGCTTGACAGCTAGCCTTCTGCATGTGGGCCTTTGACAGATATTAAAGATCCAAACCACCGCACCTTTCCCGTTTCTCAGCCCACTCTTCTTCCTGCCACATTCTTCTTCATTGTTTCCTGTTCCTCATCTGGTGTTGTAGGTTGGGATTTTAGGTTGCATAGAGTTGTTTATTGGAACATTTATATCTAACCAAGAGCCCAGATGTTGGCAGAAATAATGAATGAAATAAGGAATACCCTACAGGATAGCTCAGTGAATAGCAAATTATTGAGTTAACGTGGCCTAGAATTCTCCAGTTTGGGGATTGGGACTTTATAAAGTAAATACCCAGGCATATTGAAATATTGACAAGGCTTTCCAGTAAGCTTGATCTGACATGACTAAGGGATGCATCTTTGAGGTTAATGGATTAAAATTCAAGCAGAAAATGATTCACATCCCCAGGAACAAGGCTCCTTGCTGAATGGTAAAGATGCTGTTGGTGTGCCAGTCAGTCACAGTGCTGGCTCAGGTTGGACATACAGGCACCTTGGTTTGTGGTGAGCTTTTTCACACAGGGGTTAGTCCGTTGGTGGTTACCAGCCAGAAGGTACTGAGAGGAAGTAAGGCAGATGCTTGTGGGAGGAGAAAAAGGACAGTGGGAACCTGTGGAACGAACAGGGTATAGAAGGCCAGCCATATCTCAGCTCTGTTTAGAAATAGGACTTGTGGATTTTAGATTTATCTCTAAATAGGGACAGTCACTTTGTGGTAGGTGGGGTATGGGCTAGAAAATACCTCTGTTCTCTACAAGCCTGGAAAGCTCACTGTTCAGTAGGGTGAGATGGAAGAGGGAAGCCACAGAGCAGAATTCCTGGATACCATACGCGTTCTGTCAAGAGCAGGTGGTAAAGGCAAACCTTCTCTTTGGTCCGTCCTAAGCCCTGTCCTTTCTGATAACCAGCAGATGGAGATTTTCCTGCACTTCACGGCCTTATTAGGATTACATTTTACATTACCTTAGGATTACATTTTAATGATTTTATTTTATATTTTATAGAGGTATTTTCCCTAATAATTTTGATATTATTATATAACTTTCTTTTCATTATATTCAAATATTTGCATGCCATGATCCATGTATGTAAATACATAGTTCCTTAGTAACTTTTACCCACCCTCCAAGGTTAGACTTTTCTGGCACTTATTTTATTTTGAAGGTAAACCTGCAGTAAACCAGGTATTTCCTGGATCATTCCTCTCTTCTTCCTCTGTCCCTGGTATACAGGCACCATGTATATCTTTAGAAACCTGAGTTTCAGGGACCCCACCACAGTTGTGATGGACACAAATACTTGGGTGACTAAGAGCCATGAAACCCTAGCCTAGGTCAAAATAACTCTGGGCCAATTCATGAGACAGACGCGAAGCTAACACACCCTTTGAAGCACATGGTGGTAGACAGCATTTCCACTAGCTTCAACACAGACAGTGGATTTAGATGTTTCTGTAACTCCCTCTCAAGAACTGTCTTCCATTGTCTTCCTGTTGGGTGAAGTCAGGACTTTGGAGTCTCCATACTGGCAGAGTGCCATGTGGGATTTGGCTGAAAAGGAGTGTTAGTGTACTCACATGGGCCCTGATACTGAAACTGTGTATCTGGTGCTCAGGAAATCATTGTGACAGTATTGGAAAGCTTATTTTAAACAATAAGATAAATGTCCAGTGAACTCTCCTTGTAATCTGCAATTCCCTCTCAAATTTAGCTGGAGGGACGGGCATGCGGGTAGGTCACTTAGGATCTGTATGGGCAGGGTAAATAAAAAGGGAACGTGATTCTCACCGCAGGGACACTAACCAGGTCCCAACATTTCTTCTTCCTCTCTTAAAAGTATTCGATTCACTGAATGGTCAGGTTGTAAGGTTAAGAACATTTTATTTGTAGGCTTATACTAGGCTCATAAGAAGATGGCCAAGTCAGTAGATTGCTATAGTCCCAGTAGGGAAGATTTCTGTACAGGAAGCTAATTCCCCTTCTCACCCATCTCTTCTTCATTTGTCCCTTGCCCTCTGTGCTGTTGGGAGGTGGGTGTTTGCAAGTTTTAGGACAGAGCCAGAATTCCTGTGCCTGTGATCTAACACCGAACAATGTCAGACCAGTCACTGTTTTCGACTGTGGGCTTGTTACAGCCTGGGAGGTGGACTCTGTCTGAAGGCCAGTGAGGGCCATTCATGTGCACACATAGTTTACATGAGGTAGTCGAGGCATGAGTGTATCTAAAGCATGTTCGGGGGCAAGCAGTTCTGTATGTGGTGAGAAGGGAGAAGGAGCTGGGATGGTTGGAGACAAGTGGGAGCTTTGAGGAGGAAGTGGGCAGACTTGGAAGATGGACAAGAGGGGAGCTGGGCTCCTTGGGGCTTGTCAGCTCCCATGGGGGTGTGGTTCCTCATCAGTTCCTCTTACTGCTCAGGGGCGACTGATCTGACTTACATGAGTTCAGGGGATGATGGATTTTCTTTTGTATTTTTTTAAAAAAGATTTGTTTGTTTATTTTTATGTATATAAGTATACTGTAGCTGTACAGGTATTTGTGAGCCTTCATGTAGTTGTTGGAAATCTGCTCGATCCGGTCAACCCCACTCGCTCCAGTTGGCTCCATTCACTCCAGTTGGTCCCGCTCGCTCTGGCTCAAAGATTTATTTATTATTATACATAAGTACACTGTAGTTGTCTTCAGACACACCAGAAGAAGGCATCAGATCTCATTACGGGTGGTTGTGAGCCACCATGTGGTTGCTTGGGATTTGAAATCACGACCTCTGGAAGAGCAGTCAGTGCTCTTACCCGCTGAGCCAGCCCGTATTTTTGGTTTTAGTCTGATCTTTTCCTCCCCATTTTCCCTTCCATCTTTTTTCCCTCCTCCCCCTCTCCCCCGTCTTGTCCCACCTATTCACTTACTCCTTTTCTTCTTTTCTCTCTTATAGTGTCTCAGGCTGCCCGGAACTCACGTGTAACCTAAGCTGTCCCTGTACTCAACAGCAATCCTGCTGCCTCAGTCTCTCCGCTGTGATCACTGTATGGTCTATAATGTCCAGTTGTCCAGCTTTAATGCCCCTGTTTATAAGAATAGATTTTAAACCTACACCCTGCCCTGTTTGCTCGTCTCTGAAGCAAGGCCTTTCAAACAGCTTTCTGCTACTCGAAGGTCTAGAGAAACTGGACTTTGAGTCTGCCAGGAAATTGTTGATTATTTCCCCAAGGAAGGCTGGCCTTTCAGAATCCATTTTCCATTTTGTGTTTCACCTCGGAACTTTTTTGCCATGCAGTAGTGGCCCTGCGTGCATTTCAGATGCACGTATATTCAAAGATTTCACTCAAACTATGTTTTGCTAATGTTAAGTTGGGAAGTAAAAAAATTATATTTATCCATATCCTAAATAAGGGAGAAAAAGACTGCCTCAGCATTCAGTCGAGCCACGATAAACCTAGTTATCCTTTTTACCTATTAGTATTTTAGATTTCTTCATCAACTTGGCTTATTGGCTTCAAGTAAATATAATTGTGGATATTCCTCATTTTAAACGCTGCCATTTCTTAGGAAAAAACCACATCTGTTATATGGCAGGAGATGGCTGTCAGTTTGTGAAGGGCATGGGGATGAGATGGGATCCCTGTGTGAGACTCAGTGTGAGGCTCCCCACAGATAGTCCACAGTCGGCTAGTCTGTGATCAACTGTAAGGCTGGTCTGTGATCACCTGTAAGGCTGGTCTGTGATCACCTGTAAGGCTGGTCTGTGATCACCTGTAAGGCTGGTCTGTGATCACCTGTAAGGTTGGTCTGTGATCACCTGTAAGGCTGGTCTGTGATCACCTGTAAGGCTCTGTGGGAGCTGCGATCAGAAGGAGACTGATTTACGCAGGGACGGTGCAGGGTTCACGATCCCTCAAATCCAGGCACAAACTGCCTAGTCCCCTCCTTTTTTCAATCAACAGGACACGTGGGGAAAGAAATCCACAACCCCACAAAAAGATGTGCATTGAAAATAAGACATTTCACTTGCCAAGAACTCCTGAATGCAATTGGAGGCACAGCACAGAGAGTGTAGCTAAGCTTTCGGCCGCTGTGAAGCTTCTTTAACAAGACCAAGGACAGAGTCAGGGTGAGTTCTGGGCTCAAAGAGCTCTGTACGAGAGAGAGAGAGAGAGAGAGAGAGAGAGAGAGAGAGAGAGAGAGAGAGAGAGAGAGAGAGAGAGAGAGAGAGAGAGAGGGAGGGAGGAAAATGCATGTTTGAAGGGGCTGGAGAGAAGGCTCAGTGGTTAAGAGCACTGACTAGTCTACTAAAGGTCCTGAGTTCAAATCCTAGCAACCACATGTGGCTCACAACCATCCATAATGAGATTTGACACCTTCTTCTGGAGTGTCTGAAGACAGCTACAGTGTACTTACATATAATAATAAATAAATCTTTGGGCTGGGGTGAGCCAAGTTTGGGGGGAAGCGAGCAGAGGTCCTGAGTTCAATTCCCAGCAACCACATGATGGCTCACAACCATCTTTACAGCTACAGTGTACTCATATACATAAAATAAATAAATAAACTTTACAAAAAAAGAAAATGCATGTTTAAATATGATCCATTCAGTGAAGGATAAGTGTCTAGAGATGCAGGCACACATTTAGGGGCAGTAATCTTATGATTCTATAAGGATTGGATGCCATAAAGAAGGGTGGAGGGAAGTGGATGATGTAATATACTCGTAGTAGGGACACCTAGTGCAGTTGTTTCATGGAAGGAAAGTTCTTACTGTCACGTGAAGGCTGGGACAGAGAGGCTGCCATCGCCTAGGACAGCAGCTATTTTATCAGCTGGCCAGGGTACAGAGAGGCCTGCGGTAGAAGCCGGAAGCAGGCAGGTCTGAGCGAGCATACGAAGGCAATGGGCAGGCTCTGAAGATGAAGACATCCTTCACCTCAGGTCCCGTGGACCTGCTGAGCAGGGACAGCTGAGTTTAGACAAACGCTCTACTGCTGAGAGAGCGGGCAGTCCAGGGACGCAGAGCCTTCCCAGACTGAAGCCTAGGAAATGGTAAGAGATCGGGACGGAGAGGTCAGGAGTTAAACTGTGGTCAGGTTCCAAAGCCATCAGAACGCCAAAGTGATTCCAGAGTATGGGAATAACAGGAGTCAAGTGAGCATGTGAGTGTGGCTGGGACTGAACACAGGAGTGCCTCCTCCTCTGTGGCTGAGCACTTCTGTGGCTGGTCACTGCCTTACCACCGTGAGAAGGAGCCTTGATGTCTAAGGAGAAACTTTGGAAGGAAGTTAAGGGCAGAGTGGAGAGTCCTGAGGAAAGTCGGGAGGCACCGACTCTCACTCTTGACTGTGAGGCAAGATAGTGAAAAGAGAGAGAGTTGGCGTGACCTCTCTTCCTGTTACCTGTTTGGTGAATTCATCCTGGGTGGCTGATAAGTGTGATGCTGAATAGGCCCCACAAGGTGAGAGGATGCTGATAGTCTGAAGCAGAAAGTCAAGGTAGGGAAACAGGAAAGGTCGGTGGAGCCGCCTCCAGGGCCATTCTGCCTCTGAATGTGGTCTGTCCCCTGCCTTCCCTGGCAAGCTGTCCTCTCATTTCTGTTGACTATTTAACTTTAGGCATAAATCCACCCCTTATCATTTTTCTTGGACTTCCTCCGAACCAGGCTCCATAAAGGTTTGCCTCTCTTTACTTATAGAATGTGATGCTCCCCATCACAGATGGGCCCAGGCCTGCCTGCCTCTTCCAGTGTTAACATGGGTAGGAGCGGAGAAGGCTTCTGTGGAGGACACGGTGCCAAATATCATGTACCATTGCTCTGAGTGGATGGGGATGTACTGGTTAGGAGCCACAGTCCTACCGTGGTGTTCTGGAAGCAGCATGGCTGTGCAGGAGGAAGAAGCCAGAGAGCTTGTTAGGTCACCGGCGCTCAGAGCTTGCTGTACAGCTTCGCCGTGCGGCTTCTGTTGTTTATAACGTTCCGTAATGTGTGATAACAAAGAGCAGTGTATGCTAACAAAGAGCACTCTGTTACCATGAGTTATTTTAACCACCACCCTTCGCTGCTCAGCCTTTTTTCCCCCTTCTTCCTCACAGCTCTGTTTCTGGCTCCCTATCTCTGTCACCCACTTCCACCTCCTCCCCAGCTGCTGCTCCTCGTCTGCTTGGGTGAAGTCCTTTCCTGTGGCTCTTTTCCTCTGCCATCGAGAACCTGCTGGAGGCTTCTGTATCAGAGCACTAGCAGTTGGCCCCTACCTTTCCGTCCCCCCCCAAACCCCCATTTCTATCAAGCTTTCTTCAAGTTAGACAAAAAAGATCTAGGAGAGCTTGAAATTTCAGGGGAGTCTAGAAAGGCCCCTCCCTCCCTCCCTCCCTCCCTTCCTCTCTTCGCCTCTCTTTGCCTCTCTCTCTCTCTCTCTCTCTCTCTCTCTCTCTCTCTCTCTCTCTCTCTCTGTGTGTGTGTGGTGAGTTGCTGGGTTTTGAAGACTTTGTAGTTGATTTTTCTTTCTTCTTTTTGGATTGTTCTGTGGGTGTTTGTTCTTGTGATGCTGGGAACTGAGTTTAAGGCTTTCTATATATAAGGCAAGTGCTTTACTACTGGAATATGTCCCCACTCTGCCTCTCTGTCTATCTTAATGCTAATGACTAAAAGCACTCAAGTTTTACTAAGCTCGACCTACAGGAGGGATCATTGTATTTTGTACGTGTACATAGTAACTGGAGCCCAAACCCTGGATGATGACTGGGTTCAGAATGATCCTCTGTGAGCTTTGGGGGGAGCTGGGAGGTCATCTGCAGCAGAAACAAATGTAGAGTGGTCAAACACAGGCACCGTCATCTCCTAGAAAGGTTATCTCTGTGTGTGTGTGTGTGTGTGTGTGTGTGTGTGTGTGTGCTGTTGTTACTGCATGAAGCAACAAGTGAAATCAGAGGTTGTTGATATAACAAAATGATGCATGTGGTGAGATCCTGTGACCTTCATACTGACCTTGCACAAATTCACAGGGAGTGAGTTTTATGGCTATTCTCCCCCTTTTAGCATTTGCTTGGTGGTGAGTTGGTTTGTAAAACATGCCAGCTACTTTTCTGAGCTCCTTTTCCCTTAAACTTTGCATGTATCTTCAGTGACATAAATCATACCAAGAAAAACGAATGCAGATTTCAAAGGAAGAAGTCCTGGCGTTTGTCTGAGTGGCCTTTAAAACTTGAGTAGATGCTGTCATTTCTCACTTTCTTTACTTCAGTTAAACAACATGAACCCTAATATCTTTACCTATTTCAAACATTCATTAATACTAAGTCAACCTCAGGGCTGGAAATAGGGTTTCTGAAATGATTTTTCAGCCCATGTTTCCTGCAGCAGCTGAAGGCGTATGACAGGATTGTAGATATTAGGCTTGGTGAATAGAGTATCACTTAGTGATGTCTGCCTTGAGTGCAACAAGGACTAGTTATGGCACCTTTTGAGTTTTTGCCATTGCTGCTTAATGATATTTAGAATTATGAACATACTTGTGTTTTACACATAGAAAACTGGCACACACACACACACACACACAGACACAGACAGACAGACAGACAGACAGACAGACAGACAGACAGACAGACAGACGGATGGACGGACACACACACACACACACACACACACACACACGCATGCCTTGAATCAAAAGCTCATGGTTCTATCATGGTTCTATTCCTTTCCAAATGATCCATTTTCAATTAAATCACAGTTTACTCTCTGATTCCTATGTCTTAAAATCAGGGGCAAGAGAGGTGTGTAGATAACTCAGTTTATACACAGCATCACTTGAGACCTTGGTGTTTTATAGGAAAACATTGGCATTTGTAGAGGATGAGTTACATATTATAGCCCATAACTCATCTGATACAGTACTAGTCCTAAAATGGGACTTTTTTTTTTTAGTATGTCCATGGACTTAGGAGCCAAATGAGGTGTTGTGAAACAAGAAGGAAATTGTGCATATTCCATCTTAAGTCTGTTTCGAAAGTGAATACTAATATTGTTTTAATTGCTCTCAGATGTCTGACAGATATAGGCTTTGAAATAGCCAAGTGAAGAGTTGGGAGCGGCAAAAATAGTCTTTTTGGAATGCTAGACAGGGATGGGTGATGCTAATCAGATTTCAAGGTTCATCTTGACCCACTGCCTCTCGGGACACTGATCAAAGTTCGTGAGTCCTTCTGATGCAGAGTTATTCATTAGAGCTCGCAGCACATAATTATGGACTGTCAGAGATCTCAGTTTTGTATAATAAATGAGTAGCATGCCTGCGGCTTGCTGAAGTGTTAGCTTAATAATCTCATAAGATAGGTTGTTTTCCTTCTCCCTCAAGACTTGAGCAAACTGGCGTATGTCTTGCCCACCCCACCTCAAAAAAAAAAAAAAAAAAAAAAAAAAAAAGATGTAGCGTTTAGGATTTTGATTTCTTTAAACGTTTATTTCCAAGGGGAAGAAGCACAGGTTTGCACCTCATGCCTGTGCCTTTGTTCTCCTGGCTTTGGAACTGGGGATGTAACAGATTTTGTTTTTATGCCCGAATCTTGGTGGGAACCTAGAAGTTTTCTTCCTAGCACACATGGCTGTATACAGTGAGATGTTAGTAAATCGGTACGGATAAGGCGTACCACGTTGAAACGGCTGCCTGCATGATACCCTTACTCAGGGATGCAATTATTTCCCTTGGTTTTGACAAGATGTCAACTGTGATGTGCACGGAGCACAAACATATCCTCAGACACCAGCATGCGTTAGAAAAATCTTCCAGAGGAAAACTCAAGTATGCATCTGGAGCTCCCGTTCCGAGGCGTCCTCTGTCTTTGGGTTCTTGTTGATGTTTAGATTATTAGCTGATTATGCACATGAAGTAGCACTGAAGACGCGTGAATCATTCTATTTGCTGATCATAATTAACGGCAGTTTCCAGGAATACTGTGCCTTCATTTTCAGGTTGAGAGTTTAAGAGAAGAGCTATTCGGTATCAGTTATTTTGTTGGTATCTGCGGTAGAGACACTCATACATAAGAGCCCCAAATGGGAAATCATGTAGCTCGCTGCTGTTGATTTAGAGAGCCATCAGGGACAGCAAGATTGCTGGTCTACTTGGGGAAGTGTCTTTGTCACAACAGGTTTGATGCTACCACAGGGTCGACCTTCTGCTTCTTATGCAATGACCTAACACAATCACACTACAATACTAGTTTGTTTCTACGGTTTTCCCTCAAATAAGCCCCTGTTCTCCCAGCCCTTTGCCTAGAACTCAGGCATACAGCCAAAGGTAGATGCAAAGGCAGATGGGGAATGTAGTCTCATTGACTACACATCTGGCTACCCGTGCCCCACCCCTGCCCCACTCTGCTGATAGTTGTCTGTTCAACAGGGCAGCCGTGGTTGAATGGGCCAGGGAGAGAGGAAATAGATGCTTAATATTTAAGTGCGTTGTCGTTGTACCGTTCTGTGTGCCCGTGGTGCTCTGGGTCTCACTGTTTTCTTCCATGTTAAGCTGGGATCTTAGCGACTGTTCTGCATTAAATACAATGCTTCTTGTTTAACCCACAAAGAGCTAAGCAAGCAGTTCATAGTTCCTACAATTGTGGAGCATACTGTTACTTACTTCCATGATGAATGGCCAGCCAGCCAGTGTAGAAAATCTGTGACTCAGAAAACTGACACTGTGGAGGACAGTGGCTAGCATGAGCCATTTTGGATGGTGTTTTCTTCAGGGGTGAATGGAAGGTGAAGCTTGTCTTGTATTAATGGATCATCAAAAACAGCGTCAGAGGATTTGTTTGTTTGTTTCCGTTGAAAAAGCCGTTGTTTGTCCCTTCACCTATTCTGTCTTGATATCTGTTACACATCTTTAATGTCTTTTTTTTTTCAATTTTTTATTAGGTATTTACTTCATTTACATTTCAAGTGCTATCCTCAAAGTCCCCTATACCCTTCCCCCTTCGTTCCCCTACCCACCCACTCCCACTTCTTGGCCCTGGTGTTCTCCTGTACTGGGGCATATAAAGTTTGCAAGACCAAGGGGCTTCTCTTCCCAATGATGGCTGACTAGGCCATCTTCTGCTACATATGCAGCTAGAGACATGAGCTCTGGGCAGTACTGGTTAGTTCATATTGGTGGGTTGCATACCCCTTCAGCTCCTTGGGTACTTTCTCTAGCTCCTCCATTGGGGGCCCTGTGTTCCATCCAATAGCTGACTGTGAGCATCCACTTCTGTATTTGCCAGGTGCTGGCATAGCCTCACAAGAGACAGCTATATCCAGGTTCTTTCAGCAAAATCTTGCTGGTATATGCAATAGTTTCTGCGTCCTTAGACTTCTTCCATTTGGCAACTATGACAGACTTCAGCCACCTACCGGTCAGGTCCAGGAATAGGGTGCTAAAGGTTCAGTCATTAAGATAAGTAGTATTTTAATGTAACATTTGAAGTCATCAGTATGGACTGAAAGCCCATGAAAAACAAAGTATCAATATTTTGGGTAGATCATGCTGATCGCCAGTGAGCTTGCTTCCCTTTAGCATGACACTTTGTTCCTTGTGTATTTTGATGCTAACATCAACCACTTTCAATACTAGATCCTGGTTTCTACCTGTGTTTCAGTGCTCAGAACTATGTCTGACAACTGAACTCTGGTTCTCAGGGAATACTCCTGATGACAAACTTTGGGGACAAAGATGAGGGATATGATAACAGACGAAGCACCCAGCACACGGATGAAGGAATGATTTATAGTTGTACCAACAAGGTTCTACTCCAACCACAAGGCCAGGTCTTACAAGGGCCCAGGATAGGCACACTCATTGGGTTTCACAAGCAGGCAGAGTCCTGAAGACAGTTCTTTGGTAGTATTGTCCAAATGGATAATCCGTAGATTTCCTAAATACTTATGGGTGTCTTCTGTCTTTCAGGAGAGTGTTCATTGTGTCTTCTCTTTGTATAATAGCTTTCAGTTCCTTCCTTTCTGCTTTCTTTCATAAGAGTATCCTATCCTCATTTTCTTTTTGTTTCCAGCCATGTTTCATTGAATTTCTCTGGTGGGATGGGAACTCTGAGTATTTACGAAGTATTTTGAAGTTTTTTTTTTTTTTTAAATATTTCTTTCAAAAGAAAAAAATGAAGTTCTTCCTGGGATTTTGAATTTGTGTAAAAACTTTGTGTTTATGTGTCTATATGTATGCATCTTTGTGAGCGATGACATGAATACAGGTGCCCATGGAAGCCAGAGCAGGGCATTTGATCCCATGGAACTGGAACCAGAGGCAGTTATGAACTAGGAATAGAACTCGGGTCTTTTGGAAGAGCGGTAAGTGTGCGATTTCTGCAAGCTGAAGCTAACATTTTAATTTATAACCCTCTGATTACACAGGGTGGGCTCTTCCAAGAGTGTGCTTGAGGATAGATATCTTTGCTGGCTTGGACATTTAACAGGATCCCAAAGGCAGAGGGACAGAATGGGAGGAGCTTGAAACAGCCTGGATTTTGATGTGAGGCCCTTCACTAAATAGGCTGGTGAGAAAATCTCACCCATCCAGCAGTTCTGCCTGCCTTGCAGATGTTCCCTGATGTGTGGTCTCCTTTTTGCTTTCTTTGCTATTTGCAGATGCTGTAGGAGTTTGGGAAGACTGTGTCTCTCCCACTGCATGTGCAAGTGACATGTCTCAGGGAATCTTTTCTCCTAATTTGGCTTTGATCAGGGTTATTAAGCAAGTCAAATTCTACTTTTCTTCTCTGAAAAGAGAATAATTCTATTAAACTTCCCATTCACCACCTTTTGTTGGCAGCCGTTGCAATGATACAGAGAAATGCTCTTGCAATTTACATTGTCAGCAGAGATTTAATATCTGGACTCTGCCTCACATGCAGCATGGCCCTGTTTCAGAGGACCACAGAAGGGTACAAGCTAGAAGCCTCTGTAGAACAGGGGTGCAGGTGAACCTCATTTTCTAGGAAATGTCATCTTCAGGAAGCTGTTGCATGCTGCAAAGTTCAGTTTTTGCAGAAGCTTGGCTAATTGAAGAAATAAAGTTGTAATTTTCATAAAAGGAAGGAAATAGTTATAAAGGTGTATCTTTTCAGTTATGTGTATGTGTATGTGTACAGCTGTAACAGTATGCCACGCGTGGGTAGGTATCCTCAATGCTGAAAGGGGCATCCGATCTCCTAGAGGTGGAGGGACGGGTGGTTGTGAGCTGCCTGCCATGGGTGTTGGGCTCTGCAAGGAAAAGAGCAGCAAAGTCCTCTTGACTGCTGAGCAGGCCTTCCAAGTCCAAGCGGCTTTCTTTTCTTTTTCTTTTAACTTTTTTTTTCTTTTAAAGAGCTTGGTAGTTTTTCTAGGAAAAAAAAGGTGGGTGGGGCTCATGTCAAAGTACAGCTTCCTTCTGTTTTTCCAGTCCCTTCCCTGAGTTATAAAGAAGCTAAGCCCATTCTTAGTAGCTTTGTGAAACTAAGTATAGCCTGCAGTCAAAACTTCTTTGCCAAACTTTAAGCTACCATAGCCTTTTTATAGCCAAGAGAGAAGCCTTTGAAAGAAGAGGAATGGCTGGCCCGAATGATACTACGAAAGTGATGATGGGGTTTCCTTCTGCCTGGCCTTGTGTGGTGACCAGATCTCAGGATAGGAACAGCATGTGACTCTTGGGCTCAGGTGCCTTCTGATTTGCCTGAGGTGATGTATATTACACGTAGATTGCTATGCTACAAGAAGTTTGAATGCACAGATTTGAAGGGACCTTGAATGTGCTTGATATCCCTCAAGGTCCACAGAGTATGGGACAAGGAAAGGAGAGCAATAATAAGATGCTGTAGAAGGATCTGGCATAGAGTCAAATGGGGCTGGTGGGGGATGCTTCATAGCCACTTTAAGCCAATGCCCCACTGCTTCTCATCTTCACATGCTACGTTGGGCATGAGGGTATATTCTAAGGCAACGCATAGCTTATATGGCTCAACTTCCCTTCCGTCCATGGATTTCCTCTCCAGTGTCTTAGGCCAGTGATAATTCTCTCTCAGTTTCCCCAACTCTACCAATAAGGGGCTGCCAGTGGGGATCCATGAAGAGACAGTTCCACACTAGTCATTTTAACTGTGAAGATGCTAAGGAGCCACTGGGAAGGAGTGAAGACTTCTCTCTCCCAGGAACTCCAGGAAGCAGCCATAACCTCTTGAGCCAGAAACAAAGGGAAGACATTGTAATTGGTGCATGAAGGACATAACGACCCATGGCTGAAGAGCTTGGGTTTTGGAATACTGGAGAAATGACAAGGTGAAGGCCTGTGTTGCCACTGAAAAGAATCGTTATTGGGATGAAGTTGGTGTGAGCAGAGCCCTCAGAGGGCTTTCTTCAGTTTTCCCCCAACACTCCCTTCCTCTCCTTCAGTTTGCATCTAGAGGTCTCTAGTACTTGTCTGAGGAGACAGTAGACCCTGATAGCCTCCTGGGGAAGGGGAATTGTTTGCCAGTTTCTGTCATCACACCCCACAGCACAGAGACGTGCTGGTGAAGCGGGGATGGGCTAATAGCCAGCGCAGGAACTAGCCTGTCCCCAAGGTGTTTTGTGCTGTTGTCGGATCTGTTTTAAATGAGAGGCAAGCAGGCAAGCACAGAATGCCTTCTCTTCCTGGGAGAGCAACTCCTCTCTCTTTCCCGAGCTTTCTCTGCTTCAGGCTGGGTCTAGTCAGCCCCTTCAACCTGCCATGAGGACATGTGTGCACTGCTTGGTTGTCATCTGTTGGACACCTGCCAGCCTGTCAGAATCCCTTCTAGATACGGTTCTCAGTTTGTCAGGATCCCCTGGAAACACTAAGGCTATGCATACTTTCTGTCTTAGCAATTAGACTTCTAGGAATTTATCCTTATGAATTTTTCATGGTTTGCATAGACATTGAGCCACAAGATTATTAATTTCAGAATTTCTGATAATTTCCTAGAACATGGTAATGTTCAAGTCTAGGCTCTTGGTTTTGAATGTAGACGAGTCAGCAGGTACTATAAATGAAGGTAAAGACGACAAGGTTACAGAACAAGTGGAAAATCGTGTTCTGCTTTTAAGTTGACGGGTTATACAATGGCATCCATAGCAACTTTCAGATTTATAGTGCATTTCCACATTTAAAAACAAAGACGATATGTACCAAATGTCTACTGTTCGGTGACTATTTTCAGGTGGAGACACTATGGGTTGATTTAAATTTTTTCTTTTACTTTCAGAATAGTTTACAATTTTCTTAACTAGAAAACTCTTCTTTTCTAGCAAAGAAAAAATAATTTGGTTCTCAGAGCAGTTGCCTATAGAAACATAGGGATGGCCACAGAAGCAGAACACTGTATACACGGTAGCTGTATACACTGTATACACTGTAAGTGCAGTCTCACTGGTACATGATCTAATTCACATTCAGTACAAAACCACAGTTCTAGGAAAATAACCTCAGATGCATTGTTTTATGTTCTTTTTCTGTTGTGATCGCATCATTCCATACTAAATTTATGATCATTCAGAATCATTATATTTTTCCCTATGGTAACCCCAATGGTTCTCATAGATCTCTATATTCAAGTTTTTGCCCCATTGTTACTCTATAACTTAAAGTAGAAAAATTGCTATTTTAAGTATAAAATTCCACACAACTTGACCAGTTGTGAAACTTCTAGCCTCATCAGCACAGATCATACCCACCACCTCAGAAAACCTCCTGTGCCCTCTGAAGTCATCCCTAGCCATGTCTGGACCTTGACAACCAGTCCTCTGTACTGTACTATTTTAGATTAGATTTGCCCTTTTTACAGTTGTATATAAATAAAATAGTTAAGCATGTAACTTTTGTTCCAAGCTTTTTTTTTCCTCAGAAAAAGAACATGCTTTAAGTAGCTCAACCCTTTCTACTGATGGATTGTCTTCTTTAAGCACATGTATTTCCAGTTATCAGCTATTAGGAACAAAGTTGTTTCAAATGTAAATCCAATATTAAAACCCATTTCTCAGTCTTAGGTAGATAGATATTCCTATTGAATATATTCTATGAAATATATATATATATATATATATATATATATATATATATNTGTGTGTGTGTGTGTGTGTGTGTGTGTGTGTGTGTGTGTGTATAAAATACATATAAAATGTATATACTTTGATGAGTTTGGATGTGTGTATTTATCCAGGAGAAGAGCAGTCCAGTCAGGATACTAAGTATAACCACCAAATCCTTTGTGTTTTTCTGGTGTGTGTGTGTGTGTGTGTGTGTGTGATGTATGATTTATTCTGAACCTTTAAATTTTCTTCATATTTGTTTTTATGTATATGAGTGTTTTGCTTGCATGTATGGATATGCACCATGTGTGTGCCTAGTGCCTGCAGGAGTGAATCAGTAGAGTGTCTCAGACACCCTGGAATTGGAGTTTGAGCTGATTATGGGATACCATGTGGGTCCATAGAACCAAACCCTGCTGCTCTTACAAGAGCACTTGGGGATGTAGAGGGCTGAACCATCTCTCTCTCCCCTAATCCCATCAAAGTCTTTTGCATGCTTGGTTCTATCAATGAACATACTCATTCAATATGTTTGAATGAGTCACTTGTCTGATGAGAAATTCAAAATCTTTTGTCTCTTTATCATAGAGTTTGTGTTGGCAGATAAATTACTGGAGCAGTTTGGACATGGTGGACCGTCTCTCCCCCTCTGTGGTACCAAGCTGAATCTCTTCAGTGGGAACTTGAGTTTTGTGTGTGACGAATCTAAAATAGTGATAAAGATGGCTTTTAGGTTGGCCTCAGCTCTGAAATGCTGTGGTTTGGTGAACAGGCTCATTAATCAAGGAGAGATGCCAAGAGAGGCAACTCAGAAAGCTGAGATGTGATTGAGTCCTCTGTTTTTGCTCTAAACTAATATGTTGGCATAGAGATAGGGCTCATGGTAGGGCTTCACAGTGGAATTTCTGTTGCTGAAATACTGAGTTAAAAAATAATAGAAGAAACAGATACTGAAATCAAGCTATGTGTCAAGCCCCATGCCTGACAAAGGAGGTAGCCAGGGAGGGCCCAGATTTAGTTGGCTCAGTCCGGAAGACTTGTCAAACAAATGCTCAGGAAAGAAAAAAGAATGAGCTATTTGGAAGATCTTTGGTGGAGCCAGGCACGATGTCATAGCCTGAGCTCATCAGGGAACCACACTGACTTGACTGGCTCATGAATTGACTCTTGGTTTATGGAACTTTTGTTGCTATTGTTGTATTGTCTTTTTGAGACACGGTTTCTCTGTGTATCTCTGATTGTACTGAAACTACCTTTGTAGACCAGGCTGGCCTCGAACTGAGAGACCCCCCTGCTTCCCGAGTGCTAGGATGAAAGGCGTGTGCTATCACTGCCTGGTTTCTTCATCTATGATATTGAGGGCACTGGGCTTGGAGCTAGCTTAGCAATAAACTAATGAGAAAGCTAAGTCCCATGAGTTAATAAGTGTCAAGAGGCTAGGAACTGGGCTGGAGATTGAGAACTGGAAATGTTTGAGAGTGCACTGAAATAATAGAAATGTCAAACCTGTCCCTTGGCGCTCAATGTAGAATAGAATTCTTCAGATCTATTAGCTACCTTGTTTGTGTTCTGTATTGTAAGCAGGTATGTGTGTGTGTGTGTGTGTGTGTGTGTGTGTGTGTGTGTGTTACTCCCATACTAGAAATTAAGACACAGAGGCAAAGAGAAGCAAAAGCTCTTGATAGGGCTGATGTTTGACTGCACTTTGTCGACTCCAGAATTTACCGTATGCATTTCTATAATATATGATATGCCCTGGCATTTGGCATGACCCTGGCCAGGGCTAGAAAAGAGTTCTTTGATAGGGGCGAGGCCAGTGTGATGTGGTAATAGCATCTTTTTGTCCTGAAGTAGAGGTTTCCATTTGTGTCTGTGCATTGTGACTTTTCCAGGCATCTTGAGGATTGAAGTATGATAGCCCATGACCGGATACTTGTTCAAAAACCCACACTTTAAGCTTATCTGCATCTGCAACCAATCTGGAAAGACCTGGCAGCTAAAGCACTTAACAGGTCCCCAGGTAATTTGGCTTTGCGGTGGGGGTTGTGAAGTATTTTCCGAAGCTTCATGCATCCATCTCAGGTCCCAATGAATGTTCCTAGCCCAGCTGTAGTGATCATACTTTATCATGGCAGATGAATGGATCTGTCTCTGCTGTGGGCTGGGAATCAGTTGGTGGGTACTTAAGGAACAGGTGTGCAGCAATTGCAAATTACCAGGCTGGTTTCCAACTTGTGATTGGCAGCTCTTTTTGCACCCCAAAGGGAGATACTTGAGGAGCCAGTATCCTTAAAAAAAAAACAAAAAAAAACAAAAAAAAAAACACTAGCAAAAAAGCATTATAAATGTACACATCACTTTGTGGCTGAAAAACGTGATTTTATATCAGGGCAGTTTTACTGCTAATTTGAGCTTTCAGTTCTCTTTGGGGCTGTGAGTGAACTATAAAATGATGAACGTGGCATTGTTAGGTGGCTCATGTATATCACAAGTTCTCATTTTTTAATTCATTCTACTCATATAGAAAAAAGAAGCCAAACCATCACCACCAAGGCACAGTGTTAGAACAGAAAAAAATAACCGTGCTCTGGAAAGCCAGCCCTCTGTCGTGCATAGACCTCTCTGTGATAAGCAGGATGTCATCAACCAGGAGTTCATGCTTGGCTAGACTTAGCAGAAAATTGTAAAGAGGGAACAATGTCATGTTTTATTTACAATGACTACATTTCATACGTGAGAGCGAAATGCTTTTAGCTCAATAATGGCTATTTAAGTCGCCTTGGAACTTTTTTCCTCACCTTCCCCAAATCAACTCATAACTCCTCATTGTCAGCAGCCTAAAGACAAGCTGACTGCTTTGTCATTAGAGAATGGACCAGCCTATCCCACTAAAACAAAGGGCGCTGGTCCTTGGGTGCCTGTCAGTTCCACTTCATAGCCTGGTCTTCTGTACACATGTTCAAGGCTTATGATGACTGTGAATAACATGAGTGACTCTCTTTAGAAGATTTGTGCATGAGCTCATGCAGAGAAAATGGTCAGTTGTAGATCATATCATCAAGATGATCTCTGAGAAGATCCGTAACATGGTGGAAGACTCCTACATCACAAGAGGGAAGAACCCTTAGACAAAGTGGGAACTCGGGGGCAGGAGATTCCACAGAGGAGGGCTGTCTGCTCTGCCCTGCCTTTCTTAGTGCCTAGCAGAGGTCGGCTCCACCAGGTGCCTGAAGGCCAAGCTCTGCTCACCATTACACAGGATGTTTCTAAGGCTTCAAATAGAGCCTTTCTTGATACTGTATTGCTTGCCTTTAGCGTTGGTATGGATGAGTTCTTGTGGTCTTTATGAATGTTCCAGGTTGATGATTTAGAAGATGCTTTGGAAATGAGAGATCATCTTCGTAATTTTGTCCAAAGAGTAAAAATGGCAAATTGGGACTTGTGGGTTCCAAAGAGAACAAAACATGGAAAGCTTTGCGCTCTGATGTCCTTAGTCCTGGGAGCAGATATGTGTTGTAAGAGCTCCATGGAGACAGGGCTGGTGGCTTTTTCACTGCATAGTGTTCCATTTCTTAACCTTACAGAAGTCAGTGTATACATCCAGGGTAGTATGTTGAATATTGTTGTGATTTTTAAGCATTGCAGAACTGAAGAATCATTTTCTGTACCTCATTTCAAGGCAGGCATTTAGTTTGGCATTTAGAACATTCCTTGGTGTTCTTAGAGGCTCATTTATGATAACTTCAGTAAGCTCCTATCTTTATTTTGGAAAATAAGGGGTTTGCGTCTCCATGTATGCATGCATGCAAGCGTGTGGGTGCATATGTGTTTGTGTGAAGACAGACAGGTAGGAGAAACCATGAATCTGGAAACTCTTAGTATTCTACTGTGACTGATTCCCCTGTACATATGGACCTGGCCTGGTGGTTATCTAATAGAAACTGTCCATATCTGTTCCCTTAGAAGTGTAGCTATAGGGCTTGAAGCCCCTGTCTCCCAAATGATGCGTTGTCTCTCCATTGAAATTCAACAAATGCTCTGTAACAATTACTCATTCCGTGTGGGAGCTCTTGGTGTATTAGCATGCTTTGAAATGGAAAGTCCTTCCAGATCTCTTTGCATAATATTGGCCAAAGCATAATAAGCCATAAGTGAATTTTAAAGGAAGAAAAAAGATCCCAGGTGTAAAAGGCAAGAGTAATGATCAAGGCCGTGGTTTCCTGTGTGTGTTCACGTGCATGTTTCTGAATGCTAACACGGGGCAGGCAACACAGAATGGCTTAGTCTTACCACTGTGTTGGCGAGCCCCTTTCTGTCTTTGACAGGCTCGTCTGTAAACAATTGGAGACTTACTTGAGACTGGTGATGTAATTGATAGCTCATTTATTTAAATATTTAGGTGTTGTTTACTGTCTCTGGAGTATAACTGTGAATATCTGGGGAAATTTAAAAACTCTACCAGTAGTCTTTCACCTCAGTAGTGTGTACAATATGCTTCCTTTCCACACACTACATCTTTCCTACAACCCTTGGGGTCTTTTAGTTCTAGTGTGTAGAAAGACTGTACTGTGCCTAGGGACATAGATACCTGAGTGATTGTATTTAACAAAAGCTTTTAGTGAGTGTTCCTTATTTGCTCATTAGTCTTCCCTTGTACAAAACTCCGGAATCATTAGCCACTAAATTGTTAGGCCCACAAGAAGAGTCAGCGCAAAATGGAACATTTAGGAGTCTACCTATAAAGAGGTTGGTCATTTGAAGAATCTATAATTCCTTTAAAAAAATAAAGATCCTATATTAACGATTAGATCTCATCATCTTCACAGACTGGTGAGATAACTGAGCCGGTAGAAACCTTTGCCACCCAAGACTGATGACCCATTTTGTAGTCCCAAAACCACAGTAGCAGAGAATGGACTCTCAAAGGCTTATTTCCTCACGACAGGAGCTCTTCCCTCCCCTCCCCATCTCCTCCTTTCTTTCTCTTGCACATATGTGCACACACACACTTATATGAATAATAACAACAATATTCAACATTGAGAAGGTTCATCTTTGGTGGAGTTCCTGAGGAAACAATTAAGATGGGGGTCTGTAGAGATGCAGACCTTTTGGAGTTACTTGAGTGCCTTGATTATAGAGATGCACGCTGGGACAAGCTGAGTGCACTAAAATGGCTTTGGTGGCATGTGTCAGTCGTTCCTGGAAGCTGATGGTGATGAAGATGAGGGTTGACACACACAAGCTTCCACTTGAGACTGAAATTTCCAGAGTTAGACCTCAAGCATAACTCTGGTCCTTGGAGTTAATTTTTTTCCCCCTTTAAGATCTGCAGTGATATTTCAGAATGATTTCCAAATCTTTGGTAAAAGAATTTTGGCAAAATAGCAGAAAGTTGTAAAAGAGCTTTTGGCAAAATGTAATGGCTTAATATCCATATAAGCATGTAGTCATAGAGAGAAGGAGGAGAAGGAGGAGGAGGAGGAGGAAAGAATGTAGAGACAACCACCACCACCCCTACACACTTTACTTTTTAGGGTACTTTTTGACTCAGTCTGGAGGAGGCAGGTAGAGAGAAACAAAACCAGTCAACCCTGTTTGAAGCTCTATGAAGAAAATTTATAGGCCTAGCATTTGACTGATTCTTGATTCTTGACAGTTTCAAGAAAGCAAGTGTCTGCGAAAGCGTCCTTAGGCTGTTCCAAACACAGAACCGGGTCTGGGGTATGTGTACAGGACCATGTGCTCCTCAGCCCAGCAGTGGCTTTTGCATGGAGACGCTTGCTTCCTCTTCAGTCTTGATCTCCTCGGAGCCCCACTTTGTTGTCTGAGGAGCTGATCCAAGAGCTCTGGCACCAGGAGGCCAACACTGGTTTTAGGCCTTGAGGCAGAACAGGACCCTAAGGAGCAACTGCAAGTCTCAAAATCTGGAAGACAAAGCCAATTAATTCCCCCAACTGGGATGTTTAAACAGCTTTAGAGCCAGCCAGTGTCTTAGAAATCTATTCTGCTCAGAAAGCTCCTTAGGTATTCAACAGGCTGTTTCTCTTTTTCTCTTCTCTTCTCTTCTCTTCTCTTC
>NC_034590.1:140043042-140046292 GCF_900095145.1 Mus pahari | reverse complement strand
GAACTCAGAAATCCGCCTGCCTCTGCCTCCCAAGTGCTGGGATTAAAGGCGTGCGCTACCACTGCCTGGCTACTTGCTACTTTTTTATTGTCTTTAGAAATTTCTCTTTAGGTTCTCCTGACATTGCTTTTGTACAGAAAATGTCCACCTGAAGTGGAGATGCCTGATTGCAGCCCACCAAGCAATGGAGGCTGGAGGTTCAGAGTTGTGACACAGGACGCTGTCTGCCCATGTGCCCATGGGCTGGGATTACGACTGAGGGAGGTGCCTCCTGGGTTTCTGGAGATACTCACTCCAGAAGAGCAAGGCCTCTGGGAGTCTCCCTCATGCCACGGAAGCAAAGCAATGGATGAAACCTTTTCATCTCCCTTGAATGCCTCCCCAGATCCTTCTGAGGGCAGACTTAAAGTCATGTTTCTAAAGACTAACTCTATTATCTTAAGAGCAGAACGGATAAGGGTGATTTTCAAACTTTCAGTTATGATGCATGCTGGGAAGGAGCTGATGGCATAAACCTTACCAACAGACTAGTATCATTTGTTCTTTATTAAAGAGAAATAGTCATTTGTGGTGTGAATGAAAAGGAAAGAAAGAAAGAAACAAAGCAAACCTCATAACCACCAACAAACAAACAAACAACAAACACCCCAAAATAACTAAAAGAAGAGCTCACCTGAAAGGAAATAAGAAGGTGTTTATCATGGAGCCATTTAGAGTGACTGTGGGTTAGGAACAAAGATTTAGATTATCCCCAACTGAATTCCACGCACCAATGTAGAAGCAGATAAATGATGTTTTGCACAGAACAGTCGTACTTTGAGGTACACATAAACTCTATTGGTGGGTACATGGTGAGAGGTGGTTTCAGCAGGAGTTTCTCTAGGCTGCAGATATTTTATGGTAACGTCCTTGGCTTTGGGGTTGGTGGAAGCAAGCGGTTTGCTGAGTTAATAGTTTTCAAAGGGTTTTTAATATGTTAGCCACAAGATGTTAGTTCTGATACAATGGTGGGCGAGGAATGGCTAATCAAGGAGCTAAAGGTTGTCAGGAGAGGGTAGTGAACCTCTGGGCCTGCAGGTTTCAGTGTCTCTGTCACCTGCGAATCAGCAAATCAGTCACTGCAGACACATCTCCTGTCTAGGAATTGTCGTTCACAACAGCGTGTGAATGTTCCCTTTCTAACTTCCCTGAGGGGCAGGGGGTTAGGGGGTGCTTCTAAGATTTGTTCACTTTAATGAGATTCTGAAAGAAGGCAGAATTACAGGTATGTTTATACAACTGTTTTCAGGGAGTATCGTAGTTTTCAATGTGCAATAAATGTTTTCGGACAACTTGTTTTAATCTTATTTTTAAAAGTCTAGTGTTTTAAGCCTTTGCTTCTTTTGCCTCTTCTAATTGAAATTAGAGCTCTCTGACACCAGCTCTGGCTAGACAGACTGCATGTAGGATTTCTAAAGGATGCTATATATACACAGTGCACGCAGACCCGGGCATCTTCAACAGACCTTTCCTCAACCATATTCTGTGCCTGTCAGTTGAGTTAATTAATATCACACTGGTTTGTAGTTTTAGAAACATTTGGATTTTTCTACATTATTTTTCTGTCCTGAAGGAACTAAACATGGTTAGATCAGAGCTCTCTATTAAGCCTGTTTATTAATTGGTAGAACATGACACGTATGCTATTTAATATATTAAGACAGAAGACTTGGGAATTTGTATAAAACAAACAAGTTTGATATTAAATTTTGAAAAACGACAGAAAATTTCTCACTTTGCCTGTTTTAATGTGAGTATAAAAAGACTCAAAAGAGGAAAAATAAAACCTGAATGACTTATACAATGTGTGAAAATAAAATAAATATCATAGTATTTTCTTTTTTAAAAAAATACATAACTCATCCTGTTTGTCCTTGAATCATCCTTTGTTTGAGGTCTCTGCTATTCATATTTCTGCTTGGGCTTTGTTGGTGGCAGAGCGAGGTCCTGAGTCAGGGAATTCAGAGAAAGGGTGCAGAGCTGTGTACCCATGAAGGGCAAGTCTGTCACCTAGGGGAACACAGTAAATCCCCAGGGAAAACTAGCCAAGCTCCCTGATTTTGAGCAGGAATGGGGTGAAATATGTTGACCCTTTGTACTACTCAGAATGCAATTTCTTCTTCCAGTTCAGAAACATTAGGGGACATTCAGGTTTAATGACCTGGCCATTCTCCTATGTCCCGGGTGATTCACAGTTGTGTTTCAGTAGTATATGCAACGAGCTAGAGCACTGGTTCTCAACCTAAGGCTCACACCCCCTTTGGAAAACATCTGTCTCCAAAAGTATTTACATTACAATTCATAACAGTAGCAAGGTTAGAACTGTGACGTGGCAATGAAAATAATTTTGTGGCTAGGGGTGTCACCACAACAGGAGGGACTGTATCAAAAGATCGCAGTTAGGGAGGCTGGGAACCACTGCCCTAGTGTCTCTGGGGACCCAGCATTCATCTGTGCCAGGATGGTGGGACTCACACCGCATACTTGTCCCTTCCAAACTAGCTCTCACTTTTGTAGTTCGAAGCCCACTTCCTAGATGGAAAGGAACATGGCATTGGTTAGTTTTGCACACCTTTCTGAGGAGGGCAATCTTGAACTAACGTGACAGTCTTACATGGTTGAATCTTCTCTCTGATGTGTGAAAACATTAAAGATTTTTCTTTGGTAGTCATATTCATCAATCACTTTTATTATTTTTTGGACTTTTATCTTATTTAAGACCATTTTCTCTATTTTAATACCAAAAGATATATTCTCTAGTGTTTTCTTATAATATTTTTATAATTTTTCCTTGATCTTTGTCTTTTCCTTGTAGAATTTATTTTCGTGTATAATGCAAAGTATGACTCTAGTTTTTTTTCTTCACTAAATGTCAGTTTTCTTAGCACCATTAAATAACATTTGGCCTTTTCTTATTGAGATAATATGCATAATATATCATCATATACTATATTCTAATTTTCGACTCACATTTTTCATTTCTTTGTGATATTGGCAATTTCATTGTCAGTGGTTGAGTCTCTACATTTCAGTTTTGGAAAAAGAAGACATGCCTCTTAGCTTATATGTTTGACATACCCTGTTTCATAAAAGTTGGAATTTTATGGTCGTCTCCTTTATTCCACTGTCTGTTAGGGAACACTTAGCATGTTCGTGTTCTCTCTCTCTCTCTCTCTCTCTCTCTCTCTCTCTCTCTCTCTCTCTCTCTCTC
>NC_034590.1:140041611-140042856 GCF_900095145.1 Mus pahari | reverse complement strand
CACACACACACACACACACACACACACTTGCTTTCATACTCTCTTGCTCTTTCCTTCTCTTGCTCACTCTTGCTCTCACTTTCTCTTGCTCTCTCCCTCTGTATCTGGGTTACGATCTCATTTTATTTTCTCTTTAATTAGTTTTATGGAAAAGTTTTTGGTTATGCTGACTTTGTATCTGCAACTTATTGAACTCATATCTTTGTATCTAGATGCTATGCTTGTTCAAACGTTCCTAAATTTGAGAGTTGGATGACCCTTTCACAGGGGTTACATATCAGGTGTCCTGCATATCCGAGTTTTACATTATGATTCGTAGCAAAATTACAGCCTTGTAACTTTATGGTTGGTGGGGTCATCACCACATGAGGTCACAGCATTAAGAAATGAAAACCACAGTGCTGTGTCATTTATACTGTTTTTATCTCTTTTGTTTGATTGCTTACTTACCTGATAGTAGGACCTTCAACCCATTGCTGTGGTCTGATGGTGAAGTCATGCCAAATATGTTTGTCTTGCTTCTGATGGCAGTGAATATGCTTTTTAAATACACAATGCTTGGGGTTTTTAGTTAAAATTTTGAATTAGAGTTGATACTTTTAAAGAGTTTTCTATGTAGAGAAAACTATTTTTAAATTTGCAATTTACATATAATAGTGGTACATATTTATAGGGCATAGTGTGGGTTTTGATGTAGGTATAAACTGTAGCGATTAAACTCGGAATTCTGGCTTACCCGTTATCTTCTGCATTTCTCATTCTTTGTGATGAGAACATTTGGAATGCTGTCTTCTAAGTCCTTTTAAAACTTAGCAAGTGCTATATATTGCTAGGTATAATCCCGTCCCTGTAAGAGAGCACCCGGGTGCATCCCTCGAACCCCCGTCCCGTGACCGTGCACTCGTCAAGCAGTGCGCTCCTTTCGCCACCCCGTCCCGGCCTCTGCTAGCCACTGCTTTGTTCTCTATTTCTCAGAGATCAGCCATTTTGGTTACCACAGGAGTGACATCATGTGATGTGTGTCTTCCTGGCTCTGGCTTACTTCATTCTTTTTCTTCCCAGTTCCTTCAAGTTGTCATTAATGATGGGAATCTCATTTTTCCTTATCGCTCAAGAACGTTCCGTGTGTATACATAGTGCATTTGCTCTATTCCTTCACCCGTAGGGTCAAGTTTGATCTGTAGCCTGGCTGTGGTGTATCACACACACACACACACACACACACACACACACACACACACACAC
>NC_034590.1:140013694-140041586 GCF_900095145.1 Mus pahari | reverse complement strand
CACACACACACACACACACACACACACACACACACACACACACGTACGCACACACACACACACACGCATACGCACACACATGCACGCACGCACACATGCACATACTTGAGGAGCTTTTTAAGCCTCTGTTTATACCCATGTGTTTTCTTCTGTTAATGTACTGCGATATATGAAATGATTCAAACAATTGATACTCAATCACTCCATGGCTAGGTTATTCTTGAGTAGTAGAACTTGGCTTTTAGTTACCATGATAGCAGCAAGCTAAGCATGCTACTCCTCCTTCAGTATAATTTGTTATATGCCCTTGATAACTCTCCCATCCTGAGATACCTATATTACATGTTCTTTACAAGATAGAATTTCACTAATTGAGGAACAAAACCTTAATAATCAATAAGGAGGAGGGGGCATGCTGTCTGTGCACCTTTTACTCCTGAGAGTACTGTGAAATACATACATCACATTTCTAGATGAGCCTGAGATGGTGTTAACTAAGAAACCAGTCTTTCCTTCATGCAGAAATGGAATCCAGTTTGTTCTCCATATATTAACTTTCATTAGATTGGCTACTTAGTGTGGGTATGGAATGTGGTCATCTGTCTCCATAGAATGGGAATCATACTGTGTCAGGTGTCGGGTGTCGGGTGTCGGGTATGGTTCCGGGGAAGCCCAGATCTTTTAGGCCTGAGAAGTGAGGATCTCTATAGTGGCCCTTGATACACCTCATTGTAGTGCCTCATTGTGACAACTGATGGAAAGAAGCAGTTCCACTCAGAAGATGTTGTCTTGGGACTCAGCAAGAACAGCAGCAGGAAATGTGCAATGACCATTCTCCTTTCTCTCAGCAGCACTCAGGAGAAATCCTTTAGAGCATGTGCAGCATGAGCCTGGGTAAAATCAGCTTGTTGAGGTTTTTTTTGTTTGTTTTTTTTTAAAGACACATTTCAGGCTGTCATGATGTTGGCCTCAGTGATGCCTTCGCTAATTCAAATATTTGTTTGGACAGTCCTGCATTTTTGAGACTTTAAAAAGAACTGACATTTCATTTTTTTTAAAAAAAGAATCCTTAAAGAAGAATCAATATCTCATTTTTCACACCAAACTGTGCTAGTATATATATGCCCAGTGTAGTTCAGTCTTTGCAAATGTCCAATTAAACCATTTTGTGACTGTTCGCATGATATTCCTGAGCTTGAATAGAAATCCCTTCTTTTCATTTCTTCCTTATGTTGCATGTGGTTATGTTGCAATGTTAATTAAGTAGCATCTGCAATAAAGCTGGGCGATATATAGATAAAAAGAAATCAGAAGATTGTAGAAAAATTATGTATAAGTCTAGGGAGATGGTTCAGTGGGAACACTGTGTGCTGTCCAAGCGTGAGTGCCTGAGGTCAGACCTTCAGTGAACTTACAGAAGCTGAGAAGGACCGCATGGGCCTGAGAGTGCAGAGCTGAGAGAGGCATAAGAGAGGCAGAGGCCCGCAGGTCCTACGAGCTCATTGCCCTGCCATCCTGGCTGAAGCAACCCACTACAGGCAGACCTTGTCTCAAGAAATAATGTAAAAGGTGATAGAAGGATACACTTGATACCTTTGCAGGTATATGCATGGGTAAACGTTTCTGTACATACATGGAGACAACACACACACACACACACACACACACACACACACACACACACAGAGGATTGGGACAGAGGAGAAACTTTGTTTGAAATATGTAAGGAATTGGCCAGAAAGAAAGACTTAGAAGGCAGAAGGCAGCTCTGAGCCTAGAAGATCCTAGGTGAGGAATGACTGAGGGGAGCCAGGCCTCAAGAGTGGCACCTGTGATTAGCACTGAACCTTTGATCTTGGCAGAGACTGTTTGTATAAACAGACAAAGGGGGAATGCTTTCTGAATATGATCCATTAATGAGACACGAGAGTGGAATGGTACAAGGCTTAGATCCCTTAGGAAGGGGCTGACATAGTGATGAGAAACTGTTGGCTTGGGGGAGGGGAATCTAAGCTTGTTGGATCAAGCAGGTAAAGTGAGCGCAGGAACTGGAGACTAATCGGGAGCGAGGAGGGAATCACTCCTGGATAGCCTAGAGCCTGAGAAAGTGTGCTATGAAGCTTCCAGTATGTGAGCTGTTTAGGGGAAGCTGATAGTTCCTTCGTGGGTGACTCTGTGTTTAGTTATACCATCTTTCATTGAGATACCTGCTTCATGCTGAGGAGCTGACAGATGGGATCCAATGAGCTGGTCATGTTGCCCTAGAATCTTCAGGAGAACCGAAGGAGTTAGCCTTAAAGCTAGAGAGGGTTCTGATTCAGATGCAAAAAGTTGACATTCAAATGATGAAAGTAGCGACACCACCACCACCACCATCAACGATGCTTTTGAATCAGTGGGAAAGCTTATGCTATAAATAAGCTGAACGCCACAAATGTATGAGCCATAAAGAAAAGAAAAGACACCCAGGGCTGCGTGGTAGAGTGGTGTTTCGGAAGGAACCGGACAGGATCAAGATGGGGAGCATTAAGTCTCACTGAACTGATCGGTAGCTGGCTTGACTGCTTTTATCAACCTGAGGCTCTCTATCAAGGGCAGACCTCTCTGTCATTTCTGTGGCTGTCACCTGGTGTGTGGTGGAAAGCAGAAGTCTATGGGGTGGGCAGAAAGCTGATTGAATCTCCCAATAAGTTATCCTTGGCTTTTCTCAAGAGCAAGACAGTGTCATGGTGACCATAGTGACAGAGCAGAACTGCATGACATCTCGTCATGAGTATTTCATGAGTGTTCTGCTATTGCTACTTACTGTTCTAGGGCAGGGCACAGAGCTCTCCAGAGGTGCAGACAGGTAAGAGCCATAATGGAGAGTAAGACTTTCCTAGTGACTCCAAACCAAGTGTTCGGAAATACTAGGCATCTCTCCATTTAACAAAGTGACATTGTCATTGTAAACAGAGGGAGCTCTGGAATGTCCCCAGGGCTTGGATCCTGTGATTGGAGAAAATGAGAGTTTTTGATAATCATCCTCAAAATTCTGAAGCTAGTGGTTTGTTTTTAGTCTATTTTTTTTTTTTTTGGCTTTTTCTCTTTTTTAATGAAACATGGTAAAGACTGCTTCAAACTTCTTTGTAGATGAGGATGACCTTGAATCCCTGATCCTTCTGCCTCTGTCTTGCAAGTGCTGGGATTACTGGCATCATACCCAACTGCTAAAGATAAGTGGTCTGTGACAGAAACTTCAAGCCCGCCAGGTCCAGCTCAGTTATTGATCAGATAATCCTGTGCCCATACTTGCTCATGGTCTAACGAGAGGGGACAGGAACTTTATGTGGATAGATACTGGGAACTCAATCTCTATGAAACCTGTATATTAAAAAAAAAATCATAAAAAGTAAGGCACATAGAGCATGAAGAAATAAGCAGATATAGCTGTTAACCAAGAGAAGTGCTCAGTAGAACGAGACACAGATGGCTTAGTTTCAAAGTATTGCATAGGTTTTAGAGACATTTGCTGACTGTAATTAAGGATTTGATGGAAAAAAAATGGAGGGTAGTTAAAGTGAAAAAAAAAAAGGAATTCCAACAGAGAAGTGTAGACTATTTTTGTTTGTTTGTTGCTTTTGTTTTAAAGTAGAGGCTTAGAAGTATGTTCTGGGACCTTTAGGAAGGCAAAGATATCAGTTGGCAAAGGAAGACACCCTTGAATAGGAATCTGGTTTCTGAGGCCAGTGCAGCCTCTATTCCTCTCCCATACTCTACTGGTTCTCACTGTGAAGTGTGCTCACAACTGTTAATTGCATAATAACAAAAAGGAACTTAAACAAAAACAGATCAGTACAAAGAAAAGAGAGGCCTTTGGACGTCTCCCTAGGAGGAAATATCAGAGGCCCATCTGAACCTAAGTCACTTTCCTTTCTCTGGCTAGGAAGTTGAGGCACTGGTGACATGTGTGGTGACATTTGTGGTTTAGTACAATGTCTGTATGCCTCAAGTGATGCTCTCTTTGTCTTCAGTCCCTGCCTTTGTTTGGAGAGATCACTCATTCAAAAGGGCAGGTGCACCAGAAGAAATGTCTGATTGCCAAGCCCAGAATAGAGATACACACCTATGGGTATTTTTAGAGTATTGTATTTTCTTTACTGATAGGGTTTTATTTCTTTTTTCCCCTTTTACATGGAAGGAAGATCAAGGTTCATAGCAAGGGCCATGTGATTTTTGCATAAGCCCATCGTCAAGGTCTCTTTTCTCAAGTTTTCTCAGAGAAGACCATTGTTTTTTCTTCCAGTATTAAAAGTACTGTCATGTCTTTGCCAAGAAGTGTCAGAAGGTCCTTTTGGTGTCATTGAAAAGTTGAGTAAACTATTTTTTCCCCTAGGCTGCATTCTATTGTTCCCTAGGAAGTCGATTTGACCTTTCTTACTTTTTTATTTATTTTTCAATTTTCTTTCATTTGAAGAGGAGTGAGCTGGTTCACACAAAATGCGACTTTACATTGTGCCTTTCAGTCAAGGACAAATAATGAGTCTGAAACAGGCCCCAAATGCCTGCTGAACTCCAGCCTTTTGCAAGAGGGGAACAGTGTGGCTTTTGTGTGAGTGATTATCCATTCTAAAATTGCTCATTGTGCCTCTGCCTCCGTGCCTTCCTGACCAGCTCTTTCAAGCGCTATGATATCTTTAGTGCTTGGATTGCTTAGAAATGGGCCCAACCAGAGAAAAATGCACTTTGAAATTAGTCAGGACCTGCTTCAGAATTAGAGGCCAGGGCAAAGAGCAACTGCAGAGCCACTTGTTCAGAAATTGTTATGCATTTTAATAAGGCATTGGAGTATTAAATTAAGTATGGAGCCCTTCTCTGGGAAAGGTCCATGTGAGCATAGGGCTGTCCTGAAGACACTCTGGAGTTGGGATTATCTTGGCTTATGGTCTGTGGCAGTATTCTGGAACTTCCATGAAACTGCTAGGTATTCTGACATTCTACCGTTAGTTGATGTGGAAGCTGCATGCCCAGGCCATAAGGCAAAAGAGTTACACACTGCACAAATCTAGGGACAGCACAACATGTTCTTGGCCATTGCAGACTTAGATGCTTACAGTGGCCGTTTGCCCTGTCAGCTGACAGTGTACTTACTGGCTTTGAGGACATTAGCTTTGGGTAATAGCACACAATTGCTCTTGAACAATAGTCAGTTTATAAATTCCCTTCCTAACCCCTACTTCATTCTCTTTAGTTTATGTCCTAAGGTCTTCTGTGACTGTAAGTATGGTGTGTGTGTGTGTGTGTGTGTGTGTGTGTGTGTGTGTGTGTGTGTACACGCATACCCATGTGCCCCACAGTGCCTTATCTGTTTCTCCTTCCTCTCCTTTCTGTTCTCTTGCCTTTGTGGTCTCTCTTCTCTCCTCAGCCTTTATGTGCTTACAAACACTCACCTTCGTAGACGCATGGAACAGTCTAGCACATGACAATGAAGGAAGAATAGCATCCCCAGTGGGACAGATGGAGTCCCGAACCTTCCTGATTAGCCCCCACATTCAGCTTCTCTGAGCTGGAGAAGAGGTCTTAGGCATAAGATCCTAAGACCCTGTTCCCCCTGACAGGACTCATGCTGTTGGAATGTCTGCTCTGAACCTGTTAGATGCCATTGTCGTTCTGTAGGATGTAGCCTGCAAAGCCTTGAAGAATGTCTATAGACTCAGAGCCAAGCTCAGGCTGGATGGGGACAGGGGTAGGAGTGGATGTTGTTGGCATGTGCAACTCAACAGGATACAACATTAACCGCACACACCACCCTGTCAACCCCTCACCGGTCCTCCTGACTCATTAACAAAGGAAGAATAAAGGTTTCATTGTCTTGATTGACTATTTAGACTGCAAAGCAAAACAAAACTTGCTTCTTTCATTAAGGCCACCCTGGATGTTAATTTTAATGGAATTTTACCTGTTAAAAAAAGGAAGGAAAACAATTCATGCCATGAAAGCTTGCCTATGTGAGAGTCCTTACACTCCCGAGGAAGCAGGGTGGCCATTTGTGACCGTGACGTGCTATGGAACATTGAAAGTGCCAGCAATGGTGCTCCCAGGTCTTTCTTCTGCTGAAGGCCTATGGACACGCAGATGACTTCACATCTGTTTCAGCACTGAGGCTGACCCTTCTGCAGGAAGGCCCCATGAGATGTCCTAGTTCACTAGCCTACATCCCCCATTGTGCAATGTTACTGTTTTAACTTCCATGTGTCTGGGAGGGTAAATCCTTGAGAGGAAGCTCCTCCGTCTTCATCACCTCTGGGAGCTCCATGTTGGTCCCTGGACTTGTCATATGGAAGGCGTTTAATGAAAGAGGTGGATGGTAACTTAACACTGAGGGATTTCTCTGAACAGCCCTGGGAAGGAGGCACCCTTGACTTAATTGTGTCCAAACTGTAGACAGAATCTGAGGCCAGACTCTGCTTAGTCACATTTAACATCGATAGCCACGTGCCCGTCTCAGAATAGCCCAGGAAAGAGAAAGCAGAAACTCTTGGCAAGTTTGCTTTTGCAAGGATTGTGACTCCATGCACAAAAGGCAGGGAGTTCCAGCTGCCTTTCCATTCTCTCTCTCTCTCTCTCTCTCTCTCTCTCTCTCTCTTAATTTTTTTAATTATTATTTTCTTTATTTACATTTCAAATGCTATCCCGAAAGTTCCCTATACCCCCCACCCCCACCCCTGCTCCCCTACCCACCCACTCCCACTACTTGGCCCAGGCGTTCCCTTGTGCTGGGTCGTATAAAGTTTGCAAGACCAAGTGCCCTTTCCATTCTTGATCCAGTCTGTACATTAATGGAAGGGAGAGAGGAGCATCCTGAGTTGCCTTCTCTAGTTCCAGAATAGGCAGGAATAGAGAGGAATATAGACTCTTCTTTAAAAATTTATTGTAATAAGTATTGTTTAAAGCCCTTGAAGTGGTTTGAATGTAAATGGTTCTCATAGACTCATAGGGAAAGGCACAGTTAGGAGGTATGGCCTTGTTGCAGGAAGTGTGTGTCACTGGGGGTGAACCTTGAGGCTTCAAGTGCTCAAGCCAGGTCGTGTGTGTGTGTGTGTGTGTGTGTGTGTGTGTGTGTGTGTGTGTGTGTGTCCGTCCCTCCCTCCCCTCCCGCGGATACAGATGTAGAACTCTAAGCTACTTCTTCGGCACCTGTAGGTTGCCATGCTTCCTGCCATGATGATAATGGGCTAAAACTCTGCGAATTGTATGCCAGCCCCAATTAAATACTTTCCTTTCTAAGAGTTGCTATGGTTATTGTGTCACTTCACAGCAATAGAAACATTAAGTCAGCTTTAGATATCAACATTAGGCAGATCCTTGAGAGGTTCCAGCAAGAATCATTTGTGGCTCCATTGGGAAAGTCTCAGTGAGGAAAAAAATATTTTTCTACCAGTATTTTTTATTTTACAGAGTAGAATCTTGTAAATATTGAAAGCCTATCATGGAGCAATTAGCAAGATGTAGAAACCTCTGTCTTTTTTTCCCTAGATATATCAATCACACAAACAAACCTAAAACAACAAAAAATATGAAAATGGATTCTTTTTATAATGTCTTAGTTTGTGTTTCTATAATGTCCTTGCTTTCTTCTCCCCTCATCTCTCTTTGTTTTCTCTTTTCTTCGTTCTTTTGGTTGCAGGGGGATGGGGGAGGGGGGATTAGAGTTTGGTAAGAACAATCTTCAGGTCAGCAGTGGCTCTGTGACCAGGCCTGGGAAGTGAAGTCCATCTTTGCCTCCTCTCTCCACAGATAGAGAAGGCATCATCTGCAGGTGCAGAGTACATGAGCTCTGACTTTATTGCAGAGCCTATGCATACCTCACTCACCAAGAGATTTATTGTTAACACTTCGGTTGAGGTGATTTTCTTATCACTTAGGTTTATTTGCTCTGTGTCTTTGAAATCTTAGAACCCAGGGACTCCTCTGAAGTCCCAAAAGCATGTGGAATATACTGTGTGCAGGCTCTGATCTCCTGCCCATCCGCAGTGATCATGGAGGCCAGGGTCTCTGCTCTTGCTGAGCTGGTGGGCCAGCAGGTAATGCTACCTGGTTGGCTCCCAGGGAACCTTGGGACTGAGCAGGCGGCTTGTGTCCTCCTCATCCAGAACATCTTCTTCTGTATAGGCGGCAGACCTTCTGAGGGCTTGAGTTCAACGTGTTTTCTCTTTGTTCCTTTTGCTCATACAAATAGTAAGAGTCTGATTGTTCTTAAAGAGACTGGAGGGTAAAATGTGCTCTTGAAGAGTCTTCTGGCAGAACTTGACTTCTGCATTGACCTTAGAGAAAGTACTTGCAGGCTTTTATTTGATGAACAAAACAGAAGAAAATAGCATCAAAGCCTGCAGCAAACTTACCTAAAGACCTTTAGTAACACTCCTTTATCTTTACCTTGGGAACAAAAACAAACCAGTCTGTGTTTGATGGTCTGTGGCCAAGGAAAGACAAAGCTTGAAATGCACATTGAAATCTAAGCAGTTGGTCAAGGAGATCATTAATTCATTCTGTGGATGTGGGGCCGTGTTCCTTTTTCCTCTTGGGCCTTTAGAGTAGGTTACCATCCATATTGTTTTCCTTTATTCGAAAAGAAAAGGAATTAGGAGTGAACTCTTCTGGCCTACTCTTTTTTTGCCTTCTAGGGCATAAAAGGGATTTATCCAATAAAGAAAGATTTGTGGGTGCTCGTGGAAGTAAACAAGGGACTTCTGTCCTAGAGGAGGGAAGGGAAATAGACAGTTAACAACTAAACAAGTAGGAATTAATTTTAAAATTTGCATTATTATGGCATGCATGGGTGTTTGTATGACATAGAACTTGTGGAGGTTGTCAGCTATGTAGTTTGTTCTTCTGTCCACCTTATGTGTTTTGGGGGGTATCAGGCTTGCATAACAAAAGCTTTCCCCATGAAGCCATCTCCTTGGTGTACGGAAGTAATTCTGGCACCTCTGAAGTGTGGACACAGTAAGTCACAATGGGCGCAGAGGAGCGGTGCAGGTCAGCAGGAGGCAGCTCTGGGCATGCATGACCTAAGCTTCTGAGAAAGTCCTCCAAGCACAGATGATTCTGAGCAGCCATTGTTTGGTCCTACACTGGCCCTCATGCTTTTTAATGCTTGCTAGCAGTTTTAATATGAAGCCAGGAGTGCATAACGGTAGTCCCAGCACTTTGGAGGAGGAGTCACAAAGGTCAGGAGTTCAGGGTTAGCCTTGGCTACATAGTGAGTTCATGACCAGCCTTGGCTACATGGGACCTTGTCTCAACTAAATGAAACAAAGCAAAACAAAGGACAACACAAGAGTAGTTGTAAGAAGTAGCCACAGTTATAGAATATTCTTTGACAGTTTCTTACTAAGTTAAATACAAAATACAATGTAGCCCACAATTATTTCCTTCAGTTATATGCATAAAAGAATTAAAATCTAATGTTCAAATGCAAAGTGGCACAGTGCACAAGAGCCTCCCAAAAATTGGAACCATCTTAGATGTCTATTGATAGGTGAATGGCTAAACATAGTGGTGTAACCTCTCAGTGAGTAGTTTCCCAGCTATGAAAGGGTGAGATGTTCCAATGAATGCAGCAATGTGGACGAACCACCAAGTCACTCTCAGAAAAGAAGTTCGATACAAAAAGGACACATCATTTAACTTTGGTGATATTTCCAGAATATCCAAACCCACGTGGACAGGAAACACATCAGAAGTTGGCAAGAGATATGTCTCTGGGGTTTCCTTTCAGGGAAGGAAAAACACCAGAGAAGCAGAGAGTGGGGGAGGTTATAAAGAGTTATGAATACATTTTGTAGTTTAATTAAAATATATTTCTCTCATTAAGATGGCAAGTGCTATATTTATTTTATTAAAAACAGAACATTAAGCCCAAGTATGCATTGGTGGGGGTTTGAATGAGAATGCCTACCCCCACTCCACCCCAAGACTCATTTGTTTTAATGTGACTTAGAAAATATTGAGACTGACAGTTTCCAGTGATCCGGAGTGTTCCACAGCTTGTAAGTAGAAAGCCCTCTCCTCCTTTCTCTTCTTTCTCCTTTCCCTTAATCTTCGTCTATCACACTCCACATTAGAAGTGAACATCACTATGGTGTTCTCACGGGATGTTTAAATTTCTTGATAAGTACTCAAGTGAGACAAGAGAAGCCGGTCCCTTCTGTTCGAATCCCTTGACCAACTTTTATTAGGACCCCATTTCTTTAGGGACAAGACTGTGGTTCTCAGCCTGTGGATCGCAACCCTTTGGAGGGGCCAATATGTTGCATACCAGAGACTCACATTATGATTCAGGACAGTAGTAAAACTACAGTTATGTAGTAGCAACAAGAATTGTTGGTTTGGGGTGACTACCACGTGATGAACTGTATTGAAGGTTTGCAGCATCTGGAAGGTGGAGAACTTCTGGAAGAGAAGGAGAGCTTTCGGTGTGACAGGGAGGTGACCAACAGATGCATTTGATAAGTGTCCTGACACATGCGCCTCCATAGCAGTTACTTGACTAAGCTCCTTCCCTTACCAGCAGTGTAGAGTTCTTCTCCTGGAAGAGATAAAATCTCTCTAGATTGTTAGAAAACTTTCCATTCCCTTGTAATACACGGGCCCTGGCTGTGGGTTTTACCTGTCCCATGCAAGTGCGAAAGCTTACACTTTTTAATGTCTTCTTACATGAATCCAAACTCTGAGGTCAGTCATGGCGGTACCCAGACAGACTGGTAAATGTGGAGCAGGTGATTTTCAGTGGCTGGAGCGAAGGGAATGCCAACTATTCAGACACCACAAGTCCAAGTATGTAAAAAGTGCAGACCTCTAACAACACAGCTTGCTTGTGGAGAGATAGATAATAAGAGGGAGTCCTTAGAGGCTTCCTATGCAGGAAGCACATTCATGTATATGCATAAGCATGCTGGAGGTGGGGCTAGATACACTAAAGAGAAAGACAGAAGGAAAGAATCATAGTGTCCACAGGTTGAGCACGGGGCACTGGGTCAGGATCCCTGAGCTGTGGTCTTTGGTGACATCATAGCCTTTCAGAGCCTGATGAGCACGGGTACTGGATTCAGAATGGACCCAGATTGATGGAAGAAGGTCCTAGGTGTTCCCTAGTGTACTAGTCTTTTGTCTCTTAGTTGTTATACTGTAGGGAGAGAGTAGGGATGGTCCTGAGGTTGCCAGGACAGTGGGTGGACAGGGGTTATTTACTGTGTGGATATTTCGGCAAGCAGCCACACTTCAGGGAAATCTCTGCATCTTAGGTTTCTGGGTACTTCCTGTGAAACGGGAACCTAGTTTAATGTTGTGGTAGTTGTTGTTGTTGGTGGTTTGAGTTAGAAGTGTTTATTTTTTAAATGATTGGCTTGTATGTGGGCCTGCTGAGACCCCCACTGTGTTCATGTGAACCCTTATCTTGCTAGACTTCCATCCTGTGATCCGAATGTCTGAGTAAATGTCCAGTGCATATTTTAGCCTGCTGATAATTTAGAACTCAAAGGGATGTTGAGTGCTGTCTTATTCCATCTCGGTGGCCATTCCGAAGTGAAAGCACACAGTGATTCCACCACCATCCAGAGATGGTTGCTAGGAACTGCATTTCCCATCTTCAGCAAAGGGTAAGATGTCAGAAGTAATAGGGGGGTGGGTAGTGAGATGTCTGTGTGGAGATTTTTATGGGTGCACAGGATAGGCTTCCCAGTGGGTGGCTAAGAAGACAGCAATGTAGAGGAATGACATTACTGAAGAATCTGCAGTCTCTAAAAGGACTCGGACTGTGGTCTTAAAAGATGCTTAAGAGACTTCTGCGTTTTCTCCTCGTCAGGTCATTGCCTCCAGAGCAATTTAGTGCAATTTAAAAATAAGCTCATAGTTAACTACCATAATGTGGTGAAGCAAGCTGTTTCAGACTGTGCATACTAACTTTTTCTCTATTTAGAGCATAACTTATATTTTATACATACTGAGCCATGACATGACTGTGTAGTGGCCCCATATAATATCAGCATGTAAGGTGGGTTGTTCAAATAGATCCGCAGGGTGGTAAGTTTTCAGTGCATGAGCCAGCTCACAGCTAGATACATAGCTTTACATATCCTATTAAATAAGTTTTCTTCTCTTGATCTTCACGAACATCATTGTGAACTAAAAAAACTCTTTGTGCTCTCCATGGCTGATATCAATGTGAATTATGTTTAACTCTAGCTTTCCCATCATGTGGTTTGCTGGAGGGTCACAGTGGCATCTGGTTTCTGATACTATTCTTCCTCGTGTTCAGGGGTTAGATGAATTTTAGCAAGAACATCCAAAATTGTAGGGAGTAGACAGGGCAGAGCTTTAATTTGGGTCTCGTTGACCATGGTTTACACTGGGGAACACTGGGAGACCCATTCCTTCACTGTGGATTTGAGTTATGTCTGCACATCGACAAGATATTCTTAGAAAAGATGGGACTGGAGAGGAAGACCTCTATGGGTTTACCAGGTAGAAGACACTGTCTGGGGCGGTGTAGGGATGTAATATTTAACTACTCCTGCATTAGCTGGATTGGAGAGCTGGCAGTGGACTCAGTATCTGGCTCCACCTTTCTCTGGGGAATGCTAGAAAGACCAGAAACTGTATCCTGCACAGCTACCTCCTCAGGCAGAGCTTGGAAGTCTGCCGGACAAAGGAGATGGTGAAGAGAAGGAGCATCTTTCCTCTCCCAGAGTTCATCTCACAGAAGTCTACTGGCCTTGTCTATGTTGTCCAGGCTGACTTCTCCACACAACTGATGGACACACAGAAAGGTCAGGAGTGCTGGCCTGGCTTCGTCGGAACACATGGGTTCAAGTATGTCTTCAGGCTTTCTGTGAGAGTCACGTCAAGTGGCGCACCAGGCCCACTGGCTTTTTCTGTGGTACTGTCACTCTATTAAAATTTCTCTCCCTAGATCGAATTAGATCCCCGATAGCAGAGTCTGTGGATAAGTCACTTCTATGTCCCAGGTCACAGCAGGGTGCCCACGTTGTCACCGGCATAGTCCAAAACGCTCTGAAAGAAAATGATAAGCAAGTGAGCAAGCTGGAGGAGCTCTTTAAAATGGTAGATGAAAGGTGTAGATTTAAAATCCGTTTTTAATTGGAAGCAATAACAGAGCTTTGAGACAATTGAAATGACGAGACCAGGACTGGAATATAAAATAAGCATAATATAAAAAGCATAGACTCTTAAGATTTAAAAGGACCTCAAAGGAATACACAACCCAACGTCTTGTGTTAAAGCCTACAGTCTCCTGTAATTTTCCCATTAGTGGTAGTTGGGACTTTGGACACCTGCCAAGACCCATTCTCTTTTCACAGTGAGCTAAAATATCCTGTGTAGCTTTCATCTCTAATTTTGTCTCATGGAGCTACCTAGATGAAATACTGTTTTTTTTTTTTTTTTTTTTTTTTTTTTTTTTTTTTTGCATGTGATCACCTTTTATTTATTTCAAGAAGAATTTTCCCATTGCTCAGTCTGTTTGCCAGGTAAACGGACACAGCCCCTTCATCTGTTCCCTGCATGTTGTACTGACCTGCTACCTGAAGTCTACATAGCGCAGCAAATGCGGGGGCCCTTCAGTGCAACACTAGAAGTGAGGGAAATCCAGACTTGGCCTAGAGTAGAAAGGGCTCATCATGAAGACAGCACTCTAAGACCACATGCACCTCAAAGGCAGCTTATCCAGATCTGAGTTCACTTTTCTGCCGATGGAAAAAGCACTTTCCTCTGCTACCACTGAAGCCATGTACCTCTAGCCTCTTACATCGTTGCTTATTTGGATCCAAGAATACGGATTATAACAAGTTTTAGCCCCTCCTTCATAGTGGGTAAGAACACTGTAAGAGAACCAGGAAATGTGTTGGTGATGTCCGTATTTTGCTGCAGTGCTATGATCTAAGGGAGATAATGAGCTTAAGCTGATCTGGCCAGTTCTGAGTCTAATTTGCTGCTGCCGGGTGATTACATTTTCTATTCCTGACTACTCAGGAACAGCCTAATAGACCACTTATGATTTTCCCCAAGGTTCCCCCAAGGTGACCTCTACCCAGCTTTGAGAATCAGCTCCTTCATGTGAACCGTTGGATGACATTTGCCAGTCCCCTGTCTTTTGGCACATCTTCACTTTTCCATGACTTTTCTCCAGCACTGCCTGACAGGGCTGGAGCATTAGTGTTTGCTGTAGTAGGGACTTACAATGTCTCTTGTTGTGATTCTGGGGCTATGTTTAATTTTACCTTAAGCCTATTGTCTGATTCTTTCCAGGCCTCGACTGTTGAGGCCAGATTTTATTTTTCCCCTAAGTTTTTATACAGTAAGTATAAAAGAATTTTTTTTTCTTTTGTAGCACAAATTCTAAAACATTTATCTTTCTGCAGCTTTCCAGCTAGTGGGCAGCACAAAGCCCTGGCTGTGTATGTTCGAGAGCTCCCTAAACAGTAGGCTTTATTTTAAGGATGTAAATGGAAATAATGAGCCCCCCAAAGAAATACCCACAAAACAAACACAACAAACAAACAAAAATCAAGAAAACTACCCTCTTGTAAACACAGAACTGAGTCAAGAATAGTGTAGACTTAGAACAGCAGCCCCCAGGGGTCATCTGGCCATTGCCATAAGCAGTGGCAATTCATGGGCCACTCCTGCCCCAGGTAGGCCACTCTGTTCTTCCACTCGCAGTGTGGAGACTTTCTCTTGCCTGGGAATGTACTGATACTGTCTGTGGTGTTATCAAAAGCTAATCTTAGACTAGGGAGACAGAGGCAGGAAGACCCCTGGGGGCTTACTTGCAACTGCTGGACTTGGGAGAGCTATACTTGAACTATGAGTGAACTTCATCTCCTTGTCTCCAAAGGAGACTGTTCCCCCTTTCGTGTGACTTGGTCTCGCTATCCTAAATAACACCTGTGTCAGGGAAATACTGAAAACCAGGTCTTGAGGTTATTTTTTTCCGGGCTCCATTCATAAGTTTAAAGATGCTCAGAATTTTAGAAGGCTCTCTTGGGAAAAAGTTGAGTCACATAGACAATCTTCAGCCCTCAGTAACACACCTTCATCCCCACCCACCTCAAACTGAGGCTTTGTGTAGGTGAGGATTTCTGGGCTGGTCCCACCCCTCTCCAGCTCTTACTGCATGGAGTTAGTTCAGACTAGCCATCTCTGAATGCCATCGGGGAAACTGAGCCTCAAACCAAAACTGCTCTGTACAACACCCCCCCCCCCCTTAGTACTTGCAAAAGAAAGTACACCAAGAGCCCTGCGTGTCTAACCTGTTCTCCCACTGCAGAACTAAACCCAGGTTTCTTTCCCAACATTCTGCAGTTCATACCTTTTAAAACATTAATTTTGACAGAACTACCTCTGGCCCCTTTCCAGAGATGTGAAGTTTTACTGAAAGTGATTGGAAAGAAGGGAACAAATGGGTGTTTAAAAGGATTAAAATGCAGAGTTAAATTGAGACCTTGAGTGGGGTTGTGGGAAGGGGTGGGGGCTGGAAAGGCTCAGAGCATAGAGAGTGGTGGCTGACAGCATTGTGGCTCTGCAGCTGGGGGAGAAAAGCCATTTGGTATTCTCAATAGAAGAATGGCCGATTCTTTTAATGTTCCCCAAATTGCCGCTCTTGGGGTTCCCAGTGCTTTTGCCCTGTATTTTTCTTCTTTCAAGCTAATGATTTGGCATCCTGGCACATAGCTCTGGTCTGTATAAACCCGAGTACATTCAGGTCTTTGCTCCAACTCAATGTAATTCCTTTTAGAAATTAATGTTTTAAAGGAGCAAGGCATTAATTCAAGAAAGCCCTGGCTGCTCTTATTGTCACCAAAATCACACATTGTTTTCTACTGAATACTGCCATTTGTTTATATTTCCCCACAGTTTTTGTTTGGGGGAGTTTTGTTTTGTTCTAGCAGCAGCTGAAGTGATTTCGAGTGTTTGCAGCATGATGTTAATTAAGCAAATGTTGCAACCTGGGACTCAGGAACACCTGGGCTGACTCAAGCTGCTTAGAATCACCGTGGAAACCTTCAGAGCCGTGGAAGGGAAGAACTCGAGGTGAAACTGTACAGGAAAGTTTGTTCTTTTAATTCCTGTCGATTTTCTAAGCGGAGTAAAAACAGACAAGACATTGCCATGTTCCCAAGGTACGATCTATTCTTAGCAACAGAAGGATGTCCTATATATGCACAGGTTAACCCAGAGGTGTCCCAGATAGTTTGAATGAAGGTAGGTTTGATTAATATCTGATTGACTTTTGCCCTTAATTCCCATTTGTTTTGCATACTTGGACTTGATCATTTTATAAAGCAACGCAGGTACTTGCAGAGGCTGCTGGCCATAGGACTTACTCTGTCCTGGTGAGACCTTATTTGAGAAGGAAAGGAAGTCCCTTTTTGTTTCTGGCTGAGCAGGGGCCTGGCCACCCCACAGGGAGCCATGCAGAAGGGGCTCACCATGCAGAAGGGGTTCACCATGCAGAAGGGCCTCACTCAGGTGCACTGCATTGGCCTGGGCAGCAGACCTGTCCTTCTCCACCACGTCTAAGATGTGGACCAAGAGTAGTGGAATCTGGCAAAGCAGAGTCGCTAACACGCAAAGAGCTCTTCTTGATCCATGGCTTGCGTCCTTGAGGATGTTGGACCATTCTCCATGCATCTACCTCCATGCATCTCCGTCAAACTTTCCACTCTCAGAAGAGCTAGTGTTCTCAGGCACTGCCAAAATCCCCTTAAAGGAATGGCCCCTAGTTATGAACTCTCTCCTAAATATAGCAGCAGATTCTTAACTGCTTTGAGTGTCCCAGTGAGACGTTAGATTAAATACAGAGTTTTCCAAGAAACCACTAAAAGACTCTGAAATACTTATCTTTCTAGTTGGTTGAAGAATATATTTGAAGTTCATAAAATTTTTCTAATCATTACACATGAAAATAATCACCTGGGAAGAGTTAAAATTCTGATGACCTGGGTAGACCTATTTCAAATAAAAAATTCAGGGGGCTGAAGAGATGGTTCAGAATTTAAAAGTGTGTACCTCTCATATACACCTGAGCTCAATTTTCAGCATCCGTACCAGGTGGCTTACAAACGCCGATAACTCCAGCCTCTTGGGGATTAAATACATAAGACTTCTGCAGACACTCATAGTTGTATGCCTGTATACCCCCTCCATATACATATAATTAAAATTAATATAAAGGATTGGGCATCCAAAGAGCTTCCTGAGCTCTGAGTCTGGGATGCGTCTCTAGCAAGTTCTCAGTTGGTCCTGATGCTGTGAGACCAGGAGGCAGGCTTGAGAATCCCTGTAATGAACAAATGAACAGGACTTGTTTCAGACATAACCCCCCCCCCCCACGCACTCATGCATGCACACACATGCGCACACAGGCAGGCAGCGTTCACTCTGATACTGAAGCTTTTCATCCCCTTTCCATCTTCCCATAGTATCTTCTTTTCTCCATGTTTTCTAACCTAGTCCATTAACAACACTCTCGATTATCATCTGCCTTAAAAATGCTCAGAAACGTTCAGAATTTCTATGACTTTCTCATTCTTCTCAACTGTCTTTGCTAAATCTGATTTTCTTCCTTCATAGCACTAAAGATTTTAGGAAAAGATTTTGCTCATCTCATTGATGAGGTGACCTTATTTGGTTACATACCACCAGGAGCTATTCAGTTCTCATGTCAGGATGGTATTCTATAAGGCTTTCTTACTGAAATGGGCTTTGTGAAGAAACTTGGCAATCTCAACAACAGTTTTTGTTATTGTTGTTGTTTTAAGTAATGAATTAATGCAGACAGAAAATCTTGAACTACACATCAATTTAGCAGTATTTTGTGTTTTTGTTTTCCTAGTTTTTCGAGAGGTGCAGTGATTCATCTTTTTAAAGTTACTGGAAAACAGTTGTTAGGACTTAGGAATTCGTAGGCTCCTTGAAGACCAAGACTCTGATGAGTGTCCCTATGTAACATCGCCATCCAGCAATAAGGAAATGATTAATGGCCAACCGATTACTTACGTTCCAAGACTACTTAAGGGTGCTGTTCCGTAGGAACCCAAGAGGGTTCATTTTGACAAATGGTCTCAGGTTGTCTCTTACTAGAATCAGTTGAGGAAGGTCTGCCTCTTTGTCCATTTCACATCCAGACAGCCTAGTTTGAGTCTCCTATGTTGGAGAGATACTGGCCTCGTACATGGCATGTACTCTTTGGTTCACTGAGCTCCCACTTCTCACTGTGTTGAACCCAGAGTGACACTTAGATTCCATTGACTCCTAACCTGAGCATCCTGGCTTACCTGTGCCCATCTTGGCATTACACTGTAATTGTGTCAGTCATTGAAAAACACCCAGAATCTCTCAGAAATTTTTCATATCCTCAGAAGAGTCTATGATACTGATCACAATGTATTACCTACCCACCTCATCTTTGCAGAGGTGGGGAGATAAGCAAACCTTGGTTTCTTCAGGGTTGCTCTCCTATGCCTGCAGTATGTAGTTGTATATCGTGTGTGTGTGTGTGTGTACGTGTGTGTGTGTAGACTGGAAAAGACTAGTGCTTAGATACTAGTAGAGAAAGAAGGCTTTTCCTAGTTGTCTTTCTGTGGCTGAATAGCATCATTGGGCAGGTAGGGGATGCATGTGATTTCTTTCTTCACTAAGGTCCTTTGAAATTGCTCCTCAGAAAGAATTTGAATGTGTGTAGAAATTAACGCCTATGAACCTCAAAAGGATAGCTGGTTGCCTGCTAAGTTCCAGATTAAACCAATAGTGTGTAACTGAGCTGTAGAAGGGTGTTCCATCTTACACCCCTTGAAAGGACAAAGAAACAATGCCTGATTTCTGAACTTTTCCATTGTTCCATTCCATATTTCTCCATGAGGTTTAAAAAGGATGGATGATTGCTCGTGTGGTAGGTTGGCCAGCCACACCCAGTATCTCACAGTGAGGGAGGACATGGGATGGCTTCCCACACAAGTCTTCAGCTGTCAGAATTAGGCTAGCATGGTGATCAGAGACAATGAAAAGCAATTGATCGGTCGTTGGGGAGCATGGTATGTCACTGCCTCGATATGTCTCTGGGCAGGGACATCTGTATGCATGGCTTTTAATGTGCTTAAAGGCTAAATCTGTACATTAAGAAATCAGGAATACCCTGCAGAAACGTAAACTATGAACAAAAAAGGACATAGGAGAGTTAAGTGTACTGCCTGACTACGTTATAGCCAGAGCTCCTTCACCCTGTGTGAGATATTAGCAGTTATTACAAGAATGGATTTTCATGCTGACCCCTAAAATTCAAACAAACAAACAAACAAACAAACAAACAAACAAACCAAACATTAAAAGGACATGCTCTAGAATTATTTTTGCTTCATAATCAGGTTTACACAACTTGTAGAGACCAGGGAAAGCATGTTGGATTTCACACTTAAGCTCCCAGAAGTCAGTCCTTAGAGCTGTTATCTAAAGAGCTACAAGTAGGGCGTGCTTTGGCTTGTAGTTCCAGAATGGCCTTTATCATCTGGATGACAGTTTTTCCAATTTAATTAACAATTTATTCAGTCGTAAAACTACAGTGACTCATGTAATTAAAGGCTTCCTTCTGTGTCAACAGAGGCTTTTTGGAGCTCGGTAACAAGTTGGACAACTTCTCTGCTGCTTTTCAAAAGAAGTAGTCAATCAGTGGGTAATATTTTTAGAATTGCAAAAGTGGAATATGGCTGGCCGCTAATCATCTGAAAAGAAACCGCTTGATTAATTGCAGTGAACGCATGCAAAAGTGACAACATTTTCTTGGGCCTCATTGAAGTTTTAGCAGGTGGCCTCCTCCAAGCAAGGTGAACAGGATGGGGGAAGGGCCACCTCTCTGTTGTCTTCGAAAGACAAGCAAAATCCCCAGACTTCCGAGCTCACAAAACTGATTGAGGTTGTTCTACAAATGCTTTGCCGATTGTAGTGATTAAAAAAGTTTTGTTTGTTTGTTTGTTTGTTTGTTTTATCTTGCTAAAATTTGAGTCTTTCTTGCACATGGGCAGCTGAAAGGTATATTCTTCAGGAAGACACCAAAGTGGAGTTTACCCACTACTACCATAAGAATAGCTTCATATTAAATGAATGGTGTGTTTACAAAACCAACCATTTGAACATTTCATGAGCATAGGTAAAGTAGAGAAATGCTGAGAGAGATGCTGAGAGAGATGCTGAGAGAGATGCTGAGAGAGATGCTGAGAGAGATTCCAGCTAATTAAGTGACCACAAGCTCAATCTGAAATTTAATATGGAGAACTTCAGAATTCAAATGAGTTTATGGCAATGTTACCAATTTTCCTGTTCCCAAGGAGGTCACCGTAGAATTCAGAGGCCACAGACCAAATGCCCTTAGCCTTTCCTTTCAGAGACAGGAAGGCTCAGGTGGGATTCAGGCATCTGGAGAGCAGCAGAGCCATGTGACTTAGTACTTGGTTTGTGGGATAGTCCTAACTAATGCATCTGAGAAACGAGTGACATTTTATGCCAAGAGACTCCTCCAGTTCAAACAACCAGCATTTAATCTTCATGACACTCTTACCAGACTGAGGGGTTTTTGAGGCACATACCTTCTATCATGTTTGTAGTTGCAAATTTAGAAATGACAGAAATCGAATTTAAGTCCCGGGCTTTGTGGTTTGGGAATATGTGGCCTATCCTGTGGTAACCTGTCTTCTTGATATAGTCTTGTGGAGATGAAAGTCATGATGTTGTTTATGATAACTCTGTAATGTTAAGTTAGTGTCATTTTATTTGGTTACCACACACCCGGTGAGGAGGGTTAGGGTTTCCCATTTCATTCCCAGTTTAGAAGGGAGCAAGCAGGCTTGGCATAGTGCAACACCCTCCCCCCCCCAACACACACACACACACACACACACACACACATGAAGTCACATTATAAAGTTGCAGGACAAAGCATAGTGACTAGGACACTGTCTTTGCTCTGGCCTCCTTTTTCCCATAGCTACAGGGTGGTGGTAGGGAGCTGAGTCTGAATAAGAATGCAGCCCTTGCTGCTTCTGTATCACTGTCCCCAGCCCCCTTCTGGGTTCCATTTCACTGAAGGTTGCTATCTGTACAGAGTCTAAGGTGTCTGGAGGGATCTGCCCTCAAGGATGGGCCCTCAGAATGTGAGCTGTTTCTTCTTCTTCTTTTCTGAACTCTTCACAGTTTTTCTTCACCTCCTGCCCCAAAGAACAACTACCAAGAACTCTGGTAGTGATAGGTTTGGGAGCATCAAGGAAAAAAGATGCTCTGAAGATGGCTGTACTCATCAGGCTAGAGTCTGTGCCTGAGCTTAAGTCTTCAGATCTGTCAAGTCGGGCTCTCCATCCCTTCTCCGCCACGCAGCGAGTTTCAGGGAGCAAACTGCTTTCTTGTTTGAGTCTCGGCTCATCTTTAGCTATTGATAGAAACTGGGACCAATTTGGTTGATGTTCTCCACTTCTTTCCCAGTAGGAATCTTGCTTTCGATTCAAGTTGTCAATCATTTCTCAAAACCTACTCTTTATTTATACATCTGTTTATTTATAGCCCATCTCGTTGCACAGAAGTTGAGGTAAATTAAAGGAAACATCAAATAGTAAAAACACAAGTAAAAGTAGAAAATAAAGATTGAAGAAGAAAGAAATTAGAAGAGGGCAAGACCCAAGAGGAGAAAAGAGATTTGATTCTTAGTGCCTTAGCTAGGGAGCAAAACAAAAATCACAGAAACAAATGCGAACTGTTGTCAGTTCTGGATTTTTGTTGATGAGTACGCAGAGACAAGCCTTCCAACACTAAAAGAAAATTCTCCCGTGGGTCTCCTTTCAGATGGTAATTCTTGTGAAAAGCATATAGGTATTGTGATTGTAAAGATGACCTTGGATCTTTCTACCCAGCAGGGAATCAGGCAAATTAATACTTATAGAACACAATAAATGTAGCTCAAGGACAAGCCTAAGCTGGAGAGTAGGGGAAAATAGCATTCATTCTGACAGAGACAACTGGGCAGGCAGCGAGAAGGCAGATCCAGCAGGAAGGTGCTATCTTAGTGGGCTTCTAGAAAGGGTAGACCCTGACTAGAGAACGGAGAGATGAGCCTTTAGTGCCAAAGAATGGATGGTCAGAGTGTGGGCTTGTACTTGGGGTGAGGCAGACATGTAGTATTTTGGGCCACATGTAGGAGAATACAAGACAAGGGGGAGTGTGAAACTCACTTTTGGGAAACTGTGTGGTGTCTGCAGAAGGCCTATTCTCTGGCCCATGTCTAGGGAAACCTATTCTGATACTGGGTAAAGGTCACAGGACAGTGGCAAGAGGCTTTCTCATAAGCATTGGAGTTAGTGTTTTCTTGTGTGAGATTCTAATGAGGATTGGGGAGAGTTTACACACGTGTGTGAGAGTGCCTGCACAGGTCATAAGAGGGACTCCTGTCCCCCGGAGCTGGAGTTTCAGGTGGTTGTGAGCTACATTTTGTGGCTGGAAACAGAACTTGGGTTTTCTGGAAGAACAGCAAGCACTCAAGTGATGTGTCATCTCTTCAGCCGTTAGAGGCCATTTCTGCTCCTGGAGCCTTTGAGCCAATGGAGCAACTACTCCTTTTTATAGTTTGTCTCATCTGCAGTCGGTGGATCGCTCAGAATATACTCAGAACTCACCTTGCCTGACATACTTTACCCACAGTAGCAGGTGAAGTGCCACTCAGCTGGTACTAGAGTTCATGACATAAGCCTTCCCACAATCATGCTTGGGCCACTGTCACCACTCCATCAAGGGAGGACACAGTCTGGGAGACCATGCGGCCTATAGGGTTCTGAAGACCAGATTCCATAGCCTGTGGTGCAAGAGATGAGCCTGTGGTGCAAAAGATGACCTGGTTCAACTGCTCAGCTAAGAAGTAGCCAGACTGTGGCTTAAGTAAAACCAAATAGAAAGTTACTGGGCAGGCCAGTCTGAGTGTCATGCAGCTTCCCCAACTGTTTCCTGATGACTTGGAAATGTGACAGTTTGCAAAGGCAGCAGTAAATTGATAACTTGGAGAAGCACTGATGTGACTCTGGGAATCCCCGAGGACAGACACTAGGAAGGTAGGGACCCTGAAGGGTCAGTGAGTTATTACAACATCCCTAATTATCATCTGCTACAGACTGGGGTTTTCATTGGGAAATTCTCCTTTTAATTAACATGGCTCTTCTCTGGACAGCTCATAGGTCTGTGCTAATTCTGGAAACAGTGGAAAGATAGACTGATGATAACTCTTTTAATTGAAATTATATTAATTTGTTTGTGGAATCCTGTTCTTAATTATAGTGCCAAATTTTTCTGCTTCTAAGCTGTTTTCTGGTGGTATGATGCCCTGACAGAATTAATAGTGTTTTTTTGGGGGGGGGGGGAAGGGTGTTGATATGTTCCATTTTTTTCCAGCTCTATGGCTCAATTTGAACCTAAATATGTAGGCAGGATTCATCATGTCAGGGCTCCTGGACCTCTTTTCCTTTCATCAGCTGGAATACAGATGAGCCCTCCTGTTGTCATGGACAAATACTTCATATCTGCTGCCACAGCATTTCTTCTAACAACTAAGTAGTGTTTTATTGATTGTTTCATTTTGCTTTTCCACAATTATTCCTATTCATTTTTGACATTTGCATACTGCAAGAGGAATTCCTGACATGAAACCATTTTAAAGCCTATAGTTCAGTAGTATTAATCTATAGTTTTGCAGTGTTTACTATATTTAAAAAAAATTGGGCAATCATTTCCTGGGGGAAGTTTGAAAACATGTCCATAGCCTCTAAAGAATCCAACCTTTGCTTCTTTCCACCCTTCAGCCCCAGACAACCACTACTCAGCTCTGTACCTATGTATTTGCTTGCTTTGAGTATATCTTAAAAATATACTCAAAGATATACAACTTTGGGGGGACATGGCTCTTTTACCTAGCATAGTTCTTAAGTTTTGCCCATGGTAGAGTATATATTTGATACTTCAATTACGTTTTATGGATGAATAATATCCCATTGGGTAGTATGCCAACAACATCCCTGGAGATAGGTAAATGAAATGTTTACTTACTCAGGAGGTTCCAACAGACCACAGAAAGACTGCACCAGCCCAGTTTAGAAAATAATTTATCATATTTAGGTTACTTAAAAACCGTTGGTAGCTCAGAGGAAGTTGGACTGGAAAAGACCCATCTTCACTCATCCTTTACCTCGTAGGGAATGTAGCATAATGAGTGGCCATGATGATTAGAGTCCCAGGGAAGGGCATGGTGTTTCTTCCCTTCCAAGGACTAGCAGTAGCCCCATGTCCATCACTACAGACCTCACTATTTGCTGTACCATTCTGTCCATTTCATCCCTGTAACTGTGAGCCAAGGCATTTTCTAGGTGACCCAGTGCTTCAAGATGGGGAGGTCATATGAGTGCTGATTGCTCGTTCTCTGGTTGTTTCCGGTGGTACCTGGTATAGATTAGTGCTTCTGTGGTCAAATAGATGGAGTACAGATACTTACGAGCCACATTTCTGGGAGTGGAGCTGCTGGGTCCTGCTGTTTTCACTTATTGAGGTACTGCCAGGGCTGTACGGTGAGGGCTACATATCATGGTCCTATTGGCAAAACATGTGATACAGCTTCTTCACACTCATGACAGTGCTTGTTGTTTTCCGTGTGTGTGTGTGTATGTGTGTGTGTGTAGCCATTCTTGTGTGAGTGACATGGTTCTCATTGTGGGATTACGTTTTCTAATGACTGATGGCATGGACATCTCTATGAACACTTTCCGTGTGGTATTATTACAGTGACTGTATTGGTTCTGTACTGGGATACTTGAAAAACTACAATGGAATGGACTGATGGGGTGATAGGATCTTTTGGAGTTTCATTTCTAATAATGCATGCCTCTGTGTGTGTGTGTGTATGTATGTGTGTGTGTGTGTGTGCTCAAGTGCACAGTTGATAGTGTGTGCATGTGGCAGTCAGAGGTTGCTGTGCAGTGTACAGTTCTTTCCTTTCCTTTGTATGACTCAGGAATCATGGGACATGCACCTTGACTCTCTGGCCCAGCCCTGGGTGGGATTTGTAATCCAGAGAGGATAGTTAACTGTGCAGATCTTCTGTGACTTGATTTTTTTTTTCACATGTCCCAAGGATTTCACAGACAGTTTAAAGATGGAGAAGGTGAGTATCAATAAGGTTAAAGACTTCCTTTGGCAGGAAATTAGCCATTTTAATTTTAGGTAGTAGAAATTTTTAAATCTCTTCCTGTTTTTACAAAATGTAGTTTGTCTTGTATCTTACAATGGCGTTCCTCTTTTAGTTGGTGCGACTGAGTCCTGCTGCCTTTTCTCTGCAGTGTTTGAGCAAAGGGAACAGAAATTGGAGAGAGCTTTTAGTCAAGATGACCAACTTCCAGTAATTTGCCAAAAGGCAAGCACAAAGAGAAGGACGGGAGACACCTGGTGCACGGGCTCCAGAGCTTTTAGGTAACATGGAGTCTTTCCGGTAGCCACATGCATGCTGTTGTGGAGGAAGAGAGATATTCTAGACATCAAGAGAATGGGTGCTGTTCAGAAAGGAATGCCCCATGAATGTTACCATGGCAAACTGGAAGAGTCTGGAGTGTCACTCAGCACGCTGTTAGGATTGTTATAAACAAGCAAGTTAAAGGTAAGATTCTTGCCAAGAGAATCACTCTGTGTATTGAGCATATTAAGCGTGCTCAGAGCTGAGTTGCTGCCTGAAATAGGTGAAGGGAAATGATCAAAAGCGAAGGAAGCCAAGGAAGAAGGAACGTGGGTCCAGCTGAAGTGCAGGCTGCTCTTGTCAGAGAAGCAGGCTCTGTGAGAACTGACAGAGAGTAGCCTGAGCTGCTGGTGTCCATTTCCTATGAATCCCTAGCTTAGTCGATTCACAGAATGAAATAAAAGACCTGGACTCAGGGGGCAGGCAGAGAGAAGCAATCATCCTTGGGTGGGCCCTGCACCAGTGCCTCTAGTACTGCTAGTGTGTTTGTTTGCTTGATAATCGACTGTCCCTTGGACTTAGCTCATCCATATCCTTATCCTGAACTTCCACTTGTCTTCGGTACAGACACGTTATTAAAATATTAAAATCATCTCTGACTCAAAAGCAGGTGTTAGTGCTGTTGTCACAGAGAGAAGGTGGCAGGACCTGGGCGTGGAGGGTTGCACGTATTCTTTCCTTACCCAAGTCAACTATGTGTGCTGCTTTGAGAGACCTCCGTGAGTTTTCTGTTCACAGTTTATACTATGCTTTATAGGTAGGCTGCTATTCTTCAGTAAATATCCTACTGAAAAGGGGAAAGAAAACGTCATGCTTCCTTCTCGGTACCTTATATGGTCTCAGTTTTAGTGTAAAAGCTGCTTGATGTAAGAAGATGGGGGAACCTTTGATCTTGATAAGTGGAGACGTCGAACAGGGAGCTGATATTAGTTGAATAAGGAAGTTTGTATGAATACATTCGGTCCTCACAGCAGTCCCATGTAATGATGTGTTATCTCTATCTAGTAGACAGAGAAACTCAGGCTAAAAAAAACCCTAAAATATTTAAGGTTCATAGCACCAAGTATAATGGAGTCAGAAAGTGCCCCCTCACCCCCACCCCTCAGAGTCCTCTGTGGTACTGGGTGCTTCCGTTACCCAGCTGACATTCAATGGCTATTTGTTAAATGGTGCATGAGTTAATTAGCGGAGGCAGCGAGCTTTGCTGTTGCTCTGGCAGCTCTAGGTTGTGCTGGTTCTGCCTGGCATGTCTTAGTAGATGTGGTCATTGAAGCAGAGGTGACAGGACCCTCATCCGCTGGGTTTCCCCATCCCTGATGCTCAGAGCAGGTCTTGGGTTGGGCAAGGCCCGGGGATCGTAAGAGCTCCTGACAGATTGACGGCCTGTTAGCCTGACTGTGCCTCTCCTGCGAAGTTCCGCAAGGCTGTTCTCATTTAGAGCGGAGCGTCTGAGTGCCTCCCTGGCTGAAAACTGGCAGGGATAACGGTCTGGTTTGGAGGCTGGGTTGCACAGAATTCTCGTGAGCTGTCAGATGTGATGGCTGAAATGATTTCAGTCTGGGCTTATCAGCCTGCTGGGGACGGGACACACACACACACACACACACACACACACACACACACACACTGCACACTATTTATGGCGTTCACACCCCTGCAGCTTGGAACAAAATATAGCATGTCCCAGGCTCAGATTTAAATTAGAATATTCTGGTGTGTATGCACAGATTAACTGAACAATGGATTCCAGGGACAAGAAGATTCTCAAACCTAGATAAAAGAATGAATATGTCTAATTTTCCGTGCATTTTGAAAAATGTCTCAATCCCGAAGGGAACCGACTGATTGTCCTTTACCAAGGAGGCCCATGAAGGGCATTGTGTTGGGAGGAACCACTGTGAAATTACACTGTTGTTGGGCTACATTAATTTTCGTGTGTGTGTGTGTGTGTGTGTGTGTGTGTGTGTGTGTGTTTGTGTAACTTAATCACTTGTTTTGACAGATCTTTCAGAATCTTGGAACCATTTTTTTGGGGGGGGGATTTGGAAATAACTAAGGGTTATTCAATTAAGTAAACATGTCCTTCAGCCAGGCTAGTAAAATGTATTATGAAACTGCTGTAGGTAGGGGTGGAACTAGCAGTGTCTGTCCAAAGGTTTGGTTTATGTTTATTGTTAGGACATGGGGCAGGCTTGAAATTTAAATGATACTGAGCTTTTGTCATTCCCCCATCTCTGTCTCTCTGTCTCTCTTTCTCTGTGTCTCTTTCTCTGTGTCTCTTTCTCTGTGTCTCTTTCTCTCTCTCTCTCT
>NC_034590.1:139999684-140012184 GCF_900095145.1 Mus pahari | reverse complement strand
TCAACTAGGTGCTGGGGAATAATCTTATCAGGGGAGACTTTGACAGTTGAGCCAATCTGAAAAAGGAATAGACATTAAACGAATCTTGCCTACGCCATCAGATCCTGGCTCCTGCTTTTGTAGGCTTGGTTATGTAGAGGAACAGCGGCAGTCAGGGTGGTAGCTTCCTCCCAATTGCTCTCTGTCATCACGGAGCATCCTGGCTGTCGTGCACTCTTGAGTTCCCCACCAGCTCAGCTTCGTGGAACGTTAGGAGAAGGAAGACACAGCAGCTTCCTGGGCTGCATTTGCTTCGCCTTCGTTAGATTTAAGCAGTGACCACATCCCACGGCCCCATGTGTGTCTTCTACCTTTGCCGGGCAGCAAGGTAATGCCGCAGAGTCAAGAAGAAAAGTGTGTTCCTGCAGGCATGCAAAGGAGTGGGGGGGGGGGGNGGGGAAGAAAAGAAAATTAATTAATTCTATCTACACAGTCATTATCATGACCTTCATTTTGATTCTTGATGTGATGACAGCCATATTTGCAGCTTGTACAGCCGCGATACTAATTAGAATGGAAACAGCACTTTTGATAAATTTTCCTTTTTAGAGGAGGTTTATTTAATTCACTTTACAGTCTCAGTCTGAACACCTGGAGACAGGCTGGGTTTTTCACAGGCTGTGGGATTTGACTGGATCACAGAGAATAGCACCCACAGTCATCACTTTGGGGAAAATTAACTTTCACTGAGTAAGCATTGCTGTACTGTGAGGCTTCTCAAAGCATCTGCAGAAGAGGCCCAGTCATTTTCCTTTTAATATTTTAATCCACTGTAAATGAAACCCGATCCCGCTCTACAGGACTGAACATGTTGTCTGTGTTTGACAACATCGACTCTGCCTTGCCCCTGCTTGGGGGGGGGGACGGGGGGGGGAGTCTCCTAGTAGCAGGCCTAGCAAAGTGTGACCCTGACTTCTGTTTAGAAGAAGCCTCTATTCATCCTGCTTTTGGTCTTAGCCCAGGTAGGTAGCTTCAGGGCCAGGCAGTGTCTGGATGGAGCCTGTGCTGGCAGTTTCAGTGTTAATGGCCCTGTCTCCCCTGGGGCTGAGGACCTAACCTTTGACCCTTTGGGGCACAGTATTGTTGCCTTCTTTACTCTAATGACTGTGATGTAGAAATAGGAACTTTCAAGCCCTTTTTGCTTCTAGCTATCAGAAACAGTAGTACCCTCTCAGGGACCCCTGTGACCCAACATTTCCTTAATAAAAAGGATTTAGAGATGTCTAAGACTTACTTGTTTTTGTGTTGTGCTTTGTTTTGTTTTGTTTGTTCTTGTTTTTTTACCCAGGTCTTACATTTTAGGGAAGTGTTTTTGTATGTTAGGGTTAAAAAAAAATCAAACATTTCCTTGGTGATGCTTTTGAGGATCTATCAGGTCACTAACAGGTCAGTGCCAATTCTAAACCCAGAGTTTCTTTGGAATACGTAGAAAACAAACTACTGAGAAAAAAAAATTCAGAATACTTACACTGTTGTGACACCCTCTTGGTTCCCAATAGGACTTGAGAGAGATTTTGTTTTTGACTACTAGGAAGTTAAGAATCAGAAATAAATAGTGCGGTAGCCCAAACTTTGCAATACTACAAAAGATTGGTCATTTTCAAAAGTATTTCAAAACATAAAGACTTGCCAAGAGAGTTCAATATACAAATCGTTTCATAAGCCCATATAAGTAGTTTTTTAATTTACTAATATATCATCTGTATATAATGGGTTCATACATTCCACAGCTGTGTCCACTCATGAAGTCATTGCCACAAGCGGTAACAGAAAGCATATTCATTGCTTCCAGAAGTTTCCTGACCTCTTTGTGATTCATTCTTCTCTCAGACCCTGGTGCCAGGAATCCATCATCACAGCCAATTACTTTGCATAGTTTAGAATTTCAGGTAAATGGCATCATACCGTATAGACACATACCGTATGTGTACCATCCTTCCTTACCTTGAGACTCATGGGCTGGTCTTCTGCATCAGGAGTCCATCCTTGGTGTGCCTGAGTGGTCCTTCATTCTCTGGAGTTTGTTTCTCCTCTATTCTGGGACACCAGTTCAAGCATTTGACTATTACAAAAATTTATATAAGTCTCAGCTCACGTAGTTATTTGTATTCTCCTGGGCACTTCCAAGGATGGAGGTGATGAGGTCACATGGAAGGTGTATGTTTCACAGTTTAAGGAATTTTGAACAGTGCAGTTTTGCTAACATTAGACACTAGTACATGTTCGTTGTGAAGTTTTCTTCATTAGGAATGAAGCCTAGCTGTGCGTGTGTGTGTGTGTGTGTGTGTGTGCACATGCAAATGTTTTTACACACACACCTTTACAATTTAGGGTGGATTTCAGAGGAAAGCTTCTGTGAGTTGTTTCTCTCTGTCCACCATGCGTGTTCCAGGGACTGAACTCAGGTTTTGCAGTTTGCAGGGGAGCACCCATACCCACCAGCTGTCGTGATGCTGGAGGTCTTAGGGAGGCATTTTAATGAAACTGTCTAAGATGAGTATAAGGTGCCTCAGAGAAAGATTAACCTGACTTTCTATTCATTAACTTTTCTTTGTGATTGTATACTTATGTTCCTACATTTTGGCAGTAGAGTGTACTGGAGTACCTGCTTTGAGAACTTGCAATTTTAGATGCACAGTGTTGCAGGTAAACTGAAAACTCTGAATTGTTTTGTGAATTGCCCAGGTGAAGTTCAGTTGGTTGCATACTTAGTTTAGGGGGAAAAAATCAGCAAAACCAAACCCCAGACTCTTCTTAGAGCTCTTTCAAGGGCACTGTATGGGCCCTGGGGACTATTGTTAGTGTGGTAATGGCCTCATTTTGCTAAATGCAATGCCCCATTATATTTATCTTCTTAATTGAAAAAAGATCCTACCAGTGTTGAACTGTTAAACAGGAAATTCAACTAGGGTATAATAATAGATGCTTGCATTTGTAAATCTCTCTATCTCCCCCCCCACACACACACACAAAGAATGGGAAGTAAACCCAAAGCTAAAAGTCTCCAAGACTCTGGTGGATGTGCATAGGACTGTCCCATTTCTACTAGATAGTGACATTAACTTACTACAATGAGATTTAGTCAGATAAGTTTGACTAGGATAAGTTTTACAAAGGACAGTGAGACATTTCTATTCTGTTAGACCAAAACCGTATGTAAAATCATTTAAAGCTGGTGTAAATTAGCATGTTGGGTTTATTCTTCAAAACACGTGTTCATCTTTAAGTAGTACAGGATAGCAAATATGGATCCATGGGATAACATTGTATGGTGCAGTGTGTATACAGTAAAAGGCTTTGATGACAACCTCAGGAGACATTCAGACTCTTCTAGGGTCTTGTATTGCCAATATGAGGTTCCCGTTGCTCTCAAGGAAACTCGGCCTTCAATAGCCCCCTTCAGTCTCAGAGCCTTATTACTTTATGTGGGAGAAATCACAATGCTGTTCTATTTTGGAAACTTCAAGCAGGTGGAAGTTGATTTGTGGTGTCACTGTGGCTGTGACCAAGGGCTGCACAAACAGTATCATTGGCTTTGATGGGACAGACAGTGAAAGAAAATCTGAAATAGAACCCACCATGTGTGCAACTGCTAATCATTTGCTTTGTTCTCGCAGCTCGGCACTAATTCATATAATATCAGACATTTATAATCTGACACTACTTAAATGACTAGAGAGAAGTCTAAAAGGCGTCTCATAGCTGGAAGCCTAGGCTTGTTACGTGAGTTATTCTCAGGTTTGAAGCCAGTGTGGAAGCGGGTGGCAGAATCCATGTTGCTAAGTGTTTGCTTTGGGACTCTCAGACTATGCATAAAATCAGTCTGATTGGTTTCAAAGATGCAAAATAAAATTTCCATGGATTTTCTTTTAAAAAAAATTCTAATACTAACCAAAAGGATTGGTGACCCTTTCTCGGGTTGACCAGTTGTCTCGATTTGATACTGGAATAAGCAGAGCTGCATGCTCTACTTGAGAAGGACTTTGACAACCCTGATTCTTGCCAGGATGGAGCTGTAGTGTGTCTCACTGTGTCCTCTGTGCCCTTCCTTTGGCACACTTGCCACAAGGGTCTTGGCACGTCCACCTGCCCACTAGGTACACTGCTAACCCGCATCCTCGCCCTGGCTCTTCTGTATATCTTCACCAGTATCATCTATGGACACCCCTCTCACCTCCTTCAAGGCTTGGCTCAGATGAGATCTTCTGCCAGGGTATTATTCTACTGCCTCATTAAACCAGGCCCTTCCCGGGCTCCCACAGCACCAATCCCTCTTTAGCTTCATTTCTGTAATCCCGCACCTGACATGCTTCTCAGTGGACGCTCTTGTTGCTGTCAGAGTTCTCTGCTGTTCCTCCCCACTCCTCTTCAGGAAGAAGTCTTGGTGGTACTGTTCACTGATGGACTTAAGCAGTACATAGTAGGCACTTAGTAAATACTTGGTGAGTGATAAGCATTGGAAGGAACATCCCGCTGAGTGGCAGAGCAGTTAGGTGAGAAAGGTGTATGATGTCACCTAAGAGTGCTTCTCTTGAGGTTTGCCCTTTCTTCCATATACTTTTATTTGTTTGTTTGTTTGTTTGTTTATTTCATGTGAAGAGGGCATTGGATCCAATTACAGATGGTTGTGAGTCACCATGTGGTTTCTGGGAATTGAACTCATGACATCTGGAAGAGCAGCTAGTGCTCTTAAGCCCTGAGACATCTCTCCAGCCCCTCTTCCATATACTTTTGCTAGCTGTGAAGTGACTTTTTGTCTTCTGACAATCCCAGAGGAAGATTGTGAGGGACAAATAAATTACAAATACAGAAGCACCATGTGGACTTAGCAACTCTGCCTTATACTAACTCTGATTCTTCCTTAGAGAGTTTTAATCATCCAAAGAACCATCATTACTTTTTTTTTTTCACCTAATGCTTAAACTCAGTCCTTTCATCACCTTCCCACTAAAAGATGCTGTCTGGGGCTTTCTTCATTTCACCTCCTGGCTATTCCTCGACCTTTATGAGGTAACCACTGCGACCTTATTTCAGAACAGGGGTTGGAGATAAAAGGCCAAGTACACAGGACCTCCAAGAGCCAGAATGTGAACTTTAGTCCGTCTCGTTCAAAAATTGCCCATACTTCTTTGTGTAAGTGAGAATATAGTATCTTTCACTCTACTCAGAGAAAACTGGTCTTATTAATGTCTACACTTTTATCTAGTCTTATGTCACAATGACTCCCCAGAGCCATGGGTCACAACTTCTGGGGAAGTTCTTTTGCAAGTCCATGTTCCTGCTTCCCATGGGGCAGGCCTCACTACCACAGCTGCTAGCAAGGGACCCATAGATCCTAAAGTTGAAGGGAGTGTGAGAGTTATTGCACTTCCCGTTGGAACATTAGTCTTCAAGCCTCTCCCCTCAGCTTTCTCTGTCTCTGAGGCCACTAATCCCAATCAAGTACATCCAAGAACCAGAAGGCAGCTGTATTGATGATAGGCGTGTATCTCAAGTATTCCTTCAGGTTTCAGAACATTTGTTAAGAACAGAGATTCAGCTTCTTTCCTTCCTTGGTGACTGTGAGTTCAGCTGTGGGTTCTGGGGTTAGGTCTGTGGATTTCTCCATGGCTGCCAGAGGTAGCTCTGTGTCACCCAGGCATGAAGTGATGGGGTAGAGCATTAGAATTTATCCCTTGACCAGTTATGATCATATATCCAGATTCTTCCTGTCTAGATACGAGAAAGGCCATTGAGAAAAGCCAAGTTCATTTTAATTTCCTTACCCTCCATCCCTCCCTGTTCTGATGCACTTGAACATTGCTTTTACTGTAAAGGAAGAGTCTTATGTCTATTTCAGTCCAAACTTTTGACTCTCTTACCTGTTTATGAGGATTCCTATGGCAGTGAGATATAGTTGTGTTAGCATCTGGTACCTTAAATCTGGAGCTGAGCTGGGGCAAACAGGCATGCCCCACTGGTTGCTGAGGGAGGGGCAAGTTAGAAAGATACAGATTATGTGTAACATGGTCCCGGACTGTGTCTCCCATAGCCTTCTATCCCATGTTTGTTTTCATTGCATAAAGAGGGGATCACCCTTGACAGTCATTGTCCTCTGCTGGATTCCTTCCCTGAGTCCCATCACCTGCCTGTAAATATTGTGATGTTGGCATAGGGAGCCTGATTTCTGAAGGGGACTTCGTTGTCTGCACTCATTCTTCCACAGTGCTCTTTGTGACACCATATTCTTCACCCTGAGGATTTTGTCTATCCCGTGACACCTTGCCTCCTGGGAATTCCAGAGACTTCTGTAAATCTCAGCCCCAGCTACCTGTCACAGATGTTCTCATCATCTCCACTCTAGAAACACTCTGAGACCCCTGTGTGGAAAGGAATGTCTGCTTCTCCAGATGACTGTCCTCACCCTGTGCCACCCTGTCCTCACCCCTTCATCTGCCACCTGTATATACCCTTGGATTGCAAGAGCATTGTTGTGAATGTGCACATGTGTAAATGTGTATTTGTATACAACCTTACAAGTCAATTACTATCTTGAAAATGGGAAAATTTTACTTTCTGTTTTTTTCAAGACTTATAACAGACATTTGTTGGAGAAGGACCTGGAGGCTGGTCTTCACGGCTGCAGAGTCAAGGTGGCTCAAGGAATAGTTAAACAGTTATTGTGGATGCTTATAGTGTCTACTCTAGAACTAAACCAGAATCTTCCTTTGTCTATCTGAGGAAATGCCTAGCCACTGTACACAGACATGTACTTAATTAGTGTGTTGTCCGTAGTAAGAACTAATCTTGGCAAGTAACTGGTCTAGAATACTTAGTGGTTTCTGAAAGAAAAAAAGGGTTTCAGAGAAGAATAAAGGCCAAATGTCATCTTTTGAGAAGCACACAAGACCAGATGACAGTCACAAGAGAGCAGATCAAATGGTTGCTCCTTCATATTGAAAGCATTTTTGCAGGGTGATTGTTCAGGCTGTGGATCCAGCGTCAGAAAATCTCTTGGGTGGCATTGCCCAAGAGTGAGATGTCAGCAGTTGCTTTTGTGGTCTGAGTTTGTATTCACCTTAGTTATGTGAACAGATGCCAACTGGTAATGGGATTGTAGTGGCTTTGCAGAACCATGGAGTCCACAAAGGCCTGAGAAAACATGATGGGGATGATGGGTGTCTGAATCCTAAGGTGTCTCACAATGTGGTGACTGCCAGCATCAGGTAGAGGAGTTCTTCATGTCAATGTCAGAGCAGAGGCAGTGTAGCAAGCCTTCAGAGCACCCCTGGATGAGATAGGGTGGCTGGGCAAAGTCCATTACTACAAATAGGCTCAGAAATCCCCAGGCAGAGAGACTGCACAGCTGTGGTATTGGGGAACCTCTCTCGCTCTTGATTTACGGCCCTCTAAGATACCCCGTTGACATTTCTGTCCTGATGAACTATACTAAAGTCACTGCCTCCCTTTGCTATTTGAATATATGATTCTTTCTTACTCAGTGTGAAGTGAAAATGGAAAACAGGAGAATCACAGAACAGAAGCCCTGCTCCATAAAGGAAGCATGGTAGGTTGGCCAGAACCTAGTTGTCAGACATGATAGGAGTTTCGGTGGTTTTGTCTTCTTCCAACTTTGTGCTTGGCTCTTTAGGAAGAAGCTTAGGCATGCAGGCTTTCTATCTGATGGCAGCGCTCTATGGCTACTGAGTTTCTGGTGTGGATGTTTGCGGTTAGATGGCCATTTGTTCCATTCTGCGTACTTTACATGCAGTGAGCTTGAAGTGGAAAATACAACCCATCTTTGAATTAGCATTGAGTGCCTTAACTAGAGAAGATACTATGTGCAACTAGGCTGCGACTGAACCACACTTTCCCAGTAGTGTCTTTGAATTGGGCAGGCATTGTGCCATTGGGACAGGGTATATCAGCAGGGCAGTATCGATTTTATGATTTTAGCTTATCAGGGTTGGGCTGTAGCTGCAGTTCATGGTGAATAAAGACTGTGGTAGTCTTTGAACAACTTCACAGACAGGAAAGACAGAACTTGAATTACATGGTCCGTAGAATTTGAGCAAATCTCAGACTCATAATAGGTAAAATATTGCATATAGTCGTTCATAATATTTTAATGGTAGACATGGATACTTCTGTGAATATTCTACAGGAGCATTTCAATTTTAAAATATTAATATTTTATGGTAAATGTTTCATTAATATAATTTGAAAGGACAGTGACATTATTTTGATTGGAAATTAGTTTTCAAGAAATATAGTATGATAGAAAATTGAGGAGGTCAGATTCTGTATCAGGTATATTTTTAAATTCTATTTTTTCTCTCAAAAGTCCCATTTCATCACAGGTCTGTATACAGCTTCTGTTGTCAGCTAGCTAAATTATCTTTTAGAGTTCCTTTAAAATGACACTTCCTCAGAGACACTTTACCAGATCCCTGTGTCACCTTCAAATCCTGCTCACATTTGTTAATTAAATACTGTGTTTTTCTCTGTGGCTTTCACTCTACTGGTAACTAACTAACCGATTATGCAACTCGTGCTTCATTTTTTCTCAACTCTAGGATCCTGGCAGTTCTCTGGAGTAGGAGTTCACATTTTCTGTGGCTGTTTGGTGAGGGGATAGATGGGCACATGGGTAAATAGGTGCTTTGGGGTTCGGCATAGTCTGCTGAGCTTCCTCCAACTGTCTTGGTCCCAGAGTGCACACCTGCACTTTGAAGGCAAGTAGGCTACATCGCTTCTAAGTCTGCACGGCAAAGCTTCCATAAGTCAAGGGCCACAAACTAAATGGCTTAACACCATCCAAAGGTCTACTCGCTGTGCTTGTTCTAAGAAAATAATCCTGTGCTGGGCGTGATGGCGCACGCCTTTAATCCCAGCACTTGGGAGGCAGAGGCAGGCGGATTTCTGAGTTCGAGGCCTGCCTTGTCTACAAAGTGAGTTCCAGGACAGCCAGGGCTATACAGAGAAACCCTGTCTTGAAGAAAAACAAAACAAAACAAAACAAACAAAAACTTCCTGTGCCTCTTCCAGGTTGCTGTAGGTAATATCGGTCCTTAGCAGATAGTTACACATCTCCAATTAGTTCTTTTTACATGGACATCTTCCTTTGTGTGTAGAGAGCAGTAATTTTATATTTAGAGACAGTCTTAATTCAGCGTGGCATCATCTTAGCAGACGATGTCATATTTGCAGAGGATTAGATCCATTTTCCAAACGAGATCTGAGTCGGAGGTCTCCAGCAGACAAGGGTTTGTGAAAGCCCTGTTTAATGCAGAAACAACTCACACTGCCTGGTGTAATTCTCTCCATGGAGATTTATTGCCTCATTCTTCCTATGGAGGGCTTAGAAACTCTGGAGGTTCCATTGATATGAAATGTACCCAGCTGCCAACAGGGCATGCATCAAAGCTTGCTGCCTGGGAGGAGGTATTGAGTCCAAATGCAAGTCCCAGATTTCAGTGCAGTCTTTCCTCCACTTTATCTGGTTTCCATTGTCTTTGTCTTTCCGCTGAGTCCATAAGTCTATCTCCCTCCACCCCCACCCCCATAAAAATGTAAACATACTTCCATGTCGGAATTTCGGCTTCCTCCACTTTACCTCTGGCCATGCATTAAGTATTGAGTCTGCCCATGTGGATAAGCCACTGGCCTCTCCAAACTCCTGAGGAGTGCTGCTTGGACATCTGTCAGCTGCCAGGTCCCTTTATACTGAGTCATTAAGATTTGCCTCTCTCCCCTGCTCTCCCCTGTTGAGCTTAATTCTTACAGCAGTGGTTCTCAGCCTTCCTAATGCTGTGATCCTTTAATACAGTTCTTTGCATTGTGATGACCCCCAAACATAAAATTAGCTTTATTATTACTTTATAACTTTAGTTTTGCTACTGTTATGAGTCATGGTGTAAATATCTGATAGGCATGATATCTCTCTCATATGCAACCCGATCAGGCAGGTGAGAACTGCCCTAGAATATTTATGGATATCAGACTGTTTTAAATTTTAATTTGAGGCCTTTATTTGCACCAAAAGAGTTTAATCATATACTGGGAAAATTTCCTAAAACTTCAGGCCCAGAAAGTAAACTAGAAGCAGTAAGTCTTAAGGATATCGTTGCTCTGAACTCTTCTGCAAGGAAGCCAAAGGAACATTTGCTGAAGTCCCATTATAAACCAGACCCTAAATACAATGTGTGCACATGTACACAGATTAGTCACATTAACATATTTAAACATTACAGTTGGGTAGAAATAAGCATTTTTTTTCTCCAAGGGCAGAAATTTGATTAGATCACAAGAATGGATGTACTGATTCTTGTTATCACTTTCTTGTATATTGGATATAAAATGTTACAAAAATCTCCAAAGAGAAAATATTTGAGGGAGAAGAGGGGGTGGCTATGGGAGGGAGTGTTAAACTCACAATCTATTCTAAATGTAATCAGTGTGAGCTAGAGTTTCCTTTCCTCTGTTAAGGGAGATGCTGTAAGGACGGGTAAAGAGGTTGGAGACCAAATGAGCCAGTCAGCTCATAACTACTGTGTTCATAACACAGTTCACAAATCCACACTGTGTATCAGCCTGCTACTGAGTGGAGAATCCCATAGCAGAGCTTCCTCCTTTACTCTCTCCCTATGCTGGGACCAGAGACTTATGGAAAGTCACCATGTAGCCACAGCTGGTGGGTGACAAAGCCCAGGGAAGATGGTGGCCATATCACCTTTCTGACAGCTTCTATAGGCTGGCAAGAATTTCACGAACACATAAGAAGGTTGGTGTATTGTTCTTTTCCATACATCCCACAGTCTTTAAGTGATTGTGCTCATATTCAGGTAAAAGCATTGAGGATTAATATACACATGTTCCATGAGAGAATTGTCAGGTGCCAGTTAAGAAGGGTCATCAGGGGCTGGTGAGATGGCTCAGTGGGTAAGAGCACCCGACTGCTCTTCCGAAGGTCCGGAGTTCAAATCCCAGCAACCACATGGTGGTTTACAGCCATCCATAACAAAATCTGATGCCCTCTTCTGGAGTGTCTGAAGACAGCTACAGTGTACTTACATATAATAAATAAATAAATCTTAAAAAAAAAAAAAGGGTCATCACCACCTTCCTTCCATGTCATTCTGTGCCACTGACATAGTGAAAGAACAAATGCAAAATCATGAGAGAGAATTTATTTTGCCTCCATTTCTAAGCTCTGCGTTGTTTTTCTAAAATGTACAGTGAGTACTTCCATTCTCATTACACCTTTCCAAATGCTTTGTGTGCTTCGATCTGTTTTCTTGTGAACTCTCTGTACTATCAGGCTTTTGGTATCTGGTACAGATACATCAGTGTGAAAAATGCTTCCTGTATCTACGGTGTTTGTAGCTGAATGCGTATGTCTGAAGTGGGAAGAGGGCAGCAGCTTCGCTCCTATACTCACAGAATTGTTTTGCATGACGCATAGAAAGGTTGGAAGGGTTTTCTTATATACTTTTACACTTTTTCCATTCCCTGAACAGTGTTTGTTTTACAGGAAGATTTTGTACAAATGGAAGAAATTAACAAACAAAACAACAAGAAAACAAAAAGTACCGGTTCCTCCAATTCTCTCCTCTCTCTTGTCACCTTCCTGACTTCTGCCAAAAGTAATTATTTTTAATGAGGATTCTCAGCCATAAAAAAATGACTTTAGAAAGCTGTGTTGGAGAGTCCAATCTCTCCGTGGGTATGTCAAAACAAACAAAAGTTAGGAACCGATAAGCTTACCTTCCCCCAAATATCCAAAGCTTCATGAATGTCACAGCAAATGAAAATGAGACATGAGAACATGGCTGACTAGAGAAAAGCCATTAACTAAATCAATTAAGAAATAAATACCATCTGGGAAAAATTTCTCCCTAGTCTGTAAGAGCAGTGGGCCTGGACATGCCGCAGACTCACTGGGCAAGCAGGGAGTTGGGGCTTGGCGTCTCTATTGTTGGGCAAATTTTTGTCTAAACTTTCTGTAAAAGGTCTGCTTTTCTGTTCATGTGTCACTTAGGGTCCTGTGGACTGCATGGCATGGCACGTTTCCAAAGGCCTTGCTCGTGAGACCAAAGGCACCGATAATGCTCACTGGATGCCATGTTTTTGCCACCAAGATAAACCACACTCTTGGTTTTGCTTTCTGGACTCTTGTTTCAGTTTTCATTTGTCATTTATCTGTGAGCACCTAGGGGTCGGAGACATGGTCCTTATTGACTCCTTTATTTTCCTGGGCCTTGGCTGAGCACTCTTAAATAACCAGATCCTATAGCAGCAATCATCAGCAGTGGCCTTCTTCCTTCTCTCCGGTCAAAAGACATTTTCTTTACACTTGTGGTATAGCACTTTATGTGTTTGACACGCGCAACACACACACACACACACACACACACACACACACACACACACACACACACACAGAGAGAGAGAGAGAGAGAGAGAGAGAGAGAGAGAGAGAG
>NC_034590.1:139971162-139998699 GCF_900095145.1 Mus pahari | reverse complement strand
CCCTTCCTCCCTTCCTCTCTTCCTCCCTCCCTTCCCTTCCCTCCCCTCCCCTCCCCCACCCATGTGTCTGTCTGTGTCTTTCTCTTTATGTATATTTGTTATATTATTGGTTATAACAGAATAGGGAATTACTTCTCTCTCTCTCTCTCTCTCTCTCTCTCTCTCTCTCTCTCTCTCTCTCTGAGTGTATATGTATGTGTCTGTCTGTCTCTGCCCTCTCTTTCTCTCTCTGTCTCTCTACACTCCCCTCTCTATGATGATGGTAAAGATGAAGAGCTCACCCTTGGAAACTGTAAGCAAGTCCCAGTGAAGTGCTTCCTTTTAAAGTTTGCCTAGGCCATGGTGTTTCATCACAATAGACAAATAACTAAGACTGTTGGCATATAAGAGCACAAAGACACTGGCAACAGCAGCTCTATAAGATGGCTTATATTCTCCTGTTTGATACTCAAAGACACTGAATAACAAAAAACCAAATATGTTGGCCAATTTATACATGTACATGGCCGAGATGGGATTACAAGTTCAGCCAGTCAGAGATCAAAGCCTATATCCTTGACTGCTACACCAGTGTTCCTAATTGAGGATGATTCTATTTTGTCACCTCAGATTTCTGGAAAGCCTTCTACAGAGGCCAATCTGATTCCTATACGATGAGGAGAGATGTACTACTAGAGCGTAATGATAGATGACAGGAGTGATACTAAACACATACAACCCAGAAGAAGCTTCCTAGATAAAGTATGATCTGACCCAAGACCCCAGCACTTCAGAAGTAGAGCTTCCTGACCCTGCAGTTTGATCAGAGGACTGGCAGAGGGTGGATGGGTGCAGAGAGGACTTCATGTCCTATTCAGTGTCTGATATCTAAAGGCCTCCTCTGTTTCCCATGAGCTGGGCAAGTGTGGCCCTAGTCCTCCTGGTCCTTCTTGCAAAGTCTGCATTTGTAGCGAGTGCAGGTGGACCAGGCTAGGGTAGAAGGATGGGAGGCTCTTCTTAAGATTGCCAGATCCTTCAGTGTTCAACCCAATGTCTCTGGTGGCTCCTGGCATGTTTTCCAGACGCCAACACTTTGCCTCTTGTTTCTTCTTCTTGCTCTGTCTGGATCTACTATTCCCTGCCAAATATAACACAGGCCCGTGGGGGCACATTAGAACACTTGGGCTCCAGCTGTGAGCCCGACAACCTGGCCAACATGAGTGGCTGCCCCTTGCCCACCAATTCCAGCGTGAAACTGGTACCATTTCTTTTCTGCCAAGACTCTTTAGAGGCTTCAGTCTCAGGGAATGGGCCATGGGCTGCACCTTGCTGGCCAGCAGGGACACCACCCATCATACTGAGTGGCAGCTGGTGCCTGTCACACATGTCTTAGTGGCGTTTGTGTTGGAAGAGAGGAGTGATCAGTGCCAGCTGGCTCCTCAGCTGCCACGGTAAACAGTGAACATGAACCACCTTGTGTCTGCGGCACAGCTGAGGGGCTGGCTTTGCACACGGGCTGTGCGAGGGAGGTGGGCAGCCTCCTCATGCTCCGTGTGAGCAATTTCCATTCTGTTGTTTTCTCTCGCACATGGTGTTCTGGAACAGCTCTGGAGGGAAAGAAAAAGAGAAACTGACTCACTGTTTTGACTTAGATTCTATGAGATTCATCTTTAGATTTGTCCATTTTCTTGTGTGTAAGAGCAAAATAAATATCAGCGGGTTAATGGGTGAGTGGTTTTTGTGACTTTGGTACCGGAGTGCATGTTACTTCCTTGTGGAAAACACACATTGCAGTATTGCAGTGGACAGAGCTCTAGGCTCTGAGATAGAGACCTGCATTCGCGCTCCGATGCCCTGAATGTGTGTGTTAGTTACTTGTTTCACTGATTGACCAAATACTTGACAAAAGCAAATTCACTAAGGGAGTGTTTGTCCTGGCTCACCGTTTAAGATGGAATACATTTCATCATGTCACAAAAGCACAGTGGTTGCAGTGTATGTGATTATATCGTGTCCCAAGTCCCAGCATAGAGAACAGGCTTGGCTTTACAACCTCAAGACTAGACCCACTTCCTTCAACAATATTTCACATCATGAAGGTCTCATAACCGTCTGAGAATTGAGTAAAAGCACCTGAACTGTGGGAGGTACTTCACACACAAGCCACAATACCATGGTTAACTAAGCCACTTCACTTCTCCCTGTATCTAAAGTGTAAACACTGCTGTCTTAATCACTCTTCCTGTTGGTGGGATAAAATATCAAGACAAATGCAACTTAAAGGAGAAAGGCTCTATTCTAAGTCACAGTTGAAGGGTGTTGTCCATCACAGTGGGGTAAGACAAAAATGGCAGGAGTTTGAAAGACATTGTCACAACATCCACATTTAGGAACTGGAAACTGTGAATGCACAATCAACATCAGTTAATCTAACCAGCATAGCCCTTCACAGGCATGTTCAGAGGCCCGTCTCCTTGCTGTCTCTAGATCTGGTCACATCTGCACCAGTAGCTACTGGAGTGTATTGTCACCCTGAAAGTTTATTTCAGTTTGAAAGACTTTGGATTTAGACTGTAGCAGTGACAGTGGCACTGGAAGTCTCCAGATTCCCAGCAGACTGTCCTTTTCATGCCCCACCACCTCTGTCAGCAGACATACCGAGCCTGTCAGCTTGGAGTTTCTCACAGACTGAGGAGGCAGAAGAAAAGCATTGAGTCCTCTGAGCGTCACCTGCTTGCCTTGTTTGTCCTGGCACTTGTGTTAAAAGCTGTCAAGGTGAGGGCAAAGACAGACCGAAAGGTATTGAGCCTCCACAGAATTCTCCTAGCTCTGTATCTCTTACTTAGGAGTCTTGGGAAGGTTGACCTTTAAATGTCCACTGGAGGCATTTTGACTGGACAGCTGTGTGCCCTCATTACTGGGTGAGAGCGGGGCAGGTACTAAGCACTGTACTAGGATTCATGTTCATCCTGGGCTGAGAAGTTTGCAGTCAGTAAGTTCCATGCTTCATGCTGAACAGAAGGAAATGCTCTCAGGGATCTCATACCCTCCCCTTTGAGGCATATCACCAAGTAGGCCAAACCCTCTCTCGGCCACCCCTGCCTCTTTTTGAATGCTTTATAGTAAGCAAGCTTTTCAAGGACTGGAAGTTTTGTGTCGATAAAGAGAATTTAAGAGCTGTGCAATGTGGGCTTTCTTTGGGTAGTGGGTTTAGAAGAGAATGTGGATAAGCAGCCTGATATGCACAGATACCCACCGACAGAAAACTAACCTTTGGACTTGGCGGGTGGGGAGGGGCTCTTGTTTTGTGGAAGGCTGGATTGGCCCCCAAGGGAAAGCCAGTAACCTTAAGAACATCTGTGCTTGGTCTGCCCTGGTTTGGTTCTGGATAAAACACACTGAGTGAAAACAACTTAGGGCACGAAAGAGTTCATTTGGATAACAATTTCAAGTTATAGTCCATTATTGCTAGGGAATGAAGACAGGAACTTAAGCAGTCACATCGTACAGGGAAGATCAGCAATAAGGGAACACACCTATGTGGTCTGCCTGCTTCTGCTCGGCTAGATTTCTGACATAGATTATGACATAGTACCAACCACACTCAGGCTAGCTCTTCCATCCTCAGTTAACCATCAAGCGAGGACCCCTGCAGACACTCACAGGCCAATCTGAGATAACTCTTCATTTGGTCTATCTTGCCAGGTGATTTGAGGCTATGGAAAGTTGATGTTTAAAATTATCGCAGCTACTAAATCCCCATTACCACCAAAGCAAGAGTCCCCACACTTACTTCCTGACTTATGTCTCTCTGTATACTTTGTTTTGTACTTATAGAGGTGTGCTATCTTTTATGGTGTTCTTCTATGTGCATGTGTGCCCTTGTTGTCAGAAGATTAGTTGTGTGGGTCATTAATGATTTTTTCATAGTATAAAGAATATTCATGTGTGCATTCCTTTAGTTTCTTTAGGGTTTTTCTTAAATTCTTGATGAACTTTTAGTAGAATTTTGAGTTTGACTCTCTTGTGGAGTATATATAACACACTTATTTAATTGCCCTCTTAGTAGAGTCCAGCTCTTACCGTGACAAAGAATTGAAAAGACAGTGTCCAGAGAGAAAGATGTAGATAGTACTGAGGTATGGAATAGGACCTCGAATCAGGAAGAGGTCCAGGACAGAGAGAATCCTGGACTTGGCTTATCATTAGCATTGTACAGGGACTGAGAAAGCTGGGCTCACGCTATCAAAAGCTTATTGAAGGTAGTCTGGGCTTTATTATGGTCATCTCATAAAGAGGGAAGGTAAGGTGTTTTGTGCATTCTCATTCTGGGTGCCCTTCCTCTTTTAGGAGCCCCTGACACAGGGCAGTACCCACCAGGTCCAAGAAATGCCATGGCTTGCAATGGATTTGCATGTACCCTTTTATGGGGGGTGTTGTTCTCTTGTTTATTTTTTTCTTCTAGAAGGTGTGTTGAACTCATGACCTTCAGGGTTGTTCTTAGAAACAATCAGCCCTGTCTTAATTTTTTTCAACAACAATGTCTTTTCCTGGGAGATACTGGGCTTTGGTTATGGTTGCTGTTTTCTGGTCATCGCAGTCCCAATGGACTTCATGGAACATTTGTCACCTTGTCACAGTACTTTGGATGGGTTTTTGATAGGACTGTTTGACTCTCTCTACTATGATTTTCAGCTTGTGTCATCATTCCTTATTAACCCATCAAAACGTACCTGGAAATACTGGTTTTTAGGGAAAGATCATGGTCATTCTAGAAACAGTGGGGCTAAGTGTTACATCCCAGCTCTCTCACACTACTGTTCTAGGTTTGTTTTTTTTTTCCCCCTCTGGGAAAATATTCTTGAAAAAAAAAAAGCAACTTAGGGCAGAACGGGTTTATTTGACTTCTACTTCTGCATCACAGTCCATCATCAAAGGAAATCAGAGCATGAACTCCAGCTAGAGGCAGGAACTCAGCACAACAGTGCTTACCAGCTTTCTTTCCTTGGCTTGCTCAGCTACCTTTCCTACATGACCCAGGCCTAGGAGTGGTACTGCCTGCACTTGGCTGGGCCCTGCAACATCAATCAATCAATCAATCAATCAATCAGACACACACATGCATGCACATCCTCCCCCACAAAGGCACACCTACCGGCTAATGTGGTGAAGGCAGTTTCTCAACTGAAGTTTTCCTCTTTTTGTTTTTTTTCCGAGACAGGGTTTCTCTGTATAGCCCCGGTTGTCCTGGAACTCACTCTATAGACCAGGCTGGCCTTGAACTCAGAAATCCGCCTGCCTCTGCCTCCCGAGTGCTGGGATTAAAGGTGTGCACCACCACGCCCGGCTTAGTTTTCCTCTTTTTATGTAGTATCAGTTTGTATCATGTTGACGAAGAATTAACTATTAAATAAACTTGGGCAAGTCTTTTAAGAACAATGTACTTAAAAGAAAAAATAGCCACGTACTTAAGTATTTTTATCCACGACATAGAGGTGACAATTGTTCCTGGTTAAATACTTAACGTACATAAAGGGATAGGCATTTGGTAGTTGGTTGGTTTTTTTGTCAGCCTGACACAAACCTCTTTTGGAGGAGGAAACCTTAATTGTAAAGATGCCTCCATAAGACTGGCCCGTGAGCATTTCTGTACAGTGTTCTTTTGATTAATGTTAGATGCAGGTGTCCTGGGCTGTATTAGAACATTGGTTAAGCATTCAGTGGTGAGCAAGCGGGTAATGTTCCTCCACATTCTCTGTTTCAGTTCTTACACTGAATTCCTGCCTCAACTTGCCTCAGTGATGGGATATGACCTGAGAGTTCTGGGCTGAAACAAACCCTCTCTTCCCTAAGTTGCTTTTGATCCAGTTGAGTTTTGATAGCAGTAGGAACTCTAATTAGACAGTGATTGGAGAACACGACCTTCTAGCCCTTTCACCCATCCTCATCCTTAGGTACTTGGATGTCCCTCACTGCAGTGACATGCTCACAGAATGACTCGGATTAAACAGTCACACATTTTTATCACCTGGCTTCCAGCTAGATTGTATTCTCATTGGCTGCTTGACCCCCACTTTGCTTTGCTTTCAAAAATTGTGTATAGATAGCTGCATAGGATGCAGAAATGTGGCATAGTTGTTTCCTGAGACACATGAGTCACTGACATTAAACCAGTCCTCAGAGTAATCCCCCAAGAAGTGTTTATACTGATTACCCTTCAGGCAGACAGTATGAAAGAAAGAACTTACAGCTGAATGCCCAAGACTGTCCACCCAGGGAGGAAAGGATCCATTTTTTTTTTCCTGAATTATTTTGGCAGCTTTTGTGGAAAGTCTATTGAAAACAGAGGAGGGGAAGATGTCTCACCCGTGTTCTTCCCATCATAGCTACACACTGAAGAATGGAACGGAGAAATAGCAGATAGAGTCTGGGGGTCTCCAAAGGATGTGATATCTTCGTGCAGATAACACAGGACTTTAATCTTCATGTTGTCTCCTATGGCTGCTCTTCTTGAAGGACTGAAGATTATAATGGTACTAGATTAGGACTAAGATTATAATTCACCAAATCCATAACAGAAAAGGAAGAAAACCTACCACATACCCCAGAGTAGATACCTAATGCATATATGCCTTTCCTCTGTTGGACAGTCAGCTGATACTGGCATGGTTAAGTCTCTGATGTTAATATTATTTTCTTTTATATGAAGATACCTTTACAGTTTATCTGCCTTTGGTGGATATCTGTTACCTTCGGATTCTCTTATTCTTAGAATCCTTTGCTCATTCAGTGATTGGGAATCACAGAGACACAGCTCATCAGTGTGTAATCTTTGATGCTTCCTGGCCTAGGTCCTATACAGATGTATCAGTTTTCACCCTTTCAACAGCTGTATGAAGTTGGTCATAGTCTTAACTCTACTTTGTTGGTGAAAAACTGAAACACAGATATTCAAGTGACCTTAGGTCAAAGATGGTGGTAGACATGGGATTGAGCCTCCAGAAGTTAGTTCCTGAGGTATTAGCTCCTGAGCTGTTGTGTCTCCTATTAGCCTTTATGTGTGTGTGTGTGTGTGTGTGTGTGTGTGTGTGTGTGTGTGTGTGTTTGTGGATATAAGCTTCTTATATACATATATGTATTTATGTGTACATGAGTGAATGACAGGCTATTCCTCTGTTCTTTATTTCCTTATTTTCATGTGTATGACTGTTTTGACAGCATACTTATGTGTACTTAATGTGTGTGCCTGGTGCAGATGGAGGTCAGAAGAGGGTATTCCATCTCTAGAACTAGAATTACAGGAGGTTGTAAGCTGCCACATGTGTGGTGCAAACCAGATCCAGGTCCTTCGAAAGACCAACTAGTGATGTTAACCACTGAGCCATCTCCCCAGCCCAGGACATTCTTTTGTATAGCAATAGTTTAGATTCTTTCCAGTGGGTTAGGTAAAGGTTGTGTGTTTGAAATTTTGATGAGTTTTGTCAAACCGTCCCCATAATAGAATGTACTGCTCTTTTACAGCAGTTATTTTGAGACATATTTTCAGCATTAGCTGCTATAGAGAATATAGAAATGACAGAATGTGTGAAGGTAGGAGCTGCAGGCTGAGTGTTTCTGTGGACAGCTCAGAATAGCTTGGAGGAATAAGCACTGGGGCCAGCATGATCATGGGGCTGACCCATTGCTGGTGACTTCACCTTCCCATTGCTTCCTTCTGGTGGTCACCTAAGCTTATGTCTTCAATGAATCACATATTAAATTCATGCCACTATCGAAATGATACATAATAGATCCAGACACTAAATATATTTAAAACGCTTGTTTCTTATTGATTACGATGATGTTACAAATAGTTTCCTGACAAGGTGGATGGAAATGGTATCTGAGCTAGTATATCCGAGAGTCACACAGCATCTTATCGGTGAATGTTAAGTCTCTATTTCAGTGTTTTCTGAAGCTACATGGCTACTTGGCAGTCGCTCCCGTTCCCTCTCCTAAAACACTGGATGCCGTGGTTTTCCATTGCTGCTGTAGCAAATTAGTACAAATTGAGTAACTTCATATAGCAGAGATTTATTATCTTACTTATCTGGAAGTCAAGATGCTCAAATCAAGCAAGCATGTATGCTTCCAGTTTCACATGGGAGCTATCACAAGAGAATGAGGCTTCCTGGACTCAAGCCTGGCTCCTTCTGGAGGATTCTCTTGACTTGCTGAGCTTCCAGGAGGCTACTGCCTTCCTGTGCTTGTCCCTGCCCTTTTCAAATCACCCCAGACTCCTGCTTCCATCGTTATCTCTACTACTACCGACTGGTCCTTTCTTCTTCCTCTTGGGGCCTCTCCTGTGATAAACCTGAATGGTCCAGTTCATTAGGTTAATTTCAAGGTCTTAGCCTCAGATCAGTCAGAGTTTAACCATAGCTGCCAAGTCTCTTTCAGCATGCAATGTGATGATTTATTCACAGTTCTGGGGGATCAGACCCAAGTCTTGCTGCAGTGCATTGCTGAGCCTGTCCCCACAGTGACTATGGAGAATTACCCAAAGTAGGATGATCACAGGATCAGATAGTGTATTTGCCCCACTATAGACTTGAAGAAGAGTGAAATTTGATCCAGAAGGTGTAACCATGTTGTGTAAATGACCCCACATTGAATTCTTAGGTGTGGCTTGTTGGAAGCTGATATCTGTAAAATTCATCACTCTTAAGTATTCATGGCATGCAGTATTCATAAATGGCAGATTCGAGAAATGGCTGCTTATTTGAATGTTTCAAGGTATTTGGAAGTTTTAAAAAAAATTAAAAGGAGGCCCAATGTAAAGGCTTTCTTTGGAATTTCTTTTTAATGAAAATGAGCCCATGAGCACATGTTTATAAACAGTTTCGCACAGGAGAGCTTGTAAAGGGACCATTTCATTAACATTTCCCACGAACACAACTGTCTCAGATCGTCTGGTGTCCTGCTATAGAATACAATGAATTTTTGTTAATTGGCTAAATAATTTAAACATACTACCATTCTCCCCACCCCTCTCTCTCAGTGTACTTTAGTTTCTGATAGGGATGCACATTTTAATCTTCAAAAGTTATAGGTAAAAGGTACATTTCAGGCCAGACGTTTTTTGATTTTGTTTTGTTTGAGGGTTGTTTTTTATTTAAGTGATTAAGGCATAGTGTTCACTTCATTCATTCATCATTCATTCATTGATTCATGATACATAACTTAAGAATCTCCTGTGTGGTCAGCATGATGCACAAAGAAAATAGATAGAAAGATGGCTGTCTTGCAAGATCTCTGAGGCTAGGAAGCACCTGGCACACTTCATTCCATGACAGGAACGTACAGAAGGTATTGTTTAAATTGTCCTAAAATCATTGTGTCTGATAATCAAGATAGAAGAGACGTTAGAAAATTAATTTTGTGCAAGTACAGAGGAAGGAGGGAACATCAGAACTGTCAGAGAAGATTCCCTGCCATCCACTGAGGGTAGAAATAAAGGAACTGGACAGGTTGAGAGAGTTGGAGCTATGATGACTTGGGTATGTGACACAGGTGTCACCAGAGTGGCAGGCGGTGATGGAAGATAAAGGGTCACAGGTGGCTAGAGACTCTATGGGGAGGCATCTACTTTTTCTTCTCTGGAGCTTCAGTTTCATCCTGTAGACAACAGGAAGCCAGTTGACACTGTACCATCAAGAACTAAGAAATATGCCCCCCCGTCTTCTTATTAAACCTGGGAGAATTGTGAAATTTGTCGTGTGTACCAGAGTTATGATGAATAGACACGTGTAATAAGTAACACTTGACCATACGTGTAGTTCAGGAAACAGATGGGTGTCAGACTCAGAGCAACCCTATGTCTTTCTACATCCATTCTATCTGGAGAAGTTGCTTCTGTAATTTTCATTTTCTATTGATAATAGCTGTGTTAAATTTTTTTTCTCCTCAGATCTTTGCTGAACACAGGTATATGTCCCTAAAATGCTTATTCTTCAAGTGTCTTTAAAAGAATGAGCCGGGTGTGGTGGTGCACACCTTTAATCCTTTAATCCCTGCACTTGGTAGGCAGAGGCAGGCTGATTTCTGAGTTCGAGGCCAGCCTGATCTACAAAGTGAGTTCCAGGACAGTCAGAGCTATACAGAGAAACCTTGTCTTGGAAAAAAAAAAAGAAAGAAAGAAAGAAAAAAAACAAATAAAGAATGAAACCAGATGCATTTATTTTGTGATTTTATTTCCAGGTTGATATATGGGTTATTAAATTTCACAGTCATGAAACATGTATTCGGTGATTTTTATCAATCGCGTGGAGTACCATCATGTATTGGGATTATCTGATGTTTTCCTGTTCTGATTAGGAACATAATGGTATTTTTTAATACTTGTTTACTGCATTAAACGTTTTTGTGTGTTATTTACTGGAGGAATCAATATGCCCAGGAGCTTTAAGGGAGAAATTACTAGAACAACAAATGTATGCATGTTCAAGTTTTATACCTTTTTCTTTGAGGCATGCATTAACTTACACACCCACCACTGGGTAGAGTGTTACTCCCCCCCCCCCACCTCTGCTGCTTGCGTCTTGATTCTGTCAGACATTTTAATCTTGGCACCTTTACATAAATATCACTGTAGACTTTTTGTTGCCTTGGCTGTCTTGGAACTCTGTGGACCAAGCTGGTCTCAAGTTTACAGAAATCTACCTGCCTCTGCCTCCCAAGTACTGGGATTAAGGGTGTATAACTCCTATACTTGACCCACAATAGGTTTTAATTTGAGTCTTTCCTATATTCTCACGAGTCTGAGCCTCTTTTCCTATGTTCACTGGCCATTTGTAGTTTGCTTTGAAATACAGGCCTTTCTTTTAAAAGTTTCATTAGCTAAACGCTATGAATTTCTTTCTGCATAGGCTAGAGGAAGTACCTTTAGGAGGTTATCATCTAGTTCATCACTTTGGTGTCTTCTGATGAACATTCTTAAGTTCTTTCTGAATATGATTTATACCATTTTCTCTCTAAGCTGCCTTTTCTACCTTAAGAGTTTTCTGATAACTCTCATGGTTTTCATTTTTTCTTGTTTGTATTTTTTAAAAAAATATGAATGTGCCAACTTGATCTGTACTAACTTTAATTATCATTCATTAAGGCATTAGACCCAGTTTCTGTTATTTTTCTAGATAATCAGTTTTCTTCCAAGAATTGTAAAGGTTCTTACACTTTCTCTACAAGTCTGGACATTGCTGCCCACAGTGTCCCTCCTGAGTCTTCCCCTCTTGGCTTCCCTGTTCTTTACTGTTGCCCTTAGCAAGTCTTCAGGGTTGACTATCACAAGATGTAGAAACACAGTTTGTCATGTAATAAAGCAGATTCTGAGATGGTCTTGGCTGTTCTTGCATTACAGGATAAGGTAATGAAGGTTCTTGAAAATCTGTTGAGCTTTTGATTAGAATTTAATTGGAGTTTAGTCTCCAGTATAAACTCATCAGTATGCTTGCCGTGGGAATCCTTTCTTAAGTTTCCCTTCTTTCTCAGCTTGTTCTCCTCTTCTGTAAGGTCTGCCAGTGAGTCTTTTTATGCTTCTAACTGGATCTCTATGTCTTTCCATAGTCTTCCCACTTAGGCATATTGTGTGCTTCTGTATTTGTGTTATAAATGACAACTTTCAAAAATTTACATTGCAAACTCATGGTTTCTCATGCATAGAATTTAAACTTTGCTAGGAAAAGCGCTCTTGGAGAGTCTAGAAAAACAACTTTCTGGTTCATTGCTAAAGAAAATACTGAACGAGTGCAGTCCATGGAGGAGACTGCACATAAGCATACATGTTGATTTGCCCTTCAAAGAAACTATCCTACTTCTAAAATTTTAGCTCAATAAATTGCTTTACATTTAGGAAACAATTTATGCTTCTACATTTCTGAAACATTTATCAGGACCAATCATGTCTTGTGGTATTTGTTGCAGTAATAAAATAAAAGCTCCTTCAGCTTTTGAGTGCTGGGTTTATAGGCATGAGATATCACACCTGGCTAAATAAGACTTTCATTGTTTTTAAAGTTTTTATTTTTTCTTTTAATTTAATTTTCAAACAACATCTGTCTATTTAGCCCAGACTGCCTCAGTACTGAGGTTCCGGGTGCGCAGCACAATTCCTGCCATGAAACTTCCAATACGTAGAACATAAGTTATTTCCTTCCAGTTATATAAGATTAATTTCTCCTGGCTTCTTGCTGTTAGGAATTGGTGCAGTTTTATTGATTCCTGAAGAGGTAGAAAGAAGATAATTTTGTTGGTATTTCTCTGAAAGTATAGAGAATTGCAGTTCTAGAGGTGGGTTAGATAACTGTGGCATAGCCAAGTAGTTGAGTATTCTGACATGTAAAGCATGAAGATTATTTCTATAAACAGGTGTGATTTGATATCCAAGATAATTGTTAAATAGAAAACAGCAAATTTTAAACAAGTAGGCATTGGGTATACAATACATAACCTCTTGCTTTAGAGAGTAAGAAAAATGTATGTGTATATAGTGTGTGTGCGCGCATGCGTTAATTCTTGTGTGTACCTGTCTAGATGTTATTGCCTTAATTTTGCAATAATAATTATAGGAGGATAATCCAGAAAGTAAGCAAGATAGTTGACTAAATTTCAGAACCATTACTCTAATGCTTAGTGTATATTTCACACTTTCTCGAGGGTTTTGTTGTTGCTGCTTTTTTTTTTTTTATGGTTACTTCTATTTCTCTAGGTGTTCTTCCTTTTTTTTTCTCAGTTTATAATGTACTCACATAAATATTGAGACTCTCCATTTTTTTCTTTGCTAGTAACTGTCAGAAACTAACCAAATTTATTATTATAATAAAGTAACCAGTTTGGAACTTCATCTCTATCTGTGTGGTTTTTTTTAAATTTATTTTCTTTTTCTTATTTTTGCCCTTATTGTTTAATGATAATTTGAGGTTTTTTTTCTTAATTCTTAATAATTGATTATTTGTTGACACAAACATCACGTCACTATTTTCCTTTAAAATCTACCTTAGCTGAATCCCTCAAATGTTTGCATACTAATACGTAGGTTTAACTGATGAAAAGGTAAAGTTGACCAAGTCTCCGTAAGAGTTGCATGTGGTCCCTCAGCCGCATTCTGCAGTGTAGTTTCTGTTGACTGTCACACGGAGTAACGAGGTTTCCTGTAAACTCAGTCTTTACAGTTGTATCATGGGAAATCTTCAAGGCCTCCGTGTGCATGACTCATTCGAGGATACCTACAGAAGCTTGGGGCGTTGGGTAGCTTTAAAGCATCATTGCAGTCCTGTTTTAAACCTCCAAAAGAACTTGAGATCAGAACACAAATCCATGTTTTAGAAAGTTCAGCAATTTTTCAAACTTTCGAGGGGGACTTTTAAAGATTTTCAAGGGGCCTTTCCCCTCCGCCTTTCCCAGACTGCCAAGGCAGCTTTGTCTGCAGGGCGGGGGGGGGGGTGGTGAGACTTTATAGATGCCTCAGAGTAGGTTAGGCTGTTTTGTTTTCTACTGAGCTTGCTTTTCTCATTTGAAAATCCCTGCTTCAAGCTTTTAAGTTTCTCAGGAGGCAAATCCCAGACCAGAGTCAGGCTGTGTGTGTCTTCATCTGGTATCCCACAGGCATGGGACAGTGAGACTGTCTCACCCGGTCTTGTCCAATTTGATGGGGAGTTTCTCTGTGGCTCCTAAACTGTTCCGTCACTCTTTAACTAGATTATCTATGTTAGAAATGTTACTTAGGAAATCATTTCAGCCACCCCTTTAGATGTTCTGTATCAGCAAGGATGTTCCTCAGTATTCCATCTACTGGATTGTAGGGGAGATAACTATGTAAAGAATGGGGTTTGAACTTTAGGAAGATAATGTTAATGTATATTGAGTACATACCAACCTCAGGGAGACATTAAATTTGATAAGTTAAATATTCCTGAATAAATTTGCTGGCTATACGATTTCATTAATTTTATAATTTATTCACACAAAATGCAGATTTTTTTTGTATAAAATCATACCTTTATATGCTTGCCATGTTGTAACTAAGAAATATGAATCCTAAGTCAGGATTTATGCACCATCCTTACATACTTCCTTGCTAGTGTAACTTTTGTTAAATGTTTTTGGCATCCTAGGTCCCTGAGCATAGCTCTAGCCAAGGGGGTGCTAAGAAATGGGAACTGAAGCAAGCAGCTTTTGATTTCTCAAAGAGAAGACAAAAGGGTCTGTGCAGTAGGAAACACTTCACTGTGGTCAGTGTCGTAAACCACAGCGGGGGGAAACCCTTCGAGGCAGCAGTCTCTGTAAGCCAGAGTGGGAAACCCTTCAGGGCGTCAGTTTCACAAACCCTGAACCACCTTTCTCCATGGTTAACAAAGTGTGCTTGACTCTATGACCCTGCTTGAAAGGCACATTCTCATGTCTGACCCCAGACCTTTTCCATGAGGTAAATCCAGGGGTAGGGTCTAGAAATCTCTGTGTTTACCTAGCTTGCTGGTTAATTTGGCTTGTGTTGTTTGAATTTGGAAACTGCAGGCAAGACTGTTCAGAAAAGATAACTCAGTATTTAATTTGTCAAACTATTTGAAAGGTGGTATATAGAAAATAAAATTATTTATAGTAGGAAGAAAATTGGGGCTGGGTGTGGCTCAGTGGTCCAGTGTTTGCCTGGCATTCCTGAAACTATTGGTGCAATCCTAGTTAGTTCATGGCTTGCATATGTAATCCCAGCACTCAGGAAGGTGGTGATTTCAAGTTCAAGGACAGTGTTGGCCGTGTAAAGAGCTCTAGGTCAATCTGAAGTATGTGGAGAGAGTGTGCTTAATGCCCAAACAAAGCAAAACAAAATTCAGAGATTACATATTTTCTCTGTTAGGCGAATTATAAAATTAAGTATGATCCAAACATCTTTATATAACTATATAGCAAAAAAACTATTTAATACTTCTTAGTTATCAAAAAAGTTATATTTAGAATGTTTAAATACATATACAAGCATGCATGCTTATAGTGACATTTGTAGACATTCAAATTATGTACTCTTTGGAAATTCGTGAATATCATGCTGGTTCTCAATGAAAGTTGAGTTTTATAGGCTTTTATAGGTACACATACACATACATATATTAAATAAGTATACATTCATTCTTCTATGTGTCCCTCAGACATCAATGAGGAGCAGGCACTCATTCCATACCTATCAATTGAAAATAAACTGCCTTTGAAATAGAAGTAAAACTGCCCTGTGCTGCAGGTTTTAGAAGATGAATGGCCACACCTGCCTGGCTGACTCTCCTCAGAATGGCTCAGGGGAAGGAAGTTGTACAGGGACATCCTGATCTGGCCAATGGTACCCAGCCACATGGTCAGTGGGTTCTTCTCAGGGGATATTTTCAGGCAGGTTTATGGTACCGTTGACTAATTATAAATCTTCAAAGTTTGAGAGATGGCGTGAGAACACAGGAAATGCAAAAGCCCTTTCCTCCACGATCTTGTAGCCCGGAAAATCCCCAACATCTGGCTCACGTGTGAAGCCAGGAAAGATATGGTTCACCCTGGCAGCTGTCCTTGCTGAGGGATGGAGCTGCTGGCTTAATGTCACACAGGGAAAACACGCTGCAAGAGTTCGCAAAGGATTTTTATTTTCCCAAGTGGAAACGTTCACACACATCATACTAAACAAGAGAGATTTTTTTTTTCAAGCCTCCTCCTGTGGGATAAAAATATTTGACCTTATCAGAATTGATCAACGCCAAGACTGCTGGAGGGAGCGATGTCTACCCTTGGTGTTCACTGTACAAATGCAAGCCTACGCACTAGAGTACACGGCTTTACTCAGGCGGTAAAAGCACTGTTGATAGGTTTTTTTTTTTTAAATAAAAACTTTATTAAAGGAATTCACAAAAATCAAAAACAGAAACAAGAGTTAACACTGATTTGCTGGTTAATAGAAGAAACAAGCATCTTTGTTCCTGATGAGCTCGTAGACTCATATCCTGACCAACCCCACTTCTCCAGAATCTCTTCTTGGGTATTTGGTTTAGGAAAAAACCAAGGGTGATTTTGTTTCTTTGAACTTTTTCTTGCCACACCTTGAAGAGAAAATGGATTTCTTTGTTGTCACTTTTCCCCAAAGAAACTATTATCATTGAAATAAATAGACTCCTCATTCATTAATTTATTCTCTTTCATTTTGAACTTCTCTATTTTACATAGTTAAGATTAAGAAAAAAATTACTTCCTACTCCTGAAACCACTTTTGGGGATGCATACAGACAAATCCGTCTTGAGCTTCCAAAGAAGAGTCCTCTTTTTTTTTTTTTTTTTTTTTTTTTAATTTCACCAGCTATACACTATAAGCTCTGATTTTAGTTTCTCTCGAAGTAATTGGTATTAAGATGTCACCTGAAGTCTCACTTAAAATTTCAGCCCACTTAAAATAATTGCAGAAAATATTAGCAATGCCCAAGCTAAGCGACAGTTAAAACCTCAAAATATAATTAAAACAAGAACGAAAGCGTCAGTAGTAAGGTCGAGCACCATGTAAAACACCGGAAATGAAGATACGGCCATGGAGCCGAGATCCGTTTATAGTTTCATAAACATTACCATACCCCAGTGTATTAAGCCTTCAAATGGTGTTGCCATTTCATCTGTTGCATCCAGGTTAACTTTTAATTATTTTTTATTACTTTATTCATCTTGTTTTATTTCCACTATCGGAGCTCTTCCCAAACACTCTTGGAAAAGTGCCTAGTGACATTTGGTGAGACTCCTCTTAGTATCTTAGTATCTTCATCAAAAAGCCTTGGAGGCTCCTGGGCCTCTGGTTTGCATGCTGTCTGTAGAGCGTCTTGGCGATAGACCTTTGAAAACTTCTTCTTCAAGATGTCTGCTGCTCCACTCTTCCTTTTCTGCCATTACCACATAACTCAAATTGCAGGGGCCTAGCGTTTTCACTGACATACTGAGAACTGCTTTTTGCTTGAGGAACCATACTCAAAAGATTCTTGTCATGGTCTTCAGCCCTGATTTTTGTATCCAAAATATTAATCTGGTTTCTTGCTAAGCAAAATCGCTCCACTTTGAAACAAAGAGCCCCTGTTGATTAGGCCTGCTCTGAAAATTTGGGAACAGCTTTTATTGGCAGGAATGAACTTAGTTTTTGGCAGGGGGCATGGGAAGCTAAGCTGTGTCATTTAATATATACGAAGCTAAATTTTATGAGAGGTGGTGTACTTTACTGCCATAACCATGGATATATGTGGTTGCTTGATAATGAAAGTTAACCTCATAGTTTCAGATTAATTATATCTTTAGCTCTTTGGGAATCAAGTACTATTTCAGTCTTCTGTGTAGTTAAAGACGATTATTTCAAATGAAAAGACTTATGTTTACACAAATATTGTAAATTCATAGTCAGCAAAACACCTCAGTTATTAGGGGTGAATTATGTTCACACACCAAGTCACTCAACTCAAATCCCATCATGAATCAGTATTGTGCCAAGTGCAGACCAACCTTTGGTGGATGCATTCCTCTGGAGAACATAAGACCCTAACGGACTTGTGTGATGTTTCTAACATGCCTCCTCTTGTGAGATTCTGTTGCTGTGAATGAATGAGTGAATTAATGTGACATTCCTTCTCTCTACCCCTTATACATGCCATACTTCAAAATAAACTTCATGGAAGAAGTGTCATTTAGATTCATAACTCGGTGACTTAAGATTTTTAAGGTCAAGTGTTTATTGAGATTGTTGTAGATTCATATCCACTCAAAAGAAAAAAAGAACCCTTAGTATAATTTGTTTATTCCCTCATTAATTTATAAGATAACCTGGGTTTTGGCCTTGGGGTATGTACGTCCATGTGCACATGCCTTTGTGTGTGTGAGTGTGTATTCACATGTGTACATGTGTACATGTGTACATGTGTACATGTACAATTCTTGCATGTTGGTTTTTGTGCTGTGCAGAATAGTGAAGATGCTGAGGGTCCCTCAGGCCACCAACATCCCTACTTTCCCGTTATAACCTCACCCACCTGTTCTCCAGCCACACTGACCTTCATTTTCTTCAGGCTGATAAATCTGTCCTTGTTAAAAATGCTTTCATTTCAACAATACAACATAAACAGCACCTTACAATGTGTAACCACTTACGACTGGCCCTTGCACTCGGTAAAATTTACTGGAGATCCATCCAATTTGTTTTGTGTATCTATATTTTAGTTTTGATGTCTAGGAGATGGCATACAGTGTGTTTTCCACAGTTTGCTATTTTGACCGTTGTACTGCTGAAGGACACCTATGCTTATTCCAGTTTGGCCTATTGCACATAGAAACTGCTATGAGCATTTGTATACAGGATTTTATGTGTGGTCATAAATTTCCATTTCTGTGGGTAAACCCCTAATGTGTGATTCCTAGGTCATGTTGTAATTTTATGTTTATTTTTTAAGAAAACTTCTTCAGGCTGGCTTTATATTTTTCATTTATTTTGTTTTAGTTTCCTACCATCAATTTATGAGTCATCTAACTTCTCCACATCCTTGCAAGTATTGGGTGTTATCACTTTATATTTTATCCATTCTCGTGGGTACAAAGAGCTACCTTACTGTGTTTTTAACTTATATTCTCTTCAAGTTAACATTCAGTCAATGATGCTGAAGTTCTTTCTATTTGCCGTCTATAATTACCAGTAAATGATTGTGCCTTTACATTTTGTTATCAGATAGTTCTCTTGATTAGTATTGAGTATTCTTTATTATCTATATACTTGTTCCAGTTGGATAAGTGATTTGCAAACTCTTTTACCCAGCCTTTCTGCCTTCCATCCTCTTCCTGTGAACTTTGGTCAAGAAAAGTTTTATTTTTGATGAGGACAAACATTGATATTTTGTGGATCATGGTTTAGTACCAGGTGAAAGAACTCTTAATTTTGGTTCACAAAATTTGGATCACCAAAACCCATAGCTTTATGCCCTACAGTTAAACCTGTGACCCCTTTTTAGTTAAGTTTCTATGAGGTCTGAATTCTGAGTCAAGTAAATATTTTACTTTGTTAAGTTTATCACTTGATTATTTTTGTTTAGTGGCCCCAGTACCATCTGTTTAAAGGCTAGCCTCCCTTCAGAGAGCTGGCCTGGGCTGTGTCACTGCCAGACCAGCCTATCTATCAGAATGTACTTTGCAACTCTCTGTTTTGTTCAGCTGTTCTGTGTCTTCATTAACACTACATTGCTCTAATTACTGGAACTAATTAGTGACTAATAGCAATTAGTGACTAATACCATAATATTAAGTACTAAGATTCTCTCACTTTTATTCTTTTTTGTGACTATTTTAACTGTTCTAGGGCCTGTGTCTTTTCAGATACATTTTCTTGTAAAGGAGCGAAAATTTCTATTTAAGTATGTTTACCTTTGCCACTTTTAAATATCATCTTGAATATCAGATGGTGTTTTAAATTTAATCAACTCATGAGGAAAATTATAATCTATTGCATGTAGGAAAGTCTCTGCATTTCTGGTTTATCTTTTTCTTTCCTGGTGATATAGAAATATTTCTTAAAATGTTTTCTTTCTGTTTCAAGACCTTGACTAACAATCTTTAAGTAGAAGTACCCGAAAACTAGATTCTTTAGTATTTTTTTTTAATGAGGATACAAAAGAAAAAAAGAACAGAAAACTTCCTTTAATTCTAGCAGAATAATTTATCTACATATAACAGTTACTATCAATAGGTCTTTTTATTTCAACTATTGAGAGTACTCCATTCTCCAATTGTTTCCTCCTCCTTCTCCTCTTCCTCCTTATCAATAGTAATAGTAATAGTAATTGTAATTGCAATTGTAATTGTAATTGTAATTGTAATTGTAAGTGTTAGGTCATCCAACTGTATACTAAAAACAGCATCTTGAACTACAACTCAGTAAAGTTGGGGTGAAATCTTGTTGTCATTTGGCTTGGTATTCTCAGAAACCGCATAGTCTTTTCTCTGTATTCTGCCAAGGCATTTTTCTTCATCTTTAGTTTAGAAATTTTTAATTGTGATGTTAGGAAGAGTCCACCAGTGATGATCACTTAGACACAGTTTGTAGCCAATTGGAAGTGTTTATTCCAGTGGCTAAGACCATGCTCAGGTATTTGGGACTCAAGGGCAGTGCTAAGTGTTTGGAATAAGCAAGTTTTTAAAGACAAAAAAATCCCGGTCCCTTGCTTGGAAGGGGCAGGGCAAGTTTTGTGCAGGCAAGCAATTTAACAGAGGGTAATTCACCTGGGGGCACCTTGACCTTGGGTTCCTAGAATAGAGTTGAGTTGTGTGGAGCTTCCTGTCAAGGAAATCAAAATCAGTCAAACTTAAAATGGCCTTAGCAAGAATACAAGATGGAGGGACCCCTGTCCTATCTTGCCATATTACATTGTGTCTTAATGGAGATTAAATCTTTTTGTTTGGATTTCTTGTGTATTTTTAAATTGTAGTTTTATATACTTTGCCAATGAAGGGATGTCTTAGCCATCATTGTTGAAACGTTAATTTATTTCCATTCCTTTCCCTGAAATCTGGTGATAAAAAAAGAATGGGTCTTTTATTCTTGATCTGCAGGGCTCTAATAACTGTCTAATATGTATTTGGCTTTGTATGTTTTCTGTTCGGTTGAGATTGGTCAACTCTACACTCAACTCCACTGATTTATTTATTTTTAACCCCCTTGGTCATCTCACTATTGAGCCCATTAGAGAATTTTTAAATTTTTATAGTTTATAGAATCATTTTTATTTTGTCCTGTTTGTTTTGTTTCGGTTTTTTTTTTTATCTCTCTACTTGAGATGAGTTTCAGGAGAACTTGTTATTGATCATTGAAGCATTTTTATGACAGGTGCCTTTAAAAGTCTTTTTAGATACTTCTGCCGACTAAATTATTAAATTTATTTTGATATTGGCATTTGTGGTTGTCTTAGTTTTCATACAAGTTGGTGGTTTTCTTGGTTCATGGTTGATGAGTGAATTTCGGTTTTGTCTGTTGTGTCTGTCTGCAAATGCTGACGCTTACCTCACACCCCCTGCCCCTTTGGGCAGAAGGTCCCTGTTGAGGTTTAGAGCATGAATCTTGAACGTTCCATGGCCAGTGGTAATTTAGCTCTTAGAGTCTTTGTGGGACTTGTTGTTTGGGTACAAGTAGTGTCTAGAGGTTCCAGGCTGATGCTATTTGAAATCAGAAGGGAAGTCTCAGAGTTGGTCACTGAGTGGCTCTCAGTAGAGGACTCCTGTAGTAGGATTCTTACCTTAGTATATCCTGGTAGGGGGAAAATATCAGGCTCATGGAGACAAAGAGGATCCCAGGATGAATTTGGGCCACTCCCCATGATTCTGTTTGCCTTTCCCGAGTAGGCAGAGTGAAAGGAAGAAGTTCCTATGAGTTTGTTACATTTGCTTTGCATAGATGGCATTAAGCTTATGAGACCTCATCCAGGTTGATTTATATCCCTGCTAACCCATCTCCATTGTGTGTTTTAGTAGTGCTGTTTGATCTAGTCTTGTGTTCTAATGTTATTCTGTTGCTGAAGTAAAACATTGATCAAAAGCAACTTGGGGAAGGAAAGGGCTTATAAATTAGTTTAAACTTCCAGACTACAATCGCTCATTGAGGGAAATCAGGTCAACAACTCAAATAGGAACTGAAGCAGAAATCACCAAAGAGCACTGCTGACTGACTGCTCTCTGGCTTATGGTCTGATAACTTTCTCATACAAACCAGGCCACCTGCCCAGAGGTGGTGATGCCCACAATGCTCAGTGCCTGCTGACATCAGTCATCAGTGGACACAGTTGATTGCAGACATGGCCCCTGGACAAGCTGACAGAGGCAAGTCTTCAGTTAACGTTTCATTTTCCTTAGTGATTATTGGTTGGGTCAGATTGTGACTAAAATCTGCTCAGCACATCCTGCTTGCTCACAGCCTTGGTCTTCCCACTTGTGTGCGAGGCCCTCTGCACTGTTCAGAGCATCTTTTGTGAAGTGCTTATTCTTTACCCTTGGGTCACCTCATGCAAACAAATAACTTGGTGTTCTTTCTTGGTTTGTGAAAACTTCATTCCTGCAATGGACAGTGTTTTTGTTAACTATTAGATCCGATCTCAAGATGCGTAATAATTAGTTGTCCAGTCTTGTATTGGACATTCACAGGAATATGGGGCACGAGGAGGAAAGTGGGGAAGGGTGATGATAGCATGAAAGTATTCCTACTTGCATGGAGCTTATGTAACTCTGCTTGACCGGCGAGAGGGGAGGAGCGAATGCGGGATGTAATTCTGTTCATTTTTAACGTTTGACCTATAATCATCAAAGATCTAAGGTGAAATGATTTGCAGCAGCACCAAGTTCCATCCATGGTGGACTTCTGAAGTGCTGAGCCAGCAGCTGGAACTCTGCTCAGATCACTTGTAGTGTTAGTTGAAGGCAGAGTGGATCCTTTCAGAGGAAACAGGCGCTTACAGTGCAGAAATACACAATACTATCATTCTCTAAACCCTGTGGCCCCAAGGTATTGAGAATCCATTTGCTACTTTTAATTTATATAAATTATTCTATAATTTAACTAAAGAAGACTTCCTTTTCCTTCAGGGAAGTCATTCTTGACAGTTTCTTGCTTAATTTTTTAAATTACCCTGACTGATTGAGTTCTCTTCTTTTTTTTCTCCCCACAAATGAATTTATAATTGATGTGGGCAGAACAAACTACACAAGTTTATACTTTAGCATATCATGAAGTTTTAATTGAAATTGGGAATGACAGAAACTAGAGGGAAACATAAAGAAATAATTTTTTGCAGAATTAGGCTATTACAACTGAAGTCACTTGGGCTTGAGGCTATTCCCCCTCCATAGTCATGCCTGCCCCTACTGAGTGCTGGCAGGTCATCAAACCTTTCATTCTCATGAGTAACTTTGTGTTTCCTTCATGCAAACAAACCTATTGTCTTTGCTAACTTTATCTACTATTTGAAAGCTCATTTGTGAATACTAGATGACATTATTTCTTAATAAGTAATTGATCTAGTAGTAGGTGTTGCTGGCCACACAGCCTTTGGTTAAAAGGATATTTTTAATTGAAACACACTTGCCTTGCGAACTCAAATTTTCATACATCAAGTCTGGAAATCAGTTTGGCAGTTTCTCAGAAAATTTGACATATTACTACTACCTGAGGACCCAGCTATACCACTCCTGGGCATATACCCAAAAGATGCTCCAACATATATCAAGGACATCTGCTCCACTATGTTCATAGCTGCCTTATTTATATTAGACAGAAGCTGGAAAGAATCAGATGTTCTTCAACAGAGGAGTGGATACAGAAAATGTGGTACATTTATACAATGGAGTACTATACAGTTATTAAAAACAATGACTTCATGAAATTCTTAGGCAAATAGATGGAACTAGAAAATATCATCCCGAGTGAGATAACAAAAGAATACACATGGTATGTACTCATTGCTAAGTGGATATTAGCTTAAAAGCTCAGAATACCCAAGATATAATTCTCAAATCACTTGAAGCTCAAGAAGAAGGAAGATCAAAGTGTGGATGCTTCTGTCCTTCTCAGAAGGGGGAACAAAATTCTCATGGGAGGAAATATGGAGACAAAGTATGGAGCAGAGACTCAAGCAAAGGCCATCCAGAGACTGCCCCACCTAGGGATCCATCCAGTATACAGACCCCAAACCCAGACACTATTGTGTATGCCAAGAAGTGCATGCTGACAGGAGCCTCATAAAGTTGTCTCCTGAGATGCTGATTCAGAGCATGAGAAATACAGAGGCAAATGCTCACAGCCAACCATTGGACTGAGCACAGGGTCTCCAATGGAGGATATAGAGAAAGGACTGAAGGACCTGAAGGAGTTTGCAACCCATAGGAAGAACAACAATGTCAACTAACCAGACCTCCCCACCCAACCCCTAGCTCCCTAGCTCCAAAGAGTACATATCGAGGGTCCCATGGCTCCAGCCGCATATTTAGCAGGGGGTGGTCTTGTCAAACATAAATGGGAGGAGAAGCCCTTGGTCCTGGGAAGGCTCCAAGCCCCAGTATAGGGGAATGCCAGGGCAGGAAGGTGGGAGTGGGTGGGCAGGTGGGTGAGCACCCTCGTAGGAGCAAGGGGAGGGAGGATGAGATGGGGGTAACATTTGAAATATAAATAAATAAAATATGCAGCTGTGTAAGTCAGTCTCAAAATTGTCAGTCAGTCAGTCAGTCAGTTTGTCTGTCTGATTGTCTGCCTATCTCTTTCTCTTAAGTAAAGGTACTCCATGCTTCTAAAGGAAGGCAAATTGTGGAAAAGAATATTCTGTCCGTTCATGTTCTTTTCTGTCTCTTCACCAGCAGCTAAATACTGTAGTTCTGTTCTGGTTAGGTTTATGTCAACTTGACATAAACCAGATTCATTTAGGAAGAGGTAAGTTCAATTGAGAAAATGCCTCTGCAAGATTTGCCTGTGGGAAATCCTGTGGCATGTTTTCTTGATTGATGATTGATGCGAGAGGTCCCAGCTCACTGTGGGTGATGCCATCCCTGTGTTGGTGGTCCTTGTGCAATAAGACAGCAGGTCAAACAAGTCATGAAGAGCAAAGCCCTCAGCAGCACTCCGCCGTGGCCTCTACATTTATTTTTGCCTCCAGGCTCCTAGCCTGACTTCCCTAAATGATGGACTATAAACTGTAAGATGAGATAAACCCTCCTCTCCCCAAGTTGCATTATCACTGTGTTTTATCATTTCAATAGAAAGTCTCACTAGGTATATTAGTTAGGGTTTCCATTGTTGGGAAGGAATGCCATGACCAAGCCAACTCTTATAAAGGATGTCATTTCATTGGGACTGGCTTATTGGTTCTGAGGTTCAGTCCATTATCATCATGGCAGGAAGCATGGCAACATCCAGGCAGGCATTGCCCTGGAGGAGCAATGAGTTATACATCTTGTTTCAAAGGCTAAAAGGAGAAGACTAGCTTCCCAGCAGCTAGCAGGAAGCTCTCTCAAAGCCCACCCCTACAGTGACATATTTCCTCCAACAAGGGCACACCTCCTAATAGTGCCTCTCCCTGGACTAAACATATTCAAGCCACGGCACTAGGAGAAACACTGTGTAGAAACCACAAGTAAACTAAAATGTGGCATTCTGGTTAGGTGAGGCCAATGCTGGAGTTTATTAAATGTAAGCAATTATTTTGCAGGTAGGGTAAGATGAGAGTTGTATGACTTTGTCTTTCTATGGCCAGTATGAAGTCTTAGAGCCTGTGAAAAATACTTAGAAACTTTTGATCATATCCTGTATGAATTTATGTCCTTCTATAAAAGGAAAAAAAATGGGTAGACATTCCCTTCAGAAACCCTGGCTTCCTGTACCTGACTGGTAACATTTTATTGCACACGAATTCTATAGCCCACTACCACAGAGAAGTAGGAATCATCCCATGACCATAATCCAGAAAGGTTTTTAGGTTGTGTTTCTGCTTGCTATAAGCTCTGATTGCAGCGTTCTTTTATGAAGTCTCCTTTTAGAAAGTCTTCAAGAACAGGAAAGATAACCACCAAATGCTGGATTGGTAGCTTCTGTCCACCCATCCTCACCCATTCCCACCCATCTCCACCCATCCCCACCCATCTCCCACATAGCATCCATCCACCCAGTGGGCTTTGAATTGTAGATTCGTTCACAGTGTACCAACTCCATTAAGTCACAAGGGTATTACTAAAGCTTTTGCGTTTCCATTGATTTCATCATTTCTGTTTTAAGTCTAGTTAACTATTAAGAAAGATCAGTTTACCCTATACATGTTCTACCCATTAATTACACTAATACCCATTTTCAACAAACAAAATGAAGTTTCTCAGAACTTTCTGACTTCTAGACTGGAAGATAGACTGATACACTGGCAAAATAAGTAACTCTGAACTAGTCTAAAAGTGGACAGCAGCCTCTTGATTCATCTTGAGAAATAATGTCACTCAGACAAGCCTGACAGAAGGCCCCTGGATTCACTCAGCTTTGTTCTGACCATAGGGAGCAAACTTGACTAATATGAGGTCTTTAAAGTGTGACCTGTCTATGTATTGCCCCACCACTCTGAGGATTACCCTGGGGTTGAATTTTGGTGCCTGACGTTCATCCCCCTTCTCCTTGTTTATTATCAACTTAATTTGTCCCCTAGTTCTTTAACAGAAACTACCAATGCTTCCTTGACTCTTAGACATTTCATATGCATGTGTTTCTCTAAGTGTTGATGAAAGCCAAGACCCGGGAGACAGAGGAAGAGAGACTTTGCCAAAATAATTCCATAGTAGACTATTTTTGTTGTTGTTGTTGTTGAGGACTGTAGAAATCTTTTCTGTAGAATGTAGATGGTGCGTCTACTTATGATAGGCACCCATCTCTCCCTTTCCCTTCTCTATATGGAGAAGATACCCTCCCTTTCCCACGGCATGTGTATTCTACACACCTAGAGCTCCCCATCTTCATTAGGGTCTCCCTCCCAGTGGAGATGAACTTTCTCTTTTATTCCCTGTCATGAAAGGCTACCCCAGTCCTCCTCCTGCTTTGTGACATTGCTAGGGTACTGGTCCATCTCCTCTCTCCTCTCTCTGCTTTAACTTCCTCTCCAGTCTCTCACTGTTAGATTGATTGAGCTACCACAGTGCTCCTATCCTCGTCTTCCCAGGAACTTTTTAAGTTGTCTGAAAATAGGAGTGAAGCTTTTTCTGTCCTTTTTAAAAGTTTAAATTTAAAAAGTTAACAAAACTGCATGTATTAGGTAGTTAATATCCCCTCCTTCCACTTCTGTGATTTCAACCAACCTCAAATATAAAATATTTGGGAAAAACTGCATCTGTTCTGAACTTCTTGTCATAATTCTGTGAATAATCAACGATTACTACTATTTTTGTATCGCTCACACTGTACATGGTATTAAAGTAATTTAGAGCCAGTTTAAAGTAGGAGATATGTGTGGTTTATATGCTAACATGGTGTCACTTTATATAAAGGACCTGAACATCTGTGGATTTAGACACCTGAAAGGGATTCTGCATCTATATTCCGTGGATACTGAACAACAATAATATATTTGCCATTTACAACACGTTGTTAAAAAACAAAAGCATACTTAAAAGAATAATCACATTATTAACTGTACTTATTAACTGTGGTTAGCATTCTTCAGGATCCCTCACTGTGAAAACATAGCTGTTTAGGTTGCAGAAACTAGTTTTATATAAATTGATTAGAGTCCTGACTGTAACTCTGACATAAATTGTCTGCCTCATAGCTCTAAAGGGCCTCTGTGTGGATGAAGAAGGCGATCAAAGCTGTAGATTTGGCCCCATCTCCTTTTTTTTTTTTTTTTTTTTTTTTTTTTTTTTTAGAAAAGGTTTCTCTGTGTAGCCCTGAGGATCATGCCATTAAAAGAATATTATTCCGGGGCTGGTGAGATGACTCAGTGGGTAAGAGACCCAACTGTTCTTTCGAAGGTCCGGAGTTCA
>NC_034590.1:139932598-139971152 GCF_900095145.1 Mus pahari | reverse complement strand
TCTTTCGAAGGTCCGGAGTTCAAATCCCAGCAACCACATGGTGGCTCATAACCATCCGTAACAAGATCTGACGCCCTCTTCTGGAGTGTCTGAAGATAGCTACAGTGTACTTACATATAATAAATAAACAAATCTTTAAAAAAATATCATTCCTCACAGTTCTCAAAGCTAAGAAATCAAAGATACAGAAAGGTACTGGCAGGCTTGGTGTCCACTGTGGGCCGGATCTCTGCATCCAAAAGTGTGTATTGAGTGTCTCCTGAAGGTAGCAATGCTGTGTACTTGAGTGGTCCATCTTTCATAAGGGCAGGATATGGAATGCATTGGAGTGTGTTTAGAGACCCTCATTTTGCAGTTCCAACCTTAGTTCCAACGAGGGTGTTGGAGGAATGAGAAGGGTTCACATATTGGCACGCCTCCGAGGAAATGAGGAGAACTGGTTTTAAGTAGTAATGAAAATTCTTCTACGTCCCCTTGAACTCAAAGAGATTTAGGATTAATACTGGAATTGTACCCTACTCACCTATTGATCATAATCACTTTTGATTCGTTTAAAGCATCAAAATGAAAATTAATGCACAACAGCTTTATAGCAAGCAGTGTTTAATAAGCTATACCTATAGTAGTCATTTGCATATCTCTTACATTTCTGTCTTCTTGAGAAGGCCCCCATTTCTGCATTGTCAAGTATATTCATATGTAATTATTTATTATAGTTTTTCAGATGCATCTTTTCTATTAAACTACAATGCTATAAGTATGACGAGTATGCCACATACTTTCTTCGCTGTTTTATGAAAATGGAACTCTGCTCATTTTATATTCTCCACACAGTTCAGAATTCTGGTTGCCTTTCTTAGTATCGAGCACAGCAGTAGATGCCCAGTAGATTTTATCTTGGCATCCATGAAGAGAGGAGAGAGGAGATGACAGAAAATGGAGGAAACCCGTGAGAGGAAACCAGGGCATTCTGAAGAATTCTTCATCCCATGCCAGGCACTCTGTAGGAAACGTGAAAGGAAAACTATGAACAGCACAGACAGGGTCCCTGCCATCACAGAGTGTTCAAGCCCCTGCAAGAGACTAGAAGAGTTTCCTTCCATGGGGATAGCAGAGTCCCAGAAAGAGAACAACAATATGATATTCAAGGCATGTAAATGGGTGAAGCCTCTCCTAAGCTATTCCCTGAGAGGTTCTGAAATGCCTTTATTAAACAGCACTAAGCAACACCATTCTCATGACAGGAAGAATTTTCCAGCATCAGGAACCAAAGGCATATTTATAGCCTCTTTTACGTCAGCTTGTCAAGTGGCATCTTTAACACAGCCTGCTTCCCAGAAGCATCCCACACCCGTTGCAGGCTGTGACCACACTAAAGCCAGATACTTCTGTGGCATCCATTTCAGTCTAACAGGGGATGCTGGTAGTTAATCTGCCTGTGACAGTGTTAGCACAAGCATCCTGAGTGAGCCAAAACACAAAGCAGTTGTGCTTCCTTCGAGTCCAGAGGTACTTCTCTGGCCAACTGGTGTCATGTGGAAACCTCTATGCCTTGGACATAGATGGTGATAATAGATCAGGAGTCTTAATTCTATGAGTTCATTTGTATTTTAGGAATGGTGATGATCAGATGCAATTTTTTTTTGTCCCTCAATACTACTCCAAGTGTAGATTGTTAAAATATTTTGAGTTTAATGGTGCATTGGGTCCAGTTTTTAAGAGTTCAGTAAGACTAAAGCTGTTGAGGCTTTCCATGTTGCAGAAATACAATCCTAAAAGGGTTGAGACATATACTTCAGAATAACACTGCTTACATATGAAACCCCAGCTAATACTAACCTGTAGAGTGTAGAGAACAGAGCTCTGTAAGAAGTCAGCCTTTTATGTAACTAACTTGGAGCTGAGGTCAAGCCAACCAAGGTTCCAACAGAGTTGATTAGCTCTCATTTGCAATCAAGGCAATTTGATTTTGTACATGATTACACATAGGCAAACTCAAGGCAAGAAATGATATGTTGCCCTTCTGTGAAAATTACTGATAGCCCATTCATAAGCCCAATCCAAGCTCCCTCTGTACAAAGAAGAAACTATTTCCATGCTGCTAAACTCCAAACATTTGGAGATCTAAAGTGCAGAGGAACAAGACTTTCTTAGGACCTTGTTTGATGAGTAGCTAAAACCTGGATCTGGCATAGCTGGCAATGAACTTGGGCTCTAAATCAGAACCTTTATGAGGACTGGAGGCAGCAGGGTGTGGTTATGGTGCGAGCCAGGGGAGGCTTCACTTGGAGGTGGCATTGAAGGCAATTTCTGAGAATCTGGATCATGCCTAGAGCAGTGTTCTTTGTAGAAGTGTATGAGCTAGCACAGTAGTGCAGCATGCACGGGAACTAGGAAACAGAAGAGCCTACAGAAAGGTTAAGGCACCTAGAGATGAGAATTCACATCTTCCTTTGCTGCCCTCACGCAAATTTGTTCTTCTGAATTGAGTGAAGCTGCAGGATGCTTTGTGAGCATCGAAGAAGAGAATCATTTTGTTTTTCAGAGAATTCTGTTGGCAAATCAAGAAACCAAGGGCAGTATAAGGCATGAAGGGAAGGGAAAGGCAGGAGCCGGAATCCAAGGCCTTGTGCTATAGTTTGGATCTTGAATGTCAAAGGCTCTCATGTTAAAGACTTGATTCTTTAGGATTTTAGGGGAGTTATAGGACCTGTAAGATACAGAGCCTAGTTGGAAGGTTTTACATTCAGTGGTAATTCACTTGAATGGAACTTTTGCTTCCTGAGTGAGGTAAGTAGGTTTGCTACACCACATGCTCCTCTCCCCAAAAGTAATGATACCCTGAACAAATGCCTAAAAGTAATGAATCTGCTTGATTATGGTCTGCAACCTCTTTTAAAGAGACGAGAGAAAAATAAACCTTTTTTCCTTTATAAGTTGATTGTCTTAGGCATTTTGTTATAGTGGGAAAACTGCGATACCTCATGTGGCAGTGAATAGAGATAGAGAGAAAAGGGTGAAGAGCCACATAGGTTAGGTATGGAAGTGTGGGAAGAAAATTATTTTTTTTTATTTTTATTGGATATTTTCTTTATTTACATTCAAATATTATCTCTTTTCCGGGTTTCCTCACTCCCTGGAAACCCCCTATCCCATCCCCTCTCCCCCTGCTTCTATGAGAAGAGTTCCTCTACACCCTCACCCCCATCCTACCTCCCTGCCCTCAAATTCCCCTACACTGGGGCATCCATTGAGCCTTCACAGGACCAAAGGCCTCTCCTCCCATTGATGTCTGTCAAGGCCATCCTATGCTACATATGAGGCTGGGCCATGGGTCCCTCCATTTGTACTCCTTGGTTGGTGGGTTAGTCCCTGAGAGCTCTGGGATGTCTGGTTGGTTGATATTGTTGTTCTTCCTATGAGGTTGCAAACCCCTTAAGCTCCTTCAGTCCTTTCTCTTACTCCTCCATTGGGAACCCCGTGCTCAGTCCAATGGTTGGCTGTGAGTGTCCACCTCTGTAGTTTTTAGGCTCTGGCAGAGCCTCTCTGGAGAGAGCTATATCAGGGTCCTTTCAGCAAACACTTCTTGGAATCCACAATAGTGTTTGGGTTTGGTGACTATATATGGTATAGATCTCCAGGTTGGTCAGTCTGTTGTTGGCCTTTCCTTTAGTCTCTGCTCTACAGTTTGTCTCCGTTTTTGCTCCCATGAGTATTTTGTTCCCCTTTCTAAGAAGGATCGAAGCACCCACACTTTGGTCTTCTCTCTTCTTGAGCTTCATGTGGTATGTGAATTGTATCTTGTGTATTCTGAGCTTTTAGGCTAATATCCACTTATCAGTGTGTTCTTTTGTGATTGGGTTACCTCACTCAGGATGATAATTTTAGTTCCATCCATTCACCTAAGAATTTCTTGAAGTCATTGTTTTTAATAGTCATTGCGTAAATGGACCACATTTTCTGTATCCACTCTTGTGTAGAAGGACATCTGGGTTCTTTCCAGCTTCTGGCTATTATAAATAAGGCAACTATGAACATAGTGGAGCATGTGTCCTTGTTATATGTTGGAGAATCTTCAGGGTATATGTCTAGGAGTGGTACAGCTGGGTCCTCAGATAGTACTGTGTCCAATTTTCAGAGGAATGGCCAGACTGATGTCCAGAGTGGTTGTTCTTGAGAGAGACACGGCACACTGATAGTAGTAAGCAAGGCACTGACAAGTATTGCAGCAATCAACTGCGACTCATGAGTTGAACCCTCGGGACCTGTAATCTAGAGACTTCTCTTAAACTCCATGGTAGGCAGTGGGCAAGTTGACTTATGGTCCATTATGTAGCTACAGCTACATTCTGTTAAACATAACCACTCTGCTTTTTTTTGTTGTTATCTGAATCCTTTCTACAAAACAATTCACTAATGTCCTCAAAAGATTTCCATTGTGCAAATGAGAAAATTTTATCTAAGAGGCCAGGTTGTTCACCCAAAAGTTTCAACTTGCAACTTCCATGACAAACTCTCTGCCCATCATCCTCTTTATCCCTCCACACACTGTGTACTGCAAATCGCCTCTGGTTTCCCCGACACATAGGGGGAAATGTGGCAGCGAGAACCTTCTGTGTCTCATGATGCCTCTCTCTTCTCCTTTGTTCCATTACCTGCTGATGCCAACTTCCTGTCCTTAACCCTGAAACTAGGAACCAGGAAAGTCCCAACTCCCTGGTTTTCTCTTCCTTCTGCACCACGTTAGTCACCAAACTGAACTCCCCCTTCGTCCATCCATACTTATATTACTTCTCTGTAGAGAATCTTCCTTCAACCCCTCTATCCCTCTCAGGAGCTGCAGCCAGTGAAGTTTAGTCTCTTTGACCTTCCTCATTGGACTGTCAACTTCTTAAAGGCAAGGACCATATTTTTAACCTTCTGTAATGGTTTAAGGTCTTAACCATTGATGGAGTCTCAGCAGCAGTAGGAACTTCAAGTTTGATACTGATGGATAAAGTCCAAGGAGTCCTTTTACATGAAACTTGTACCGTTACTCACCATGTGTTCATTTTGGATGAATGACTCCCCTGCTCTATATGGGAGCCCCCCCCCCCCAGGCTTTTTGAGAGTTCTAACTATAGAACAATAGCAAGGCCAGCCAGCTGGTCAAGGGCTGGTTTCTAGATGTTTCCAAACATGGGATTTGATTCATGACTGAAGTCACTGATATGTGGCAGAGTAGCACAGACACCAAAGCTAACTCCAAGGAAGAGCATGTAGGAAAAAACAAAAGAAAAAAAAAACAAAAGAAAAGATTAAAACAAAAACCAAATGCAGCTTGCAGCTTGAAGAGGTGTAGTTGGATCACCAGATATTTGTCAATAAAGTTTGCTCTATCTATCATGTTCCCCCATTCTCCCTTTCCTTGGTGTTTTTGTCCTTTTGCTGTTTTCTTATAATTATGTGGTGACAGTGACATCATCTGGATTTTTAATATGGAAAGGGAATGAGACTCATTGAATTACTTTAAGATTCGTAGGCATTATTTATACAATGAGATAGCTCGGTTTTATGTGAACTTTGGATTCTGTGGGTTTTCTTTCTCAAAGTCTAGTGATTATTTAGGATGTGTCACATGGTCCTTATTTTCACCTCCCTGTCATTTTTTGAAACTTGCACTTCGGTGTCAGTTGGCGAGGGCTAGCATTCTGTTCAACTGTTAGCGCTGTGGGCAGAGAAGGGGCCTCTGCTGAAGCATTTTCACGCTGTAAAAACTCATTAATTTTGATTTTGTGATAGTTTAGGCCTGGCAAGTGTGACTGACATTGAGTAAAATGTTCAGCCTTTTATGTAGAAAATTGTTGGGTTTTTTTCCCCCTCTAATTTTCAGAATGGTGGGGCTGAAGGAACTGTAAGTACCCTTCCTGAATGTCTGTCTTGGCAGATGAAGAGCCTGAGGTAGGAAGCATAGAGCAGTGTTTGAGAGCCACAGAGCCCTGGTCCTGTATCATGAACTTCCTGTGATTTCATGTGCAGAAAATAGACCACTTTAAATCCCAAATAGGCTTTACTTCCAACTTTTTATTGATGGCTGGCCCATCATTTCCTTGTCTCCCACTTCTCTCATTATCTATACTGTAATACTACCCTTGGTGTCCTGAGGGATCTTAATACAAGAGGGATTCCCAACCTTTGCAATATTAGAAATGCAGACTCTCACAAGAGAACCCTGAAGTGGCCACTTCCGGTGAAGAAGAAAACCTTCATGGCCTTCTCCCCTTCATAGCTGATGTTTCTGCCCACAGCCACGGTTGACATTATATCTCTACTGAGAACCCCTTAGTTGAGCCAGCTGCCCATTAGATAAGTCTCCATGCCAGTTTCCAGATCTCAGAGGTTCTTGAATGGTGAGAAAGTTTGGAGTTTGTTCTGAGTAGTGCCTATCCTAAGAATGATTGTTGTTACAGATTCTGTCCTGGAATTTCAGAAGGACTAGAGATACTCTGAATCTTTTTCCAGGAGCCCTTTGGACAGTGGTATTCTTCTTTGATGAACAGCTTTGGGTGTTCAATGAAGCACTCTTTCTGGTGCAGCACCAAGTCCAGAGATTCTTGTGTACATATGCATCCACACAGCTCTGCATGGTTCTCTTGGGGGTAAAGTGTGTGCAGATTCTTGTAATCTTAACAATGGCCTGGAAGAAAGATTATAAGTCAACAGTTTCCAACTTACTGTTGTCTTAAGTGCTGTGGATAAATTATACCTTTAATATGTAATATAGTACGTGATCCTTGACAATTTTGTGTTGTGTGTCTAATCTCCTCCCTCTTGATGGGTGTAAAATTAATAAATAATAACAGCCAGAATAATAGTGCTGTTATTGTTAGCTATGATTGTTAGCATTAAGGACTAGTTGTGTTCTAGGTACTGTTTTCAGCCCCTTGCATGTGTTAACTCTTCTTCATAGTGCCCTTGGGAGGACTGTTACTCACACTGCTTCAAAGGTAAAGTAACTAAGATGGGGTGTCAGGACCTCACAGGGTTGATGGGGCACTTGAGTATCCTGCTTGGGAGAGAGAGGAACTAAGCTATATTTCAGAGTTAGTGAGGAAGTCTGATTTGGGTTCGGCAAAGGTTCCCTGTGGTGAACAATCTCCTCCCAGTTCTTTCATAGTTGAATTATTCAAAATACAGTACGGCTACCTGGCTGCCCCCTGAGCATGGTCAGCCCCTGGGTTTACCGTGGAGTCAAACTGTAGAGAGCCCACTCTCGAAGAGGTTGGGCTGAGTGAGGAAGGGAGAATGACCATGGGAGACTGATAATGGGCTGCTGTCCCTTCTGGCCATGGGATTCATGACGTGGTTGGTCTAGGCCATCCCTTAGTTTAACAAGTGAGTGATTCTGTGCCAAGTGTCTCATGTCAGCAACTGTACTGTTTCTCTGCCCACACCCTGGATCACAAGACTGCCACATGGTCCTGAAGGGGAGACAGGGGGCAAAGCTTGTTTTCTTTAAGAAAAAAAAAAGAAAGGAAAGGAGGGATGGAGGGAGGAAGAGAGCGAGACAGAGGCAGAGAGAGAGAGACAGAGAGAGAATTGGGGTCTTTGAGCTAATTGGCATATTAATGTGGGTTGTTTTCGTGGGAAAAGAATTTTGTGAGGGACAGTTAACATAGTAAAATTTTTATTGCATATTTAATTAGATGCTGGGTTTTCAGATGGCCTGGATACACTGGTATGCACAGAATAAATTTGGAACTTATTGAGATTTTACAAGGATTATTGTGTAAAACTGTACTCTTTCCCTTCACAGTCCTCTCTGGTTCTCCATCTCTTCAGCCACAGCAGTGTGCATGAAGCCAAATCCTTGGGAAACACTACCCAGTCGTTTCTTGTAGGTCAGTGTAGATCTCATATGTACACAGAGGAGGGCATGAATAGGTCCATCACCTCCATATTACCACATGCTTCCTACCTTGGGGCTTTATATAACTGTTGTCCCAAGAAGCCCCCTTGGCCAGTCAGGAGTCATTGGCCCTGTGTATCTAAGATGTCATGACTGGGCAGAAAACATCAAGGCTCTGAAGCCATGTGCACCTGGCTTGGCTCGCTGGTTCTGCCTGGTCCTGAAACCTCTCCCCTCCGTGAGAGTTTGGGGGGGATGCTTTCTGGCTTGTGTATCGTGGCTAAACTCTGCTTCCTCACTGCCAGCTCCACTCTTTATCTCTTCCTGCAGTGTAGTTTTCCTACTAGAAGGTGGGCACTCTACTCTCTAGAAGTTTGGTTTCCTTTGAAATGTCTTCTAGACCTTTTCTTTACTTCGTGAATATAAAGGCTATAGATTATATTATACCTAGAGCAATACTGTTTTAGTGACTTTCTAAGCTACCTCTCACACTGCTGTTGGCTCTCATCTTTCACAGAAGTTTGATTCTTCACTGTGGCCATGCTTTCCCGAGCCTTTCAAGCCTGTGCATTGGGATTTGTTAGAGACTACTTTAGCAAGGGGAGAAATTTCAGGTTTACGAAAAAAAAAAAAAAAGATAGTAATATATAGGCTCTACTTATGTACTCTTAGTCTCCCAGCTTCCTCATGATCAGCATGCTGTGTTACTTTTAAATTAATGTACCTGTACTGGTACATTACAATTTTTCTCAAGCCTATAGATTACATGATGTTTTGGTCCTGATGGTGGCTAAATGTCTAGTGACATCCATCCATCTGCATAGCTCTTCAGAGGACTTTCACGCTCCAAAAATTGCCTGTATACAACTTCTTCCTTTCTTGTGTCATGGCTCTGTCAGACACTCAACTTTTATTGTTCCATGGTAGGTGACTTCTTCAGAATGCCACATGGTTGGATATTATGGTATGTAGCTTTCACATTGGCTCCTTCCACTTAGTCATGACCACCTCAAGTTCCTCCATGTCTTCCTGTACTTGAGTTTATTTATTCTAGCACAGAGTACTTTTCCATTACATTCCATTGGTGAATTTTGCTTTATCCATTCACCTACCAAGAAAGACCTCTTGGTTATTTGTACATGTTGATAATTATAAAGGTAAGACCCACAAGGATCAAAGTGCCTTAATTTACCTACATCCCAGAACAAATACAAGAATATTTTAGGCATTCACCCAGCAGTAAGAAGGTGCTAACAACATATCAAGTTTATATGTTAGTTTACATCCTATGCATGTAGTAATTAGGTCCCTGGTGAATAAGTGGAGCTCTGTGAGTCTTTCCCTCTGGGTTTTTGCTCTGCTTGCTGTTTTCTGGCTGCCTTGATGTGTAAGCTCTGCTCTGTTTCTCTAACTTTGGGGTCTGCTGTGTTCTTCCTGGGTTCTTCCTCTTTGCATTGATGATTGAAGACTTCTTCCAGCCTGGAGTAGACCTCATTTTATTTATAGTGTTCTTTAGAGATCTTTTCTCTCATTCCTGAGGTCTAATATTCTCACCAACACTGTCTTCCAGTTTTATGATGTGTGTTTGAGAGGAGAGCATTATTCTGTGTTGACTCAAAGCAGAAATAATATTCCTTGTGTAGGAGGTAAACAGAGTGGACTGTGCTATTACTGTAAGACTCAGGGGTCTTTTATATTAGCTGTAGATTTCTCTCTTCCCACTCCCCCCCCCAAAAAATGAATAAAATGAACTGTTCCAAGTAGCTTGATGCTCTTTCCTTTTAAAACTGTGGTATCCAACAATGTTTAGAGCTGCATATTCCTTCACACTCACCCAGCATCTATTAAACTCTGTATATGTTGTGAGGCTTGTGAAATAAATAGCAGGGACATGGGTCCTGATTTTCACTAACTGTGACAGGATCATCAACCAGAAATTCCTCCAAGAGACCTCAAGAGCCAGGAGCTTGCATGTGATCCATGACTTTTTAAGATTTATTTTATTTTATGACTATGTTGCCTACATGTATGTATATATGTGCATTGTATGCATCTCTTTTGGGTTCCCCCAAACTGGGATTATGGGTGGTTGTGAGGTACCATGTGGGTGCTGGGAATTGAACCCAGGGCCTCTCTGTAAGAGTAAAGAGCAACAAATACTCTACTCTTAACCACAGAGACATCACTCCAGCCCCATGAATTGTCTTCCTGATAGGAGAAAGTAGAGGCTCATACAGAAGGAAGATGGAGGTCATTTGAGACTCTGTCTGTTGGGCAATGCCTAGCAAGTAGTAGGTACTCAACAAATGCGTTGCTAAAATGAATGAATAAAGCAATCACATTGATCATTTAGGACTATGTTTACTGCAATATTACATGAAAGGGTATGAAGATAGGTTGCCATCTTACATGTAAAGCAGTTCAATTGACGTTTCCTTTTGGAACCCTAGGCTTTGTGTACTATGCTGGGCAGTGGGGCAGTGGTAGTGGTTGTGTAAATGTCTTTAGGGTTGTGTAAAAATATCAGCTACCTCAGAACTCAACAGAAAGCACTTAACATTGACTCATAAGCTGATGGAGAACTTCCAGCAGGAGGTGCTATCTAATCTGCAGCCTGAACATTGGACATTTGGTGAATGGGCACAGTTTACGGGGTACCCCGCTTGTAATGGCCCAACTTGAGCCTTGGAAGTGTTTCTTTGTGTTCTGGCTAATAGATGTTGTATAAGACTTAACTGAGCTGAACAGCTGCAATGGCTTCTCCATCACGCAGAGTGCGGTATTTTCATGGTACCTGGTTAAAGTGAGGAGAGAGATTATGGTTCCCATTCATGCCAATCAGTTTTCAAAGGGACCCAGCTGAGGGCTGAGGTTAGCTCAAGTGCTTGTTTAATTCAGTTGAGGACATAAACTATGAGAATTGGCAAAGAGAGAGATTGGAGAATCTGCTTGGGCCACCAGCCTTCGCTCATCTTTCTCTGGTTAGTCCGGCTGTGGGACAAAGAACAGCTTCAGTTCAGCAAAGCATCAGGCTGCAAGTGTGCTGAGCAAGAGGGCAGCAGAGAGGGGCCACCATAATACAGAGCGGTCATTGAAATGCCAAGTGCCACTAGTTTGGCATTTAATTATCTGACTTGCTGGCAGCTGGAAGCATAGAAGCAAAGTGGGTAGGGGAGAGACTGGGAGGGAGGCTGGAAGGAGGAGGACGTAGTGGCAGAGCAGAGGTAGGGGTGTTGAAGAGTAGAGAGGAGAGCTCAACTGCACACTGATGATGACAGGTGAACTTTCTCAGCACAGCTTTGAGACATCCTGACCTTGTGCATCAAGTATAGTTACTTTCTGAGAAGAAATCTCAATTAAAGTGTCTTTGATTGTTAGAGGTATGTACCTCAGTGCATATAGAGGAACACCAGGGAGCTTTTATCTTGGTACAGCTCGGCCGGCACTGCCGTTACCGTCTAATCACGTGGGAAGGAAATGCAAGCCATACTAATGCTGTTGAGCTCCGGCAAATTGGAATCCGAACTGTCTAGTGTCTGCTGGGGATGTTGCTTCTCATGAGGACGAAGAGATGTGGACTCTAGAAGTTGAAGCAAGGAATATAATTCTAGCATGGCCATGTACCTGTACTGTGCATGTGGGCTGACTGGCACATCTGTGCTCCCGACAGTTGAAGACTTCCTTTCTACTAGAACCGGTTACTGCTTGAAGAATTAGAATGATTTAAAAGTCACCTTATTGCTTAATATGCAAGGCACTCAGGCTTCAATCACCAGCACCAGTGGGGTTGCGGAAGGAATACTGTTTTGTGCTCAGCACAAAGTGAGATCCACAAGGGTTCTATTTCCAAAATCTCGTTGTTTAAAGCTGTAGTTCCCTTTATTTAAGTGATGTATTATTTAGGCAGTGTGTGAAACTAATAGGGAGGATCCAGCCATTTGAATTAGACTAGACTGTGCTCACTCTAGATGCCAACCAAATCCTTCCAGGTCAGGGAAACCTCCTGGGACTTCCCCTTTCCTATCCTCTCTTGCTCTGCCTCCATAGCTGTCACCAGTTCACCAAAGTATATGTTGACATGTTCAACTATTTGAATGCTATTCCCCACTGGAATGCACGCCTCACAAGAGTAAGGGACAATCAGTGTTGTCCTTTGCTGGATCCCATGTGTTGTCAACAAGATCATCTGGGACCTTTAATGTAGGTGGTCAGTGTATGGAAGATAGAAACTGTGTGATTTGCAGGAAAATGGATGGAACTGGAACTAGAGATGAAGTTTCTCCAGTCTTTCTCTCTTACATGGAAGAGGACATGGAAATCAATGAGCAGCTGTTAGGGATGGAGAAGAAGAAAGGGAAGAGTGGGGAGAGGAGAAAGAAGGATGACATAGGGGATAGAGTGACCAAAATATATGCATTCTAAATAATAAAACATTTTCCTTTGTACAACTAACAAGCTAATGAAAAGTAAAGTGTGTGCTTGATGATATCTTTGTTAATTGGCACATAAGTAATGATGCTAGCTGATGAATATGGGTCCTGTTCTGGAAGCTTGGTGTTGGGAAGAGAAGGTAACTAACCCACCGTCCTTCCATCCTTCAAGCTGTGTGATAAGGAAATTTTGTACCAGGGAAGCAGAGTGTTGTGGGGAAACAAAGTTTCCGGAGGTGCTAAGAGAATTTCTGGGGGAGATGCTTGGAGAACATGGGGGGCCCATGGAGGCTAAGTTTCTGCTCCAAAGGCAAGGAGTCTGAGAAGTGGCAGAGCTGGCATAGAATAAGCTGCTGACCTCAGCCTCCCTTCCGGAACAAGGTGACAGGCAAGATGGGTCCAGAGCGTGTCCACAGCATTCTGCGAGGCTGAGTGGTGTACCCCGAGAAGGGGAGATGAAACTGGAGATTTGCAAAGTTCTGCGAAAGTGCTGGAAAATGACCCCAGGCATTCCATCAAGATCACTCGCAAAAGAAGATGGTTTTAAAATCTCACTCCATGCCCAGGCATTAAAACACTGGATTGATATAAACAGAATCTTTTCTCTTTAGGGAATATAGCCTAAGATTGAATATATGAATATAGTATACTAACCTATTTACATGTAAACATATTACAAAATTATTTGAAACTAAATACTGATCTGGCATTAAATGATTACATAACTTATAAACTATCCATATAATGAAATATTACTTGTTATAATAGCTCTGAAATATATGTATTTATATGAAAGTGTAATAACCACAGACTATCAAATGCCAAATCCTTGCATGGCTCTAGGGACTGACCTGTCTGAGTCAACAAGGAAGTGAAGAAAAGGCAGACATATGGACACACAGAAGAGCTGGGATGGGGGTAGACTGGGCTCTCTGATGGAAACAGGGCAGCGACCAGGATGTACAGGTGAACATGGAGGTGGGATTGTTACATACAGCTGAATGCAAAGGCAGGCTTGACTTGATAGGGGCTAGTTGTTTTAGGGTAGCGAGTCTCCAGGAGACAAACATCCAGAGGGGGAAAGTTAAGATGGACATTTGCATTCCATATCAATATTCACACTGGCCAGGAGGGACGGCTTTGTTCTTCCCCATGGGGCCGAGGCTTTGGGTTCCCTGACATGGCTGTGTTCATATCAGACAATACACATATACTCATGAGTTCATACACTCCGGGCCTCTTCTCCCTACAATTAAGCAAATATCCTATACTATCTATATATCTATATCTACACATAAAAATATACATCATAATTAAACTTTTAAAGTAATTACATAGTCCTGCACTGCTTGAGATTTGAGTTACACTGAAGCCCTGGTAAATGTGTACTGAGGGCAATTTTCTCTTTGTTTGACAGTCATGAGCATGCTTGCAAAAACTTAGTATATATAGGTCAATTACAGGACATGAGTGTCAGATGCTGCTGGAGTGTAGTCTATACTTTCTTTCTAATTTATGTTGTCATGTTAGGTGATAGAAGCCAGATCTGCTCATGCCATGGAAGTATTCCATCACTGAGCTGCATGCCCAGCCCCCAGCATTTTATACAGTTAGAAGGAGTACACACTAAGACTGTGGTAAAAGTATAGCTTTGTAAATACAGAGAGCAGCAGCAATAGTCATTCATCACTGTGATCAAATGTTAGGCACAGTACATAGCTGCACCCCTGTATTTTTATGACTGGTACCACTCTTGGTTTCTTTACACTAGCCATTCAAGAAATGTGTGAATGATGAATTGAGCATAATGTCACACTGGCCATGGTATGGATTTTTTTACAGTCCTCTGGAACCACCATTACATGTATATAGTGTAGCATTGACTGAACATCACATGACACAAAACTATATGCACACTTATGGACTCACATGCCCGTCAATGTACAGACCTATGTGTGTTAAAGAGTGTTTACTCTAATGAATATTCCTTTATCCATAATATGTATAATAAACCAGTAAGTTTCTATTCATGTTAAAAGAATCAATGAAGGCACAGTGACAGTTCCTGTGCCTTGCCCTGCAACAGTGAGACCTTCAGCCACCATGCTTCCTTTCACCAAGGTTACTTCATACTTTCTGGAACTCTCAGACTAAGACGTTCACAGTTGCTTGTGAACTTCCTCAGGGAGGGCTTGAACCTTTCTCCCTGCTTGAAGCCACCCTCCTCTGTGAGCTTTTCATGAGAAAACTCTGTCTGTCAGTGCTCAACTGAGACCTCCAGTTTGCCTCTGAAGTTTAGATCCAAGGAGGGCGCACCCCTGCTGTGTCAACTGGCCTTTTGGTGTCATGAAATATTACTGTTTTACACTCACAAATAAAAGTTAGCAGCATTTCATTGCTGCACGGTGTGAAATTAGACCTCCTAACCAGCTGGATGCGACAGCCTGCTGTAGCAATGGTGATGACTGCCTGTGTTCCTGGTTCAATTCAATTAGGGATAGTTTTTTTCTCTCTCTTCTTTGGTGAAAGGGGTAGTCAAGATGAATGCCTTGCAAACTTCTGAAATACGTACTTGTATAAAAGAACTATTAAAGTAGAGTAACATCTCTATGATCTTTGAACTGAGCCGTCATTCTGCCATTATTGATGTAGCTGCTTTAAGCCGTCTAATTAAAATCAGAGTGACAGATTTGTTATTGAAAATCTGAAACCCAGATCACATCCCGTGCAGCACATCTGAGCAGGGTATATATCTGCTGTTTTGATGGGCTCTCAAAATTACTAAGCTGTGCCGGGTGCCAAAAGGAATTCAATAAATCCTTTCTTTTCTTCCCAAGCAGGTCTCATTAGTCTTCTTAATAATAGCACTAGTGGATATCAACTTACTTCTCCAAAATAAATTAACTGTGTCCATTAGGGTTGTAATTATAGCATCAGATATGAGTTTATTCTGCTACAATGAGCTAGCAGCCTGGTAGAGAGCCTACGGCTCTTCTTTCTGTCCTTATGTTTGAAACATGGCTCCGTGTGTAAAATGGGGGGCCCTGACATGGGTGGGAACAAGCGATCAAGCCAGGGCTTTTGTGATTTGAACTGACAATCTCTCGCCACTTGAACTGCTGAGCATACGGTATCACGGGGTGTGAGGGCTGCAGCTAGTAAGCGAGAACTGGTCAGCAGCCTGCAGTGCAGAGCCTACTAAACAAGCTCACAGGCTCAGAGTAGGAGAACATGACAGAAGGCTGCATTATCTGAAAATTTAGCTAATTTTTTTTCCCCTAACTAGCAGGAGCCATCTGTCATGGTTATTCCGATCTGAGGACTAAATTGAACGGAAGCCATTGCTGGGCAATTAGACAAGTTCTCTCAGGATATTTCCATACCTCTCCCTCTCGTCACAGGACAGTGGCTTGTTTGGGCCTTTATTTTATTTTATTTTTAAATTTCAGGTTATGCTTTTGTGTCTTGCTGACTTGTTTTCATTTTTCTGGAAAGTGTCTGTCCTCCACTCCATATAGAAGAACTTTCTTAGGTTTTTGGTAGAAGGGAATGGAGTGAGATGTAATTAAAGGGGTGTGTGGTATTTGGAGTTTCTTCTGCTCTTCTGGATCTTTCTGTCTGACCATGCAATTCTAGTCCTTCTTGGAGTCAGACTCATCAATGAGTCCAGGAGAGATTTCCACAGAGGCTGTAGAAGGGAATAACAGCAGAGTCCTTTCTTCTCCATGTTTATCAGGGGCTCTCCACGGGCCAGCACGAGAACAGGTCCCGGGCAGAGGACAGCGCTGCACTAGCTTCTGCTCACCTCAGTGTCCCTAGCACTACCTCATTTCCACTTCCTCTTCCAGTTTGGAAGTAAAGCCTTTTCTGTGACTTTTGGCATCACGTGGAATAGGAATAGCACAGCTTTGGGGATGCAGACCTCTGGGTTCATACAAAGCTTGGAAAGATATTTCCAGAATTCAAATACGCGACGTAGGTAACCTCCCCCCACCTGCCATCTCCTACCTTCATTATTAACAAGGAAGAAAAGAATCAAGTGTTGCCGGGAAGGCAACCAAGTGTCATTTCCCTTTAAATAGTATGAAGCATATGGGGGCAGGATTGCATTCGTCACAGAGTGTCAAAATATTTTTTTTAAGGAACCCAAATCTTTTAGAGATGGTTCCAAATGTGCCTAGTTTCCCTGAGCAGTGAACAGCACGACCTTTACATTAGCAGATATATTTATAAATACACATATGGCCTGTCAAGACCTGATTGGCTCTTGAGCTGATGAGGCGGCAGCAGCATTATGGTGTTTTACCTACGTGGTGTTTAATATACATGTCTATGTGACTAATTTACCTTAGCGGTTTGCACTTACCGTCACCTAATATAGCTGTGTGTCGTTGACAGGTGCAATTTTTTAATGAGGGCTGTGGAAGTGGTTTTAAGACTTGAGTTTTGGTGGGGTCTTTATATAGTGATGGCTTTATCTCCCCTCCCACCCCCCACTCTGCCCAATGAGTCTATTGAGGTTATTCAAGATGGACAACAACCAGTGACATTAAAAAAGATTTAAATGTGTTGATTTACATGAGTATAGGTACAACTTCAAGCATTGTGGATTCTAGTTTATTTCAGGCATCTTACTGGAGAGTTTAAGAAGTAGTCAGTTGGCGTGGCATGGTGCAACATACCTTTAATTCCAGCACTCAGGAAACAGAGACAGGCAGATCTCTGTGAGTTCAAAGTCAGCCTGCTCTACAAATCCATTTCCAGAACTGCTAGGGCACCGAGAGACTTTGTCTCAAACAAACAAACAAACAAACAAACAGAACAGGAGGAGGAGAGGGGAGTCGCATGAAATGCTTAAGAATGTCTCAGAGACTGTGGCACAAGTGATAGAGGCAATGGAAGGGACAGGTGGTACCTGAATACCCTACACAGATACTGGTGTGGCTTTCAGAAGGAGCGATGTTCCAGAAAGTCAGTTGCCACTGCCCCTCCCCCAAGATTTTCCTCATAGAGCAGGATGGGCTCTCATTGAAATAGGTCCCACCTTCTGTGTAAGAACTGTTTTTCAGATCATTTGAACACGAATTTTTCCATCTTTAGCACTCTAATGCCCCCTTTGGATGATCAGCCCAAATCCTCAGTCCTCTTGCCTACGCCTGCGCCCTGTCCCTCTGGGCCTCTTACTTGCTGTGTACTGTCCCCTGCCCTCCAGAGGAGAGTCTCCTTGGCTGCTCCTTCAGAGTGGGGCTTATCTTTATCAGCCCAGAAGATTTCATAGAGCTGGAGTCACCAAGGTTTCTATCCCCAAAAAGAGAGAGATTCCTCTGTATTCAGAATATAAGATTATAATATTTAATGTCCCCTTTGGAAATGCTCTGTAGCCTCGGGAGTACTTAATCTCCCAAGTTACACTGAGAATTTCCGATTCTGGAAGCTTCTCTTTCATCACAGTCTGCACCTCCTCCACGGTTCTAGCACATTCTCCAGTTGTATCGCCTCTCTCTTTCCATGCTCTGCAATTGTTTTATTGTCGGCATTTCTGGAGCCCCTTGAGCCTGACTGTTTATTTCCCTTTCTCTAAGTAAGGACATTAAAAGACAATTAAAAAATGAAATTGCATGAGTCGAGGACATGCTTTTGTATTTCGGTTCATTTCTTTCTCAGAGTCACAGACACAGTGAGATCGGAGTATTTAGCATTTTCTAGATATGCACATAGTACACTGTTAATTTCACTGTAATACCCCCACATCACCACCTTTGCCTCTGCATTTGGGCCTGATTGTTGTTTTTACTGAGTGTGCAAAGGATATTAATGGACTTAGAATCTAAAATAGCCACCTGTATTTGTGTATAGGATATAATTTACCCTTCACTCAGACTCAACTGCATTAAAATTACTAAGAAATTGATATTTCATATAGAATGAAGGTACCTTGTGAACCCCATTTCGTTATGATTATGGATGAGGGCCTCTAGCAGCTGATGTCTGAAGGAGGACAGTCCTGGGCTTTAGGGGTACAAAACTCTGATTCTGTACCCAGAGCTCAGTTAAGAACAGTGGGGAAACATCACAGTAAGCCATACTCTGTTCTTTCATTGAATTTGTCATTTTCAGTAGAATCCATTGACTGGTTTATTGTCATCCAATTCTTGACCTGCCGATGTATGTAATTCATAAAAATTTCATGTTGGGAAAGATGGGGGGAGGTGTAAATCCAGAACTTTTACTCTGTTCTCATGTGTGGCAGGAAGGTCTCGGAGAGCTTTACACATCTCACTTGCAAAATAAAGTAGAAATGAGTGAGAATTTGTACCATATGTCCACTTATTTTTCAATCGAGTGATTTGAGCTCATAAATTGTTGATCGTGTAAGAATTTCCTCTTCAGAAATTTCACGCAGGCCTGTGAGACTTATGATTGGCTACAATGAAAATGGTGTTTAGCTTCCAGTAACTCAGGTAGTCATTATTTTTACAAAAGTCAAGTATTTGAAAATTTCATATCTTCCTATCTTTATGTATGTGACCTGAAATGATGAATAGTTTTCAAATTCACCCTCTATAACTCTCAGTCTTGTAGAGAATACTTTAGCGCCTCACATGTCACATCAGTCAAAAACCAGCCAGTGTTTTCCTAAAGACAGGGGAGTCTGAGGCAAGCTACCAAGTTTCTTCCCTCTGAGAAGGGGAGTATCCGCTACATGCATGGCGCCATAATCGGATGGTAGGGGGGGCATAGGCCCCTTTCTTCCCCATCCCTCCCTTCAAACCTTGTTCTACTTAGAAGACCAAGATCATATAGTAAGGAGAATTTAGGCAGTTTGTACCTTGGAACCTACTTTGAAACTCATAGTTAATTTGGGGTAATAATTTGTGTTGCCCTCATCTCTTCCCCCATTCCAGTGGCCAGCCTGTCATAAGACACTCACTTGGCAAATAGAAGCATATAACAGACTGAAGCATGCTGTGTGACCTGAGGTCTTTGTGCTGTTGAGGTGACCTCTGTTTCTGCTCCCACAACTACCCTTACTGTTCCACACTGGGAGCAGGCACTCACTGTTCCACACTCAGTCCCTCAGCACTGAGCACCACTGGTCGGTGGAGACTGTCCTACGTACAAAGGATGTTTAGCAGCTTGCCTGCCTGGCAACTGCTCAGAGGCAGTCAGTCGTTCTACCTCCAGTACACAGTCATGCTCAATTGTGACAATCTAAAAATGTCTCCAGTCACTGATGAAGTCTCTTTAGGTAGGGGAGGGGCAGTGTCACCTTGCTTCAGAGTTATTGTTATACTATGGTGAACTCTTTCATTTCAGAATATTACAAGGGAGGTGGTAACTACATTGAATTCTTAGGCTGAAAACAAGTTCTCCCCAAATCATAGATTTGCTTGCCTAAATGAAATAGAATGGGAGTTTATTGTAAATAAAGGCAACCAACCAACCAACCGACCGGCCAACCAACCAACTGACCAACCAACCAACCAACCAACCAAAATTGCCTTCTCACAATAGAAAGCCTGTAAGATTAAATTACCTTGGATTTTTTCTTTCTAGCATTAGAATATTCTCCTTCTGAGTAGTTAATCCTAATTCTCGATAGTATTGGTAAAATGGCAAGGGCCCTGTCCATTCTTCTGAGGCAGTGCCTGAGTTAACCAGAAGGGTCTGTGCCTAGTAGCAGTGGCTGCTCGATTATGCAGCCCTGTGAACAACCTGTAATAATTGTTTTCCAATTACCTTCGTGCCAGCCTTTTGCATTTAGGCGGAGATGAAAACTGAAATAAAATTCCGACTTCCTGGTTCTGTGTGAATGCTGGGCATATTATTCATTTGCAATACAAAGCAGCTGTGTAATTCCAAATGAGATATTCTATCTGTGCTAGCTAGTGTTTACCATCAAGGCACCAAATTATCCCTGAATCTATTTGAAGTTCATTACCCAGCTTTCTCAACTGAGAGCACACTGTGAAAATGCGCTCCCCCCTTTTAGTTTTATTCAATTTCTAGGCAGTGGGGCTGAACTGCCTACATTTCCAGTCCTGACTTGATTCAGAATGTGACCATTTGGGAGTCCTAATGAGACTGGCCTGGGATTCAAAAATAAGAGACTTGGGTTATTTTTATTTTTACATTAAAATATTGAGTATTTTTGAGACAAGGTTTCACTATGTAACCCTGGCTGGCCTAGAACTATGTAAACCATATGCTGGCCTTGAACTCACAGATATCCATCTGACTGTGCCTCCCAAGTGCTGGGATTAAAGGCATATACAACCACACCCAGCCATGTTATTGGGTTAATTAATACACAGGAAACAGTTTTCAAGTCCGCTTTCATTTTGGGAAAAGCAACTTTCTAGAAGGATCTGGGCTTTTTGGAGACCACAGTACAGCAAAAGTAGTCATTGACTATCAGGGACAATGGTATTATGGTCCTGAGACGTTGACTTCCCAGAAACTGGTCCTGATACCTGTCCATCAGTTTTGATGAAGCCCATATAGTGCCATGCACCTGGTCAGTGCGAGTTGAGACGATTTCTCCTGGGTGGAGACATTGTTCAGTTTCAGACTTTGTCTCCACACCTCTGTTTCTCTGGAAATGATACCTGCCAGGTTAAGGAAGAACAGTGTCAAGTCAGCTCACCTTTGAGCTTGTGCAGTACTAATGGGAACTGCAGGCATCCTCTTGTTCAGGGTGAGAACAAGGGTGAGAAAGAGATCGCTATTTCAACCTGAGTCTTCACTTGGTGCTGACAAATTAATCATCTGTTTTAAACTCTCTGAACAGTAAGGCTCACTGTCAGGTTTGCCAGATCACATGCACTTCATTGCATGACATCTGGATGACAAAGGAAATGTAGGGGTGAATGTGAACCTCGAGATGACTCAAGAGTTTGGCTCCCTTTCTGTGACTCAAGCGGATAGAAGTCATTGGTCCTGACTGGCACCCTGTGACACAGAGGAGAGGCAACCAGCGCTGTGGATGGAGCTGACCGCTTTTTCCAAGGGATGGTTTGCTGCGTCTAGGCTCTGTGGAGTCATGTTTAAGCTTGTACTCTTGTTCATATTTAAATTTCATCCCGACACCCTAGTCTGAACCCTTCCACGGATAGAATAACTGTCTAAACGCACCAAATATAATGGCTAATTCAGACGATCTTCCCACTAACTAAAGGTTGGATTTTTTTTAAGACTAATGATGAAACATTTCAATTTCTTGATCTGTCCTGGTTACCACAGTGTGTCCAATTTGCAATAATTAACTGAGTTGCCCTCTATCATTTGTCTGGTTTCCCAGATTTTAGTACTAGTGTGAAAAGATTTATTTTCAAAGGAATAATGTCAAAATGGAAAATAATTGACAAAACTTTGCAGAACGGAAAAAAAAAAAAAAGCAACTTAGTGACGAAAAGTAGAATTACAGAGTATTGTTGAGATTCCAGATGCCATTTGCATATTTTAATCAAAATCTTTGCAGTCTACATTTTTTGTCTATGATGGCTAAAGGTGGCCTGTCTCACAAATAACATTTTTCTTTGTATGTGCAATAATTATTTGGTGCTATCAATCATAAAAACTACTTTAAAAACTCCTTTGTTTGTTTTGCTGATAGTTTTTTTTTTTTCCTCGAGACTGGGTTTCTCTGTATAGCCTTGGCTGTCCTGGAACTCACTCTGTAGACCAGGCTGGCCTCAAACTCAGAAATCTGCCTGCCTCTGCCTCCCGAGTGCTGGGATTGAAGGCGTGTGCCACCACGCCTGGCTCTTGCTGATAGTTTTTGTCTTATTTAAAATGCATTGGGTCTTGAGACAATGCTGCTGGACCTCCCTTATCAGCATGTGACTCTAACTGTGCACCATGGCTCACTTCCCCATTCAGGTAATAAGTCAGGAGCCAGGCTTCATCCTTAGCCTTACAAGACTCATGGTGTCCAGGTCCTCCTTGCCTTGCCAGCAGAGGTGGATTTGAAAGCCAATCTCAAGACCATTTGTGTTCCCCAGACAGCCCAAGAATCCACTTCATGTTTTAGGACACACAAATTTATATTTATGTTGAGGAGACAGGGATAATGAAGATAATCGGAGTTAATGGAAAATGGAAAATAGAATTATAGTTTTAAAAGATAAAATTTATATATTAAAAAAAAAACAAGGAGTATTTGCTTAGCACAGTACACAGATTGTTTTCCTCACCTCCTGCCCCTGTCCAGCTCTCCGTTAAACTCACAAGTGTTAAGGCATCAGGGCGGTACCTGCACATTCTTTATGGTTGTAGACCCATGTAAGTGTACACACAGCCAAGACTCTGTCCTGCAGAAATTGTCATCAGACTACTCAGATTTCTCACCACAGGGTTCTCTTTTGTAGAACAGTATGGACACCTTTTTAGGTCACGTTGTGTAGCTCCAACACATTCTCAAAAAAAAAAACAAAAACTTTTTTTTGTAGTTTTTTTTTTTGAGAGTTCTATACAAGAAGAGTACTGTATTTATATCATTTCTACCCTCTCTTTCCTGCTTCCAACTCTTCTTGCTTTTTGTCTCCACACCAACATCCCTTATGTTTATGACATATGTATGGCTGTGTGTGTATAATTACATGCATGCATACATACATACATACATACATACATATTATGACATATTGAGTTTATTTAGTCTTGGTCCTGTGCATGAGTTCAAAGCTGACCACTTGGGGATTGGGTCTTGAGACAATACTGTGGACCTTCCTTATTAGCATGTGACTCTAACTCAGGGGGTTCACCCCCAGAGAAGACTGATTGTCACTCTCTTAGAAGCTATTGATTTAGGAAGCTCTTAGTAGCTCTTCCTTTAGGTGTGGAGCCTTGTGAAATTACCACCTCCATGTTGGAATGTCATACGGTTGAGATTTCATGGGTGCTACTACTCCCTGTCTTTCATGTGCGTGGTGGGAGAGGGAGATAGAGGGAGGAGGGAGAAGATATTATCTTACAGCAGACTTCCCGATTCTCTTTCAGTCTTTCTACATCCTCTTCCTCCATGTTCTCTGAGCCTTAGATATCTGGGTTCATTGTAGCTATATGAGTTGTGGTTGGACATCACCCAGTCACTTGTTTTCTGTATCTTGAACACTTGTTAATCTCTGTAATGGTCTCTGCTGCAAAAAATTACTTTGATAACAGGTGAGAGCTACACCTAACCTGTAGGTATAAGCATTTAGGAGCAGCCAGGGGTAGCTAAGTTAATATAACTATGTATGAACTCTCTCTTGTTTAGCAGGCATTAATTACAATTAGAAAGCTGTTGGTTAACCCCAAGATATAAGTGCCACCATTGCACCCTTACAGACATCTTGCTGAGCTGCTCATTCTTCTGGTTCATGGCTTTAGGAACTCTCTGTTGCCTTTCTCCCCAGGCAGCTTGGTTAGCAGCATTGACTACTGTGAGGGCTAGACCTTAGGGAGAAGATTTCCAGAAAGTTCCAGATCAGTTTCTTTAGGTCTTATACCTGAAGTTTATCCTGTCCTCAACAACAGTCTCATCTTCAAGTTCTGAAAGGGAGCCAGGAGGAAACGCCTATATTGTTTTGGGGGCCTTGTGGATTCCTTGGCCAACAACTCAAAAGAAGGTTTCCCATGCCCGGAACTGAATTTTTTGTTAGTCTGTGACTTTTGGAGACTAAGGACGTTTGAAAGCAACATGAAAATATAATATCTTATGATTGGCTAATATATATCATTATGCATAATACTTGTAAGTATAGATATGTTAGAAACAATGGCATGTAAGGTTAAAATGCTTCTGCAACCTTCTCCTTAATAACTGCTTCCCAGCGTTCAGTACTGAAGACTGAGATTGGGCTTCTGTTTCCGCCTTTATAACAAATGAAGCAATATGCAGTACAGCTTTCTTAAATACTGAAAGTGATGTTTCAGTGGGGTAGGGATGTATTATTGCAGAAGCCTCTTCAAGTATATATAATAAGTATGACTGATCTAGCTACAGTCTCTCACAGGGATCCTTACTGCTCATTATTAAACACCAGAGATTTACTGAGGAGCTGTTTTGGTCTTACATTTGATGGAGCAGTCCTCCACTTGTTGTGGGGGTCTCCCTGAAAAGGTGGACCAGAGGTCGTTTGTAGTTGAGGACAGAAGCAGGGACTACTCTCATTGGGGTGATAGCAATGGTCTAAACTGAATTATGATGAGAGCTGAACACCTCAGTAAACATACTAAAAATCACTGCATTTCACTTTTAAATCAGATGGATTTTTACAGTATATAAATCACACCACACCAAAGTTGCCTAGACTGGTAAAATTTTGAAGCCGTTAGTGTGACATTTTTTTTTTATATCATCAATTAGCATCCTCTGCGAAAAAGCTTTGCTTCAGTGGAGTCAATTTCAGCCCACCAACACCTGTTTGATTTATTACAGTCTTAGAATTCTTGGAACTTGCTCAATAAATATTTTCTGCTTTTAATTTTATAAGCCTTCCTTGGCTTCTGCCAATTACAACAGTCATTTCTCAGAGAGTATCCAAGGAAGCCCTTGCTCTATAGCAGTAGTGCTGGCTTTTCTCAACCCCGTTCAGTTGTTTATCGACGGAGGACGTACTCGGTGTGTTCCAGGTCGTGTTCACCACAGACAGATCAGCATCCAGGAGAGGGGAAGCGTCCTCTCCTTAGAGCTGGGTTTTACCTTAGAGTGTCAGGAAGGAAATGGAAATGTGGTTTTATCAGCATCACACCTAGCATGGGCAGTCAACTGGCACACCCGAGAAGAGGGAACTTCAGTTGCTAAGTCGTGTTCAGTGAGATTGGCTCGTGGGGATGTCTGTGGGGCTTTTCTTCACAGCTAAGGATGTAGGAGGGCCCAGCCAACTCTGCACCTTCTCTAGCCAGGTTGTCTGGCTTAGAATGAGAAAGGTGGCTGACCTTGAGCCTAGAAGCCAGCCAGGAAACAGCTTTCCCCCACAAGCTCTGCTTCAGTTCCTTGCTCCAGGTTTCAGCTTGAACCCCTGCCCTGGTTTCCTGGTTTCCCTTCTTGTAGGACTGTGACCTATAGGATGTATGACCTACAAGAGGCAAGACATGTTGTCCTCCAAGCTTGTTTTGTGACTCTTTTATCCTAGAATCAGAAAGTGAAGTGTAACAGTGGAAGTTTCTATTAAAATGCCATCACTTGTGCAGGGGCACTGGGCTTTGGCGGTGCCGATGCTCTGATGCTCTTCCCATTGAAGAGTCGGACTCCTTTATGACCCGATGGATATGGCAGCCATGGGGTTGCGCACATACACAGGGGTCGTGGTTCAATGGGGGTATTTTTCATACATTTTGTATTTTCTATCTCCCTCCGTTTCCTGGGATGGAAAAGACTGGTACAGGCGAAGAAACAGGACTCACTCTGTACCAGGAGCCCTGGACGATGGCCTTGAACATCTACAGTGTGCCCTCACTGGATGAGAAACAGACATGCTTCCCAGGCTAAGACTGAGAGCATGGCAAGTTTTAGAAGAAACATTGCCAGGCTGTTCCTGCCACTGCCCATCTTCTCCATCCACACGTTTGCTTCCAGCAATGGCGTGTGTACATTTTTTTCTGCAAATCTTAACACATCTCCTGCGTTCTGAAGATTAAGGCACAGGGTGTGACTCAGAGAACTTTAAGGATTCTAATATAATCAGTAAAGAGGTAGGATAAAGACAGCTACTTTTTTACTTTTCATGCCTCCTGTGAACACAGCAGAACCCTCGATGCGGGTTTCTTGTTTTTATTGGCAAGTGTGAAACTTGTAGCCCTGAGAGTGTTTTGTTTTGTTGATGGTCCAGTTGTTCATTAGCAGAGCCACATTAAGAATTCTTTATATTTGATTTCAGGGAGGAGGCAAGACTCTTAATCCCATGACTTTTGTGGTGTTTCTTAATTCAGAAGGACTTTTTAAGGCACCTTTATTGTTTACGGCTTTAAGGGCAAAGCACTACAGTATCCTTAGGAAGTAGCATCTCACCTCATGGCCTCCTGGACCCTGAAAATCCTGCAGTTTTGACATTGTTCTAAGTCATTTCAACTGGTAGCCGATGTTGTGACAGCCCGTGGAATGTGTCCCTTCCCATCTCTTGTTCTTTTAAATTTTCTAGCATGAAGTGTGAGGTTTGTTCCAAACACAAGCAATATTAGAAACACAGAAACGTCCTCTGGTAGAGAATACTCGACCCTTGTTACATGCCTGGCATTATTTTTGGTGATTCATTTCAGACCATCCCACCTAATTATATGTAGTAACTAAAGTACAGAGTGTGTGATTGAATTCCTGCCATATTAGAAAAAGAAATTTGGAGGTAACAAGCAGAATTTTGTTCATATGTTACCTCCTTTTGCTGATGATAGTCTGTATGTGTAGATGGAGGGTGGGATCGAGTTCTTGACCTTTTGTCAAATGCAGTGCAAAGAAATGTAATTAACGCAATCGTGTTTTATATGCCCAATAATGGATTTTTTTCATTGAAACACAACCTTTGTAAGACGCTTCTGTTATTACTGGTTGTCAGGTGAAAATTAAATGAGCTTACTCTTAGCTTCAGATTTATCTTTCTGTCTACAAAGGGCTATGCTAGAGAACGAGGAGATATATAGCATTTACTGGTGGTTTCCTAAATTAGTACCATCAATCTATGGTAAATATAATCCTTCCTCTCTGTAGAGATAATGGCATGCTAGCCATAGCCTCCTAGCTCTCTCTCCGTGTGTGTCTACTTAGAAAGTATATACAGCTGTCAGGAATTTCTGCTCTTCAGTATGCTGATGTAGTTGTTTATTTAAAATGTGCCTGGCAGTCTGAAGCAACCCATGCACCTTCACAGAGTGCAGATCACTCCCAAGTTACCGATGGTATGTAATGTCCTGTTCATAGCAGCTTGGTGACAAATCCATTTCAGAAGTAAACTTTCAGTCTGACTTAAGGGACCTAGAAGGCCTTCCCTTGCACTGTCTATATAGGACTTATCTGTACTCGAAAACATTGTCTGTGGTGTCCCCCGTGAGTCCTGACCCTACTCCGGCTTCACAGTAAGGTCACGTGTTTCGGTGAAGACATCCAACATGGTCTCCCCTGTATTCTTGGAGCTGAGCAGCCCAACACAGGCTAACTCTTAAGTGCCCCTGCCTGTACATGTTGAACTTGGGGTTGAGGAGGAAGCTGTCATAGTTCAGCAATTAACGTTCCTTCTTCTCTGCTCTCAATGTGAGAGGAGGGGCCCATGATGCAGAGAGCAGCTTGAAGATGAGAACTCCTCTTGGCTGAGGACCTGAGCATCTCCAGCTTTCTCTGGGCACTCAGACGTCACAGGGCCCCAGCATTTGACCCCATGCAGGAACGAGTAGCCCTCAGTAGCAGAGAAGTTCTGGGGGGCAACAATCTTCTTACCCCCAGAATTTTCTCACTGTAAGTTTTTTTTTTTCCTGAGCTCTATAAGTACGGACGTGTGAACATATCAAATGAATGGAAAACCAAGTCAGACATTTCAGAACCTGTAGAAAGAGTTCAATTCCAGAAATGAGCAAAGGTTTGGGAAGAGCCTTTTTTTTTTTTTCCTTGTGAGGTTTATTCATCCTCCATAGACACAAAAATAAGTCTTTCAAAGAACATGCATATTTGAGGCACTTGGCAGCGTGCTGTCTCTGGCAACTTCTCCCTTATTTATACCACGTAATTATACTTGCCTTTATATGTGTGTCCTTTTCATTATTGAGTGGAACATGGTCTTTTGTCAAATTCCAGTTATTGATTAGCACTGGCAACTCTGAAATGTGGCTTTTTAGCCATCAATAAATCTATTTTTCCCCTTTCTGAAATTATAACAGATCTTGTTGGACACATGGGGGAGAAAACAACTTAAAATTCCCATCCAGATCTTGGCTGCCAGTTCAGGACGTTGTTACTTTCTGCGCCTCGCCAAGATTTTAGCTTACTCCTCACTGACAGTGCAGAGCTTGGGAGGTGGGATGGCCACTGCCAGAGAGAACATGAAGTGACATCATTAGAATTCAGCTGCATCTGTGACTCCAAAGGCATGCTGGCTTGCCCCTCCCCCACCTTCCTCATCTCCCCTCTGTGCTGCTCCCCAGCTGTCCTGTGATCTCCTCTCAGAGGAGAAGCAAGCACAGAACTTCTCAGAGGCATGACATCAGTGGCCAACTGTCAGCTTACAGATTTGTTTGTATAAATGGGAGTAAACAGCTAAAGCCTGGGTCTTTCTAAAGCAGTCCAAACCCTGTGGCCAATTACTCACCAACAGTGTTAATTTCCATTAGAGAACTGGTAACCCTTTTAATAGGAGAGAAAATTCAGAATGCTTGGGGGAGAGTCCAGTGAAGCATGAGGGCAGGCTTCCCTTCTTTACAAAAGTGACCGTTGTGTTTAATCTGTCATGTCACCAAGAGGAGAGTTGGTGCCCATTACTTTAGTCTTGGCTTCTAATATGTTTTGGAATAAAAAAAAAACTGAACATGCTTTGAGTGATGCTGCTTTCTTCCATGTTTATATGAAGAGGCCTTGGGATTATAATTCATCTTTTTTTATTGGAGTAAGTTTCCTTAGTTCATATATCCTAAATGGAACCCTGGGCTTTGAAGGACTTTAATGCATCCTTTTGATATCTTGGAATGGCAGTCACCAAAGAGCTCCTTGTAGATAGGAAAGTCATATTCCCAAGCCCTGCTTTGTCTGCCTGTGCAGAGACTTGTGTGCAGGCTGCCTGAAACTGCCAACTTGAGCAAATGGTAGGGCCGTCTTCTCAGCATGAGTGAGCGCCCACAGTGCGGTTTCAGAGTGGGATGCTGGTTCCTCAGAGCGACTTTCCTCCTTCCTTTTGAATGTTGGCAACCTTGACTTTGGAATATTTTTGCATTTACAATCAAGAAACTTTCAAAGAATGTTATTCTGACTGGCTTATTAAGGACCCATGATTTATGGCATGTTTAATTCCACCTGACTTCCATTGGGTGGTTGCTTGGAGAGATGGTGTAATATATTCAGAGTTTGTCATAGTTGGAGAACAGCATATTTTTGTCACATATCAGGTTCAGTCCTGTATTCCAGGCGTTTATTCGTTTTACATGTTTATTTCTTCTGTAACAGCAGAATGATTAGTACATGGGCTTTGTGACCCTCGTCACTTAAGGGATACTGTTTCCACGTCTTCTGAGGGCAGAAGGCCACTATCAGCTCTACAGCAAGAGCAGAGCGGGTCCTGACGAGCCATTTACTTTCTTGAAATGCAAGAGTCTATTTAGGGTGATCCTTGTACTGCTGTCAGAGCAATGAGGGTCAGCAGTTGTGGTGACAAATTAGTTTTGACAAGCTTAATGACCCCCAAAAAGAAAAGTCTGCGGCTCTGATAGCAACTGGGGAATAATTGGTGAGCTCGGCCAGATGGGGAATGTGTTAAAATTTCCCAATTCTCTATGGCAGGCCAATTACACCATGCAGCAAAGGGGTGAAAGGTTGCCATTGCTTCTTCAGCCCTACAAAAGCATCAGCAGGCTATATTTCAATCAATTGAATTTGGTTTGGCGGGACATCGGGACATTGAAAGAAACAACTGGATCTTTCAAACTATGTTCCTATGAAAAACTTGGACAGAGAACAAAATGACAGTTTCTGAGAGGCTCCAGTGGACAAGCGCTCAGCTCACTATTGGCAGGTTTCGTTGGCACACCACGGGCTAGTTTTCCCTCATCTTCCCAGGGTGGTAAATCCTGCAGCCCAGTGCAGCTCATTTAGAGTGCGTGGTAAATAAATGATTATCAGCTGCTAACCCACCAAAACACAGTGCTTTCATGACTTTATTGTGGGCTGAGTGTCAGCATCACTGCAAGTCACATGCAGTGAGCCAGAGTCGGCCAACACAAAGGCCGTTTCTGGTGTGTGGGTGTCAGCAGTGCAGGCGTCCTCAGAGGACAGTTGAAAGAAGGATCTGCCCTCTGCCACCTTACTAGTTTTGTGGATATATGACGTCATATCATATATGCACAGTGTTACTTATTTCCACATCATCTTCCCTCCATGTGGCTCTCTAGGCAGTCCTTCTCCTCAGCCTTTCAATGCTGTGACCCTTTAGTACAGTTCCTCAGGTGGTAGTAACCCCCCCAACATAACATTATTACTACTTCATAACTGTAATTCTGCTACTGTTAGGAATCATAATGCAAGTATCTGATATGCAGATTATCTGATTTGTAACTCTCAAAGGGGTCGCAACCCACAGGTTGAGAACCACTGTTCTGGAAGTTCTAAATTTGATGTCCCACAAGATCTGTGTGAGAGAGAGAGACTAGTCATGTCAGACTTGTTGGCAAACTATGCAGAAAAGTTTTTTAATCTGAACATAGCACCCCCTAAAGTGTAGAGGATCATCGAAGACCCGAGTGGGGTCATATGCAGCAGGTGGTCTTACATTCACATGTTTTTTTTCCCTGTGAAAAAAGAACTTTCGTTCTTTTGTTTAGAGAAAGCGGCTATGCCATGGCGTCTGTTTGGTAAATCTCAATGTTCTTGCCTGTTGGAGTCATAAGTAAAATAGAGTTGTATGATCGCAAACACTATTGTGTCTCAATGGCCAAGTTAAAAGAACTAGTAAATTACTAAAGATGGTAGAATATACAGTGAAGATTACTGGTTAACAACTAATGTCCTTGGAGGGCCAAGCAGGGATTATGAGGTATTTCCTCATGTATTCAGACTGATATACACATTGAAATTTATTAATTGTATCTGTAATAAGTTAAAACATTTCAAATCATAGGACCTGAAAACACAAAAGTAAAGCCATTCATAAATGTGCGGTTGGAATGGAGTTGTTCGTTGTGTTACAGGAAGCCTGGGGATAACATTTTATTCAGAGGGTCTCTGTGGCCTGATTTTAGTTTTGTAGCTGTTTTACTACTTGCAAGCTGCAGTAACAAAATATACTAGGCTGACTGGCTCCTAAGCCACAGAAACCTATGTGTTTCTCATTCTAAAGATCAAGGATATCAAGACCAAGCCAGCACGAGAGGGATGTTGCTGATCAGTGTTTTCTTCCTGTTCCTCATGGAGACCCCTGTTGTGAGGGCGCTGCTTGCGATCATGAGGGCAAAACCCTGCTGGCCCCATAAACTTCTGAAGGTCACTGAAACTCTACCACACAACATAAGAATGTGAGAATAAGAATGTCACATCTATTCAGAGCACAGTACAGGCCTTACCCTTTGCTGGCTCACAACACAGAGGTTCATTAATACAGAGTGGGATCCAAGGCTCAGCTATAGCCGCCTGCTGCCCAGTGCATACGTTTACTCCTGTAGCTCTTCACCATGGCCTACGGGGCTTTCTTGCAACTTTCTCCCATGGTCTTGCTTCCCAGCCTTTAGACCTTGGTGATTCTTAGGTGTTATTTTTGTTTTGTTTTGTTTTGTTTTGTTTTGTTTTGTTGCTACATTTCTCTTAGCACTGCCAGACACAGAGTTTCTATTCATATTCTTGACACTCACCTCCAGAGTTACCCCATTCACATGGTAACATCCCAGAATTACGCAGTCATTTGTTCGATTTGATTTGATTTGATACCGCATTGTATTGAGTTCTTGGCATGCTTGCCCCACTGTATCTTCTAGGCTTCTTGAGGACAGGGACTCTATCCTGTTCATTAGCATTTGCTTAGATACCCACCCACCATCAAGTCCAACTCACATTTTGATTGACCAAATGAAGCATCAGGCAAGACCTTGAACTCAAAAGAGAAGCCTATTAGAAACTTTGGTGACTTACGTGTAGAGAAGGAAGAATGAGGGGTTTTGGGATTCTTCAGTCTTCCCCAAGTCCCAGCTTGCACTGCTTCTAGGCATCACGTGTAACGTCCCTTGAGTCTGCATGATGCCCTCCCTAATACAGGGGGCCCTAAGTCATTCATAATTTGAAAAAAATAGCTTAGGCTTTGTGAATACATCAGATTCTATGATCTGGCATATAGAGTTAATCAAATGGCCCTTTCTCTTCAGAATGCCTCCTTATTTACACATGGGGTAGGCACATAAACATTCATGAAGAGTCTCAACTGAACAGTTGTTCACTTCAGAGCTGGGTGGTTTTTATGGCAGACATTTACCTCAGAACTATGTTTTCGGGGAGCTAAGAGGATGTCTGGCAATATTGTGACACGATGGTGGAAGATCGGTAGTTGTGCCGCTGAGGGGATGCATGGCTTTCTGTTACTGGGGAGCTTTCAAAGATTTACAGGGAGATTCCAAAGATTTGCTCCACAGAATTTCCAATACTGAAAGTCTGACTCATTAACTACCATCATCCCTTTGTTTGGGATCATTTTCCTTCCTCCCAAGAGGCTGCCTGATTTGCACCACAGGTATTGCATGCAAAACAATCTGTAGTCTTGCAACATCTATGGTGTGAGTTTTATATGGACTTGGGCAGATAAAGGGAAGAAAATCAGAATTTTTTCCCCTTGTACTTGAAAGCTGAATCTGGAATGAAAGTTAAACCTCTCCGAAATGCCTGCCTGTTGGTAATGAGGGTTTGTTTGTTTGTTTGTTTGTTTTGTAGATTCATGGTATTAAAAGAATGTGTGGACTAACAATGCTATAAATATGGCTTCTAATTAAATCCCCCCCACACACACAGTGTTGCTGCAGGGCACAGATATAATTTTCATGGTCACTACTGTCCTGGTGTGTCCTTGGGGCTGCTTGATAAAGTCTCTTGGTTGACTTGTCTGCAGTATGCGAATTCCATCTCCTGGTTCATCTTGCAATTCCCTGTAGTTTGAGTCTTTGTTCTCCTGCACACACACAACCTCTATGTCTGCCTTATCCTCAGTGCCTCAAAAGCAACCTTTAACAATCTTCTTTTAAGTGCACTAATTTTAAAGGTGAACACAAAGACAGTAATTGGCTAGCCAGAAAAGTGTTATTCAATCCAAATGCATTAAGTACTGCGTAAACAAAGGTAGGTTTAATATGTAGGCAGTGTAAAACACTCTGAGGAAAGGTTCTAAGCATACTGTTAGCCTGATGATCATTTGATCCAGTTTTTCCATGTGAGACCCCCTAGGTCCCACCTTTAAGGAAAGAGCAGACACAGATAGGTGGCTGCTTTGAGACATTCACCCTTATTCCCTGGTGCTGTGAGAGGCAGGGAGCTTAGACACCCAGTAGAGATTTTCAGGGTTCAGCTCCCACCCCTCTGCCACGCTATGAGTTGCCCGAAAGGTCTGGGGGAACAGAGTCGTGCCAGGCTTGATAGGGAAAGGGGTATAATCAGATCCTGCCTATAAACATGAGTGGTTCTCAATGCTGCTAGTATTCTTGAACCCTGAGGCTCAAACCTCCTCTCTGCAGGGAGCTCATGGGTTTTAGTGAAGTTGCAGGAGGAAGAGCCAAATAAAGTCTAAATAGCCAGAGTCCCAGCTTGGGCCCTTGTCTAGTGGCCAGAGCTGTTCTGTAATAGAATTACTGTTGAGGGATTTCACAGAGTTGGCTCAAGGCAGAAGGTATTTGGGTAATCAAAACAGGAAAAAGTGTAAGTGAGCCTTAAGAGCAAGGCGGAAAAATGCCATCCATGTGGTGTCTTCAGGGTCATCCCAAAGCTAGAGGTCTGATCATGTGTAGTGTACTAAAGAATGGGCTGAGAATCCAAGTGATGGCTCCACACTTGTAGGCTCTCTGGGAATGGCTTTTATTTGACAGGCCAAAACTATTCTGCTTGAGGGCTGGTTCACCACAGAATTAGACAAAGGGCCTCTAAGCCCACTCCTGGTGATCTGTAGGCTTCCAGCCAGGACATTTCTGTTGATCTGGACACCATCTATAGTCTCAAATCCATGGCTCTTGCCTGAAACATTTTAATAGCCAGCCTGGAGTTTTGGCAGGCTTTTGTTTAGTTGATTTTCCTGTAAGCTTAAGACTTAAGGAATTGAAATTTGAGAGCATTACTGTGTCTTGAAACTTAGAATCAGAAATGCTACTAGAGATTTTTTTTCTTCTTCTTCTTCTCCATGGATGCATTGAAGAATGGAATTTAGCATTTCTAAGTGACCACTGTGTAGTGGAGCTATAAAACCTGTTTTCACAGATGATGTAAGCAGGTAGTTTGACCAGAGTTAAGAAACCCTGTCTTCCCTTACTCTGTTTGTAATTTCTTCTTTCTTTTCTACTTCTCTTCTCCTTTCTTACTCTCCACTCATCTTTGAACAGCCCTCTTTTCTTTCCTTCTTGAAATATAAGATCCTTTGTGGTGAGAAATATTCAGGGGTGGACACTTGAAAGTGGTATTGTCCTAGTCACTTGCACATGTGTATATACACCTCACTAAACATCTCCCCCCAGCCTCCTTCTCAGCTGCCCAAAGGGAAGCTTCTCTGTGTTGGGTGTGGCCTCCCTCAGCTTTCTTCTTCCAGGTTTCCCCCTGCCAGCTGTGACTCTTCCCTGGCAAAGCCCCACATGAAGGTTTCTGCAGAGCTCAATATGTTACTTGATCACCAGGCCTGTTCTGAAATTATAATATGCTAATTTTCCCCCCAGTGGCTATCATTTTGGTATTCTTTCTTGACTTCTGTCTCACAGCCTTGTTTAGGTAAGAATCTATTCTGCAGTCCTGGAAACATCTTGGACTTTTCTTGCTCTTTGATCCAGTGCCAACCATAAGTCCTGTCTACAACCCTGTCTTCATGGATATGATCCTATCCTATTGGTAAATATCATGGATTATTTCTTTGAGTTTCCTAACGGCCTCTGAGGGCAGGCTGTTCTTGGTACCAGAGATTCTTGGTACCAGAGATAACTTTCTCGGGCTCCAGGGAACCTCCCTCTGTCTTCCAGGGAATTCAGGGTTTTGTGTTTTCTTCCCAGTGAAGAAGGAATATAGTGGAACGTGGTTGGAGTCTCTCCTTTTTTCCTTTGTTTGATGATGGCAGTACCCGACTCTCACTCCGCATCCTCTCCACTAGTGGGGCATTTCCGAATAGCCTCCTGGTTACCTTCCGGAGACATAGCTGCTCCTCTCAGCCTCAAATGCCTTCCTTATCCACCTAGCTGTTCCCCCTGACTCCTGGTTTCTCTTGCTGCTGCAGAGCTTGTGTGTGCCAGGTGGGGTCTTCAGAGCATTCACATCCCTCTTCTATTTCTTCCTTTCACTCACTGGCGGCGTGTTCCCAGTACACCATTGTCTGAAGTGTCCTGAATTTTGGACTCAATTCCAGGTTGTCAAAGGCATGGTTTGAACTGAACAATCCGAAAGAATGGAACAGCTTCAGCCCCTTTCTACTTTATTCTCATTACCTATCCCGGCAGGGAGGAGGGGAAAGAATGCATCCTCTAGTTCCCGAAAGAATGTCTAATATTCGTCCTTTCTCCATAAGATACACAGCTTAATCCTTGCTTTAGACATTTTTCTTTCTTTCTTTTTTTTCTTTTCTAAATAAACAGGGCCTAATTGGAAAAAGCTGCGAGAGCTAAGCAGAAAAGAATATAAAACATTTACTGAGCTTGGAGGTGCATATTGAATGCTGCAGGAAATTTGCATATGGATTACTTGGGGGGGAAAAAAAAAGAAACATTGTCAGCCCATTAGTTTCCCTGATGGACTCCCACTGACTAAAAGTCCAAGTGCTCTGCCTTGTTTGCTCTGGCTGTTCTTTTCTGTAATCATTTCTCTCTGGCCACCGGGCAGCTATTCTGTTGGTGTTCCCTGTACGGAGGGAAAGACAAAGTGAGGGCCGTAGTTGCACCTACAGCGTGGTGTGCAGGCTGCTCCTGGTGTAACTTGGATTGTACCCTCGTTTCTGAGAGCACTGCTGCCTTGTCCCGTGGATTTCCAAGCCACCTTTTCTGTCTCTGCAGGTGTGATAAGTGGCGACTCTTAGATTGCCCCCTGGTACCTCAGTTTCTCTAAGTGCACAATGAGAGGTAGTGCTTAGCAGCAGTTTTAACTGGAGATGGAAAAGAATCAATGAATATTTATAAAAGTAAATTCGGTCCCTGGAATATAAGATTCCACAGAAATTCAAAGCATAATTAAGGTAAAGAGAACAGATTAGTGTTAAATATATGTGTGAAACACGTTTTCCATTTCCTTCCAACAAAGGCTGAATTTCATTTACTCCCAAGTGAGGGGTGGGGGGGGGGAGAAGTGGTATTGTGAATTAGGCTTCTAAATTTGGATTTCGATATGTTGGTTAGTGTACTGTAGACATAAAGCAACATGTTGACATTTCTCAGCAAGCGTGTATGTGTCTGTGTGGGGTAGAAGATGGACATATATAATAAGCAAATGCAATTACCATTGGCAGTATTCCTCCAGGAGAGCCAACAAGAAAGAACTAAAGAAAGAATTGCTATCCAGAAAGATGGTTTGAGGTACTTTTTAAATCCGTGAAACATTATTTAACATAGATCAGCTCTTGGCTCTGCAGTATGAGGCGAGATCCCTTATATGAAGAGATATTAGACATTGTCTGCAGAAACTCAGCTGTGTACATGTGTCATTGTTTAGAAAGTAGCAGAACGTGTCCCTTTACAAAGGCTGATTAGGAGGTCTGGAAACCAATATAAAGATCCAAAAATCAGTGTTGATCGGCCTATTTTAAGCTCTCCACAGTAGAAGCTTCGAAGTTGTTGGAAACAAAGGATCGGGGGGGGGGGGAGGGGGGGAGAAAGAGAAGTCCTAATAAAGGAAACCCTTCCTCACATTGCCAAGCCTCAAGTGCCACACTGGCAGTGATTGCCAACGGAAACATGTTCTTACACATTCTCAAAAGGCTTTATCTTTTGATTCCACCCCCTGCAATCTAAGTCCATGTAGTTTTCTTGGTCAAGGTCTCTTGGAGCAACTGAATCTTTCTCTCGAGTGATAAAGACATAGCTAAACCTTGCAATGAGAAGTCGAGTTCAACAGAGAATTATATAGTTGAGACCTCTGGGTCCCAAGAAAACCAAGAGATGATGAACCTTTATCCCCAGCTAAGAATATCGGAACCAGAACCCACTTAGGCAACAATCACCACTTAATGTTTTAATGCAAACAATCTGGGCTTTGTCCAGGTAGATCTTCTGGGACTTGACTGTCACAGATTGTGGCTCTAGAACAGGTTTGGGGAAGCTTTAGAGGTACAGACTCCAGGCCTCATCCAGACCTACTGAACCAGAGCAGGGGCTTTGTGGAGACAGCAATCCAGTCAGTGCCCCAGGACACCTCAGGCCTGTGTGCCATCGCTACACAATGAATGCTACATAAACTTTCAGCAGTTCACTTGTGATCATGGAATAAATGATGAACAGAGAATGGTTTTGGTATTTAGACAATCTGACCCATTGCTGCTTATTAATCATAGACACTGCAGATTTTACGTGTTGAACACCTGGCAGATTCCAGACACTGTGGTATGTTCTAGAAACAGGAATAAACATGGCAGGATCAGAAGTCAGAAGTGAGCCATTCAGCAGATCATTAGGAAGGAAAGATGTTAGCAGGGAAAGTATGGTCACCAGGCTGAGATTCATCTAGAGGGTCAGTGCATCCCCAGACCCAAGCTGGGCTTGGCAGGGCTCTTGATTCATATGGCAACAGATATGCAGAAGGGCTGTGAGTTTCTCTGCTGTCTCCCAGTAGGAAGGAACCCAAAGCTAATAGAATCTCCCTCCTAGATGAACACATTTATTTCCCACACACGATTCCGTTTGGGAAATGCAGAGAGCCCAAAGGATCTGTTCATAGCAGAGAAATGACAGCACGGTCCCAGGGAGCACACTGCCACGAGCATCTCTAGATCTACTTTGTGGATTTTTACTCTCTAGGTTTCCTTGGGCTGGGTGGCCCTGTGACTAGACAGCCACCAGATTTCCCCATCATCCTCACCCTGCCTGTCTTCAAGGCTTTCAGGCTGTTCCTAGTTCATCTCCCTAGGCCTTCAGGAACATCCTCATTCCGAAAGGCCTCTTTCCTTCCTTCCCCCCTTCCAGTGGTGATTACCTTTCCATTTCAGTCATTTCCAGTTTGAATTTGATTTGCATATCTAACCTACTAATTATATCAATTACTTCCAGCACTTCTGTTTTCTAAAACGAAGTCAGAAAACTGACCCTTCTTGTTAATGTCAGTTTCAGTCTCTCCTGTGTGGAGCTGTAGAGATATGCCTTCCCTTTCTCACCCTAAGTCTCATTCCCTCCCTCCCTCCCTCCCTCCCTCCCTTCCTCCCTCCCT
>NC_034590.1:139896991-139932383 GCF_900095145.1 Mus pahari | reverse complement strand
AGTCATCTATCTATTATTTGTCTGTCTCTATCTCCTCTTTCTCTCTTTTTACAAATGTATCTTTAGAAGACCAGCTACTGGTGAGTGGGTTTTTTTTTGGGTTTTTTTGGCTCTCAGATGCTCATGTTTCTGGTTCTGTTTGTCTGTAGCCCAATGTACATTCTTTAACTAAATACCGCTCTTGAAAGATCAAAAGGAGGTCTCCCTGCTTTCATTTTGTTCTTGGCTGTAGCTCATGGATAGCTTTCTTCATTCTTTTTTTCTTAATTTGTTAAGAAAAAAAGATCTTTTTTTTTTTTTTTTTCCTACAGAAGAAACAGAAGCGGCTCTGTGGATCATAAAGTGATCGTTGCCATTCACTAATACAGCGTGTTCCTATATTGCTTTACTGCCATATCCCTTCAGTGTTATTCACCAAGCAGCTGAAATAATTGGTCTTTGAATTTTTAGATCACTATAAAGCAAGACCTGTGTCACTTTCTGCTTGATGTAATTGCGGCGTATGTATTTATTGAGGCTATTTATTCATCTCCCTGGTGGACAGCATTGTCAAAGCTAGTTGAGATATGTCTGTAGTTGAGCTGGGAATCTAGGAAGCCACGCATTTCATATAACCCTTAGAAATCATAGAGGGCTCCACAAACAGCATTTGTCTCTAGACCTTAGGGTGTGATCTTTGATTTGCTCCATCTTTGATTATTCCCTATACGTTCATTAGAACAATCACTGTTTGGCAGAATGTGGGGTTACTCTGAATTGGCATAGAAGAGAGCCTCATTGGGCTTTATTTTATTCTTTTCCTGAAACAGCCTCAGTAGTAGCATGGTTTCTAGATAATAGAGAGAGTGGGTAAGAGAGACAAGAAGAACATTAAGGAAGACTGGAGAGTGGCCAACCTCAGAAGTCCAGATGAAGAGAGGAGTGTGCATGCCTGTGAGAATCTTGAGGATTTGAAATGAAATATGGGTGGATGGGAGAAGGAGCTGGCAAGTGCCTGGCTGAGTTTTTATAGGTTGTCCTCTTAGGTACTATGGGAACAAAGACATTAAATAGACAGGAGGCCTGCAGCTCACAGGGGTGGAGGCGAGGGACTATGCCAGTGTTAATTGTAGGTAGCCACGAGGGTTAGGATGTCATACACATGTGCTGCTTTGTGCCATAGTAGAAAATAGTAACAGGAGTTGCATTTGCTTTTCAATAAGCTTTGTCTTCAGTGGAGTTCAAAGTGCTACAACAAATATGTAGGTGCATCTATATGATGGCTAAAATAGAATATGTGGAGCACCTAGCATGTCCTTGGCTCCTACTAGACTGGGAATGTCTGAAATACCTTTCTTTCCTCCATTTAAGGTTTTTACAGTTATCTCTAGAAGTATGTGTTAGAGAAGTAGGGTCTATGGATCAATCAGAAGCAATTTCAATGTGTGTGTGTGTGTGTGTGTGCGCGCGCGCGCATGCGCGCGCTTGCTTGCTTGCTTATTTTATTTAGTGGCCATGCTAAAAGCTTTCATTGTCTGGCTGAAGGTACAACCTTAAGCCCTTCTAGAATCATCCTGTTGATTCTTCTGTGCTGGGTCTCACATTGCACTTGCTTCTTAGCAGCCCATGTTTCTGCGTGGCTCACAGATGCATACCACATATTTTCCCCAAATTTGAGAACTATAGTTAGTTAAAAGAAAGATTATGCCAGGAACATACGGCTCCCGGTACTTTCTAGTCGTTGCTGATGTCTTAACTCTGTGCTTAGACGTTGGTAAGAGTGCTTGGTATAATTTAGGAGCACAAGTCCTTGTGAATTTAAATCCCTAATATTTTGCATTGTGTAAAGGAAAAAATGAAAAAGTGGAGTTGGTTATTGGAGTTTACAAATACAAGTTTTAAAACTATCGTTTTCCCCTGGGGAATTTTCATTCCCCGTTGGAGGCAGTAGCGCTGTCAGAGGTCATGATTCTACTTGGTGTGGTGCTGTCTTTAGCTGGATGTCTTGCCAGGTAACTAACTACACCTCTAATCTTACTCCTCTGTAGTGGTTTAAAAGAACATTGTTCCCATATATGTGTATATTTGCATCCTTGGTCTCCTGGTGGTAGGTAGCACTGTCTAGAAGAGATGGAGGAACTGCTAGTAGGTGCAGATTTGCTAGAGGAGGTCGTACCCTAGGGGTCTGGGCTTGAGAGTGAATAGCCTTGTCTCACTTTTGCTTTTAGATGGGAGTGTGGTCAGCCAGTTTCCAGCTCCAGCCATCTGCTGTGCCTCCCTGGCCATTGTAGATTCCCACTTTAGAGCTTTTAGCCAAAATAAGCTCTTTGTTCTCTGTGGTGTCTTATTATAGCAACAAAAATGTAACTGATACACGTCCTTCCTTTAACTAAGGACAGTAAATGCCAGATAATTTAGGCACACAATCAATGATGAAGATGTTGTACCACGCAACATTGATGGGGTAAGTACTTTCATGCCAGGTTCTTGGGGAGAAGGCCATAGTTAAATCTGGCAATGAAATAAAATAACAGAAGAGAAAACACCTTGAAAATAACTCACTGTACTCTTTTTACGTTTTGGAAAGCTGAGAAACAAGGGTAGCAGTAACTGAATGCAGCAATTGCAATCGACTGCCCTAAGTGACCAGCTGCATATTCTTACCAAATGCAAAGCATCTTAAGTAATGGGATGTTTATGTACATCTCAAACTTGACAACCTGGGGCTGAATTTTACTTAACTCTTACAATAAGTGGACTCAGTCCTATGGGGAAGAAGTGGGAGACACTCTTAGTGCCATAACCTAAAAGGTTAGGGTCCTTAGTTCTACCTCAGAATTGTAGGGATCAAGCTTTGTTGTATGCATAGCAGTGACTGAGTAACAAAGCAGTCTCAATACCTCAGAGGTCACTGCTGAGAGGAGCTAATAGGTCCAGGGATAGGTTTTGTATGGTTGGTTGTTTTTTTACACATGAATAAACCAAGTCATAATGAGGGAAGGGACAGGATGTGACAATAATTCCCTCTATGACCGAGAAAGGAAAGCTTCAGATACTGGGTGACGTCCTCCTCTTTCTGATTTTAAATAGACATTTAAAGTTACCTCAGGTCACCTGAAAAGGTTTTTGTATGTCATGTGCCAGTCAGGTGTGCATAGGGCAGCTCAGCCTCGACTGAACCATGGGGATAGGGGTATACACTGGGAGGCAACTCAGTGACAGGTTTTCATGAACCAGTCTGGATTGTCCCAGTACTGTAGAGCCACCAAACTGAGACACATGTGTGTACATGCACATGCACATCACTCTGAGATTTTCCCTTTGTCATGCCATCAGGACCAAGGCAGGATTCTGTGGCCATCCTTTCCATGTCTGTTTCCTTTGAAGTGACTAGCCATAAGTGGCTTTTATAAGAGATAGGGGAAGCAATACATAATGGAAATCGATGACTTTTTTTTTTTTGGTAGAAAAGCAATGTCAGGCAAAATTCCCTGCCTTTCTGGCCTCCTCCCATCATAGTGGTGGAGAGTTTGCATTTGAAAGTGAAAAGGCTTAAGACATAATTTTTTAATCCCATCTTTCCTGCCCACTTGCATCTCTTCCAAAGCTTGTCAGGAGCAGATCTGGAATAGCAAGAACCATTAAAAATTTGGCATATTGCACTCTGTTTTTTTGGAATACACTTAGTGTGGGCCAATTTATGGTAAATTATTCTCTTCTCTCCGTGTGTGAATTTCCTCCTCTTTCTTGGCAATTTTCTGCCTGCTTCTGTAACCCTGCGCGCACATGTGTGCATGCACACGCGCGTGCATGCACATACACACACATTTATTGCAGAGTCTATAGAATGTGTTATAAGTGTTTTAGTGTGTGCCATGAATATATCCACAAGTACATATGCACATATTTGCACCTATGTGCCTATATGATAAGCAAATTGACTTAAACAGTTTGTCTCAGAGGCTTGTGTTGCTGAATGTATGTTAGCATACATTCTGTTTGAACCCACAGACAGTTTCTCAGTCAAGAGTTGACAGAATTCAGCAATCATTTTGGGAAACACCATACTAAATAAATATATTGCTTTACGCCGTTGTACCAAGCATGCCAACTCTTAATGAAGCTGAAGCCAAGCAGTGAGATCTCTCATTATTACCATCAAATACTATTAATTACTGAATAGCCAAGTCCACTGACAGTGAGAACGCTGGCATGAAGGCCTTGTGACAAACACTTTACCCAAACACATCATCCCCGGCTATTATGTGGTTAGGACCTGCAACCTTAGGTCTGGACTGCTGTCTTCCATTTAGAGAGCATGGCTGGAGAATGGTTGACAGAGGCATGGCATCATGGGAAATTGGTGGACCTGCTCATTGGGAATTCTTGCATCAGGGCAATTCAGGGCGAAGTCCTAAAGCATTTTTCTTCATGAGAAACTGATGAGTTTCCTGGCATATTGTAGAGCATATTAGCTCGGTTTTAAAAGGGCAATTTAGAACAATTTCTTTTCCTTTATGCATGAGGAAGGCACACATTTATATGCCTTGAATTATTGATAATAACATGTTTCCAAAGTGTTAGTGTATGCTTAGTTCAAATTTGGGGAAGGGTGTGGTAAGAAAACAGTCAGTTCACTTCACCAGGATTGCTGAGTTTCTCAGCATATGAATAAAGGAGTTAATCCAGCGCACACACATGCCATCAAATAGAACCATGTGTTGTAATTAGTGTTTTCTCCACGTGGATAGATATTAATTTAATCAAATATACGTTTTTCAGTAGTTCTATAGAACATTAAAATCCAATATTTAGACCTCATAAATGTATTTTATAGCTTCTAAGAGGTTGGCTTTTGATGTCATTACAAGTAGTAACTAGCTTTCTCCCTAATTAAAAGGCCCTAATGGGTTCACTACACAAGGAAGTCTAGGAAATCAATATGCTTTCTTACAAGGGTTCAGTCTCCATTTCATTTAACATTTATTTAGCAAATAATGCACGATCACTTTGAGTATATGCCAAGCACTGTACCTAGGGTGGGCAATAAAAAGATTAGCAAGACTGGGTTCCTTGTCCTCACAAAGCTCACAGCCCAATGAGAGGAACAAACAATCCAATTAGTGTGCCTCTGTGTGCAGCTGGAAGGAAGCAGTGCGGTGGGCATGTGTGGGACAGAGCCAAGGGTCCTGGTTCAGCCTAATGAAGAGCCTCCAAAAGGACGTGGCTCCGTGGTTCTACCAGCAGAGGGCACTGCACAGGAAAAAAGCAGCAGGCCAAAGGAACTTAGGGTTCAATGAGGGTCGGGTATTTGGTTCACACTAGAGCCAGGCAGGAGAGTGGGTTTAGGAAAGCGGGAAAGGGCCTTCGGACAAAATATTAAGGTCTAGGCCTCTACTGCATCACTGGCCCCATTCCTTTCTTTAACCTGCAGAGTCTGTCTGTCTGTCTGTCCCTCCTTCCCCCTCCTTTTCTCCCTCCCCCTCCTGCCCCTCCCCCCTCATGCTTTTTTCCCACTGTTCTTTTCATTTTTATTAGTTCTTTCTTATTTCACCCATCCCTATCTATCCTCTAAATAAATGTTCAAAATGTATTTCTGAGGCAGAAATTCAGAGAAAATTTAATATTTCTTGCCTAAAGTACACCTGCATTGTTCAGCTCTGATCTTTGGTAAACAGAAAATCACAAGAAAGTGTTAAAGCTGGCTTGGCTTGTGCCAATCTCATGGAATATACTAGAAGCATTGGTAAGGCAGGGTTGAGCCTGATGTTTCCCCTGTGCCTCACCATTTAGAGTACCCTCTTAAGATCAGCTGAGTCCCACAGCCCAAAGTGGTCAAAAGCAATGAATCGCCTTAAACCAGTAAAGATCATGTTTGTGTACCCATGCAGCTGACCTTGGCTTTATACAGATTTACTAATCAAGAATCAAGTACAGCAAGTCAGGAAAGGATTTCTGAGCTGGTTAGTGGATTCATTTTGCACACCAGAATAACAGGGAAGGAACAACGACTGGAGCCTAGTACTGTTTTGGAAAACATTACTGAATGGGTTTTATGTTAGTTCTGCAATGTCTTTAATAGTTCCAGAAAATCTGGATAAATGAGAACCATAGGCCACTTAAGGATGCTGGATGAGTGGCACATCCTGAATCCAAGACTGACTGAGGCCAAATACCATAGACCTGTTTATTTTTCTTCTTCTGCCCTTACGTAGACCCAAGAGCAGTCAGACCTCAAGGGTTGTCATACAAGGCAAGCACAGATCTCTTTAGAGACCAGGACCCTTTGGGAGTTCAGTCTGAATAACTTTGGAGCAAAGGCAGTTGTCATTGTGACCTTCAGTAATCTTCCAATGAAGCCACTGTTACTCTGTACAAAACTTCAAAATACAAAATTGGTTATTCCCTCTTAGCAACTGGGAGGTAACACAGACATCCATGAGTATGGTGCTAGGAACACAAGGATGATGGAGCTGTGAGTATGGGTAAAAATATGCAGGGATGTGGCCTCTGTCATCCTTGCCCGTTTACCCAGCTGAACGGAACAGGGAGCAGAGAAGAGGTCATTGTCACTTGGTGAATCAGACATGGTCTCCGTGACACTTCCTGTAGACTGATGTGGTAAACATTAAGATTTGCTGGAGCATTCAGTGATGTTTAGAATACCCTGGGAACAGAAACTGAGTGGAATGACACAGAGTTAGAGTATCCCCAGATGGAGATTCACGGAAAGGAATTCAACCCTGGTGAGTCCAGTGTGCTTCCACAGTCTTTCTGTTGGGATCTGCATCCTTTTTGTTTTAAATGGATTTTTCTTCTTCCTCTTGCACCATTATTTAAAGTTAGGCTGTACTGTTCTGTGTTCGAAGAAAATTGATGGCTCTTTTTGGTTCATTTAAATCAAGGCATTTTATTTATTCTTTTCTTTAGTTCTAATGTTTGTTTCCCCTTTTCCAAACTCTACCACACTCTACACTTTAATGATAAGGATCATGAAGTGTCCCAGGACCTTGCATCTCCAAGTGTAATCTCTGAGCGTTGATCATCTTCTGGCGTTACCTGGGGACAGAAACAGAGGTGCTCGCTCTCCTCTGGAAGACCTATGGCATTGGGGTCTGCATCGTAAGACCTCCATGTGACTCACGTGCACATAAAGTTGAAAGGTTCTCTGGAAGTAACCTGTTAGCCGAGTATATCCATCAGGGTTCTCAACATCTCTCAGTTGTGTAAACTGGACTGCTTCACTTCCCTGGGCCCTTTCAGCGTCAAAAAAAAAGAAATCTGATACCCTTTGAAGGAAGCAATTAATCCAAGGGGACTTGACCTCCTAGACTTACTATGGAAGTCACCATGACTGTAGCCAGGGCATCAGAAATGTTTGCTGAATTTTCCATGGGAGCCTATGTCTCTATTGTTTTGGGGTGGTGTGTTGAGATACAGACTAGTACCAAATTCATCAGTCAGCCCTTACTGCACAGCACAGTGGCAGCCAACACTAATGGGATTAATTTGTCTTGACTGGTGGAATTGTAAAAGTGTGTTCCTCCAAGGGTCATAAACACCAAGCTTTAATTGAGATCAAATGTATATTTTAAAAAAGTTTTCCACCATCCTAGACTTCTTTCTGTTTTGGTTTTGTTGATATTAGCAATGGTATAGAAACCTGATAAAGAAGGTTCGCTGTTATTATTGCTTTGAATACAAACTTGTCCTTCTTGACACTCTAAGTAGCTGATTAGAGGAGGGGATAATATTCGACTTGATTATTGGTTACACACATGGAATAAATCCCATTTTAATCATGTCTAATGAGCCTTTCATTTCTAGAACCTTACACAAAAGCTTCTAATAGAAAGAGAAAGTAATATTTCAAAGGTCATCTGAATGTTACTGAATGTCAACAATCCGTAATCAAGCCAATATATATTGATGATGATGATTGCAGTCTGGCCAGATTCTTTAAATATGAAATAATTTTCTAAATTAGCGAAGTGATGCAAACTGAGGTTCTGTAGGTCCCAGGGAACTTGAAATGTCTAATTAAAGATTGTTACTTAAAACCAGCATTAAAGAGATTTTTTTTCTTAGAATGAGGAGTCATACTATGAAGTATTTTCAAGGCCCTATGAGATTTAAAGTTCTGTTTCAGGGAGAGTTTCATGCACTGTTCTCCTACACGTCTGCAATTCCACTGAAAAATACAGATGGATAATGTCGCTTCCCTCCCAGTGCCTTTTCTCAACTGGAGACTGTCGTAGGCAGTTACAGTGTCGGGTGTTTACTGGTCAGGAGGCAATGAGAACAGCTGATCACCATGAGAAGAGATGATCGGCCTACCTGTTTTAGAACCAGACATCCACCTGGTAGCAGATTGGAGAGGTGTGAGTTGAGAATCTCTAGTGAGAGCTTATCATTCTGGGAGTTTTGTCTCGTTTGCTTGTGAAGGATGCTTACCCTACCCTACCTTGCACAGGTGATGCTCCGTTTAAGTCCTAGGGTAGCTGATGCTGTACAGGCTCAGATGACTGAGCCTGGATGATTTACGTAAGGAAATGGAGAATGGTACCACAGCCAGAGCACTGGTTCCAACTCATATAGACAGGCCCTAGCCCTAAAGTTTAGGTTCAGGGGTCGGGTCTGAAAATCCATCCTTTCGGCAGTTACCCTCAGGATACTGATTCTGGTCTGGGCATCATGGCTCTGAGGGCCTCTGCTCAGAATGTAACTATCCCAGTGTGTAACCTGCTAGGATGTATCTTCCCCAGTGTGTAACCTGCCCAGGCATGCAGACCATCTTCAGCTCTCATCATCTTTGCATAAGTAGACATTGAGAAGCTGTGGACCATGCTCATAGGGTCTGTTCAGGGGTCAGATGCTATTTAGATCAAATTAATAACAAAGAGAAACTATTTAGCTTGGACCAACTGTTCGCCAGGTCCCATGTCCCCTCTCCCAAGCCTGCCACTGCTCTGTTTTTCTTTCCCTCTCTTAAAATCTCGTTTTATTCCTCTTCTTCCCCTTTGAACTCTTCTTAAGTGTGACTGTGATTTGGTTTTCTTGATCTTCCTGAATTATATTTGCTTTTGAGTTTAGGACAGATCAGGACCTGTGATTCAGTTACGAGTTACTAGGAAGGAGAGGGCACGAACGAAGCAGAGCATTGAGGCTTTGCAAGCATGGAACCGCACCAGGGATAAAGAGCAACCCATTGGCACTGTATATCTTAGCTCTCTGGGTATATCTTGAACTGTGGGAACCACACTGAGAAATCCTGTGACTCAAACTCAGGAAATATTCCTAACGTTTCTGACTTTCCCTATATTCAGGTGTTCATCTACAAGGTTCAGCACCTTCTATAGCTCTGTAAAAGTCAGGAAAGATCATAAGATTAAGAGGCAACTATTTTCCCAAACTCTCTAAGAATCCACGTGTAGCTCTTTGGGACATTATTTCTTGTTATCCTGCATGAATATTAGCTTATTTTTAAAGCATTTGCCTTTAACTGAACTTGCAAATGTAGGGATGGAACTGCCCGAGGAAGAGGACATTCCTGTGCTGATTACAGGGTTATTCCCATAATGGATGATAACACTTCATTATAAAATTGTTCCCTTTCAAGTCCCATCCTGATGCTATTAGAGAAGCAAATGGCACCACAGATCCTTCCTCTTAGACACTCCTCTGAAAAGTTCCCTCAGGTGACTCTGCCCCATTGGGTGTTAGACCCTCTACACTGTCATCTGCCAGTCCTTGAGGACTTGGGTCTATAGATTCTTCAAAGATGTTTTTGCAAAGAGTATGAGTGGTTGTTGTCTGTTAGGGGCTCCTGCATCCATGAAACTGCATTCTGAGGACAGCCTCAACTCAAACAGTTCAGTGAGCTCACACCCTGTCTTTAACCATTTTCCCTGAAGATACTGCTATGCTTCTCTGACTACCCTTGTTACAGAGGGAACCTCTGACATCATCTATATTTTCATTATTTTTCAGATTTGTCTTTCTGCTTGTTGTCTTTCAATTTTGCTTCTTCATGTAGTTAGGGTATTCTGGTCCTCACTGGAATGCCAGACCGCAACTGACCACCAACCAACCTTCCTTCCTTCCTTCTTTCCTTCCTTCCTTCCTTCCTTCCTTCCTTCCTTCCTTCCTTCCTTCCTTCCTTCCTTCCTTCTTCCTTCAGTGACCACTTTTCTTCTTCTNTCCTCCTCCTCCTCCTTCTTCTTCTTCTTCTTCTTCTTCTTCTTCTTCTTCTTCTTCTTCTTCTTCTTCTTCTTCTTCTTCTTCTTCTTCTTCATTGTATTAGTAATAGCAATCAGTTCAATTCTAAGCAGACATTTAAATGGACATTGAATAGAAAGGATGAGGAATCATTAGCCTCATGTAACTCATGTAACACATGGACAGTTTGAATCACACCAGCATATAGCTGGGTTTCTCATGACATGGGGGAAGTGTTGTATGTATCTGGCAGCCATAGAAAGCCTGTTAATTAATCTGTCCCTGGTCTCCACTCTCACATTGATGCCAAAACAATGTAGCTTTCTCTGTAAGGGGTTAGGTGACTGTAGAAGGGTTGAGAGATTGGGGGTCAGCTAATTCTGGGTATATCTCACTGGAATTAGCCCCAGAAAGACATCTGTCCTACAAAAGAGCCTTGCTAGGAATGAGGCTACAGGCTCAGCATGGCCAAAACCACAAGCTCGTTTCAGACCTAAGTGCACTCTGCCAGGTGACTCCAAGCAAAATAAACTGGGCTCCAAGACTTTTCTCTGATTCTTCATTCAGAGTGAACCTTAAAAGCAGACATTTGCTTGGCAGAGACCTCTTAGCTATGAATTAGGAGTTAATTTAGAACTCTTTGATCCTTAAACTTGAGATCTATTTGAAAATTTGCAGAAATAAGGCCCCATAAATTCCAGAAACCACCCCCTGCCCCTCCCCAGCAATGTGGCATTATTATACACTTGGCTGTGAAGAAGTCGTCAGCTTTGTCAGCATTCTTCCTTCGTTCAGGCTAAATTTAATTTTTTTATGTGAAATAGAAATCAGGAAAACACCGAAAATTATTTTAAGCAAAATATCGAAATTGAAATAAACTAACATATGTCCGTGAGACATGTATAACTCTCAATCAAAAATAAGTGCAACTTTCATAAATTTCTTAAAATACTCCAGCATGCAGAATGTGATCAACTTAAATAGATGGGGTGTTGTGACATAGTCAACTGTTCTCTCTACTTAGTTCATCCTTTACTTAAGGATGAAATTTCCAACTACTGAACCTTCCCAACCAGAGCTCTCCTCAGCAAGGGAACCAGGGCATTTCATGAGGTCCTTGCAGCACATAAGTAACGTCGACTAATTTTTAGTGGAAACAGTCCTTCTCATACTGTCTGTCCTACTTTTACCAATGTCTGTCTGCCCTATTCCCACTCATCCCTTAAAAACCCCAAACAAACAAAGAAACAAAACACAAAACAAAAAACCCTCTTCACTTACAGGGTGTCTTATCCTCACTCTAAATGTTAGCATCACTTAGACCCTATAGAAATAGCTAACAATTTTCCCCCAAAGAAGTCATTAAATTAATGGTTTTGTTAACTAACTACAAACACGTATTTTTGAAATAACCAGCCTCTTATCTTTCTCTTATTCATAGCTAGGTAATGCAAATTTTTAAAATAAACAACAATAATAAATTTAATAATAACAAGAATAGTAAGTAGTAGTTTATTTAAAATTAATTAACATTAAGTGAATTCTCTGTCTCCTAGTTACCTTCAAAATAGCATTTTGAACACTACTCAGCTTGGCATAACCCTACATGTTGACACTGGCCACTCATTTGGAAGTTGCAAACCTAGACAAACATTTAAGGACATAACTGATGGACCATATCTAGTGGGCACCTGCGTTCCCCATCCTATATTCTTAGACCTTTCCGGCCTTCTTTTTCAGTCATAGATCACTTTAATTTTTCTTGTTAGTTTTTGTTGTTGTTGTTGTTGAAAACTTTCTTCCTTCCTGGCCCCTTCTACATAGACCAATTTTGAAATAGCAAAGGGTGTTAATTTTTTAATAAATCTTCAAGATACACACTACTATGTTTCTATTGATTGAGCCAGATGGCTCACAGTGAATATTCTCTGACATAAGTAATCACAGAAATCAGTTTGGGACCAAAATCTGGTATGGAACGTGCATGTATGTGCTGTGGGAAAGATGCAATTCACATAAACATATGCATATTTTTAGAAGCAATATTTGTTACTGTTTGGATTTAATTTCATCTTACTGTTAGCTGAGTACAAACTAATGGTTGTTTTTCTTCCCTCGTCTCAGGCATTTGGGTCCTACTCAATAACTAAACCTTGTTTTCTTTTTGCAGTTTGAAGGCTGCAAGAAGGCCTTTTCCAGGCTCGAGAACCTCAAGATTCACTTGCGGAGCCACACGGGTGAGAAGCCATACTTGTGCCAGCATCCAGGCTGCCAGAAGGCCTTCAGCAATTCCAGTGACCGTGCCAAGCACCAGAGGACACATCTTGACACTGTAAGGATGGCAGGGGCTGGCCACCTTCCAGCCTCAGTTGGGTGCCAAAGGGCCCCTCTAATGGTAGGATGGTGCAGGTGTGTGCTTGCTGGTTTTAAGGTCACAGAGGCCAGTGCCAAGCACAGCAGTGAAACACAGTGAGGTATCCACAGGGCTGCCTGTGTGGCTGCTTTATTTTCTATTTTTTATTTGTGAGTTATGCTATATATCAGAACTTTCTAGGACGAAGGGATTGCTTAATCCTTTCTATGTAGAAAGCAGAAGCAGTTCAGGAGCTATCATACAGTAGGTGTTAGCACACAGAATGGCCACTAGAGATAATTAAAGCTATTATCAATATATCAAGCTGTACCAAAATAGACAATGTATGCAGCTGCAAAGAATATGAAGTACAGTGTGTATGTGTTGACCCTATTCTTTTCCTCTGGACCTAGAGTTTCAGCCAGCATGGTGTTAAGCATGAATCTGGTCTTTTGCTTTAGAAACCATCTGTTATTTTCACCTGTAATTCATCTAAAAAGACAGAGCAGATTTTTCCCCGAGTTCATGTCATGCATGCGTTTTCTGTGTTAACAGTCACACATCCTTTTTTATCAACCTGATGAGAACAATTGAGTTTTATTTTCACACCCTTACTCCCTTAATGCTGCTACAGTTTGCTCCTTGCAAATGCTGTCTGTATAACTTTTGTCTTTTTATTTCCTCCCATTATGTTGATAACACTCCTTTGCATCCGCGAGTTTTGAAGCCATTTTCTTTAGAGAAGGCCAGGTAGATGCTGTGTAATTTCACTTCACTTAACAAAGCCGTTGGGATAAATGTATTATACACATCGCGGATCTCTTATCCCACGTTCTTGAAAATAATGTATTCATGACAGTTACTTTCTCAGTGTTAACGTTCTGATGTCTATTATTAAACTACACCCGAGTTTGAATTTTGAAAAGATACTATTATTTCCACACACCTTCTCATACATATTTAAGGTTCTTCTGATGTTATAGTTGACATATTTATTACCTTTTTTATATTAGTCTCTATTAGTCATATTTGTTGAAGTCATTTTAGCTTTATATGTCATATAACCTTTCTAAACAGAATTATCTCCTAATATATGTATAAGTGTGATGGTTTGTCTGGTAAATACAGGAAACATATTTAGCAAAATATGGGGAAAGAAACAGACCTGTCCTGCTTGAGCAAAGTTGAGTTCATTGATCTGCTCAGGACTGCTAGAACAGAATATTAAATAAGTACATGAAAAGTGCTAAGATTTTCAACATACAAAAATAAGAAAAAATTATGTTAAAGTGTCTGATTTTGTTGTATCAAAAAATGGTCCTGATCTTACCCACCATATTTTCCAGTTTGTCATTGAACCATATCATGGAAGTGTGACCATTCACAAAGCGAAACTGTCTTAAGAAATTGTTCCAGCTATCCAGTTCTGTAGTTTCAGAGATGTCCTTGAGGAAACCTGATGTTGTTCTGCAATACCCTTGTTTGGTGCTAATTTTAGCTAATCACACGAAACATTTCTATAGTAATTAGAGCATTAAAAATATATAGCTTTTTAATATATATATATATATATATATATCTTTTTTAAAAACTTTTAAATAAAACTGCCTATGATGTTGATTTTTGACGTGAATTCAGTACATCTGTTAGAACCCAGTCATTTTTATAATTTTAAAAAGATTTTCTCTATTACACTTGTTAAAACTATTGGTTTTCTTTAAGATCCAAGTTATCTTCTATTTAAATGCTTATTTACTTTAATAAATTGTTGAACTTTTTAAAAGCTCATTGAAATCAATCACTTGTTTTCCAGAGCACACTGTAGCTGTTTGAAGAATTTATAGCTTAAATTTAGGTTCCTTTCCACTAATCATTCCTTATACAAAAGCTGTCAGGATTTTTGGATTAAAATATCTTTTCAACTAAACAGATTCTTTATTGAGGAAAATGGTTTTCCCACAAAGATTATTGAGTTCATTAAAATAACCCTGAATTTTTTATTAATACAATTTCTCTATTAACATCTTAAATCTAAACAAGGAAAGTGATTACTCAGGACAGGTGGAAAATAATGAAATACTTTTTCTGAGGGCATGTAGCGTGCCATCTTAGGCTTGGATAATCAGAGATAGAATGATGGGGATACCACTGTTATTCACACCAGAGCCTGAGAGCTGTTTGGGCATCCTGGTCCAAGGTGACAGACACAAGGGGGAGGAGGGCTCAAGGCCAGTTGTGAGGACTGGTTATAGTCAAGCTTTCTCCAAGAGTACCTCAAATGAAATGTAAAATAAAATTCCCAGCCCCATTAAAAGCAGCATAGATGTTCAGAGCACATCAGTGTACATAAACCGTCTTCCCTGAAGCATTCTGTCAAGGTCAGAGACATGAGTGTGTGTGCTCATGGTCAAAGTTCTAATAAGGATGGAGACTGCATGAGTGTGTGTGCTCATGGTCAAAGTTCTAATAAGGATGGAGACTGCATGAGTGTGTGTGCTCATGGTCAAAGTTCTAATAAGGATGGAGACTGCATGAGTGTGTGTGCTCATGGTCAAAGTTCTAATAAGGATGGAGACTGGCTGCTGGATACTGACTGCTTGCTGCTCTGAGCTGAAGACTGAGTAGGGAAAGCAAGTTCAAGAAAGCCAGGTGAACCCAGAAAAGATTCCCAGGTTAAAACAAAGTCTGTGTTGCCCCATAGAAGCGTCTTGGCTAGTTGCTTTCACCAATATTCGCTCACTTTTTAAAAAGGCGAAGTAAGGGCCTCTTCTTCCAACATTTAGTGTTAAATTTCTTAGAATTTAATACAGGGCACAGCACATTCTGGAAGCTCTGAAACTACAGGGAATTAGTTAGCTGGAGCAATTTCTCAAGACAATTTTGCTTTACGAATGATCACACTTCCATGAATCTTTCATAATCTTAGGTAATCCAATCAATCAGAATCAGTCAAGAACAGTCAATGAGTAGTTGCATCCAATATTCAAATTGGGGGTTTTAAATTAAAGGATATACCATGATTCTATCTTGTTCTTGAAGTGAAAAAAAAAAAAAAAGAAGCCAAAATGTTAGTGAATTCTAACCATTATTTCCAGTAAGCAAGTCGGAACATCAATGTGTCTACTCAGATGATGCTAAGCACATGAAAATGAGAGTCTGACAGAGGAGAGGTAGCCATGCAACACTCTTGTCTGGCATAACAGGCTTCCAGAGCCATCAAGAGAAGAATTCAGCTCTTTCTCATACTGTCCCGACCAAGGTCTTTGTGCTCATGGTAGATGATAATTCATCTCATGTATACAATTCATCCTGTTTTGGTTTTGCATTTTTAAGTTTTTGGAATAGTTGGGAGATTTCGGTTTAGCTTGCAACCCAAGTCATTGTCTCCAAAGTTCTTATCGAGAACTTTTATCAGTACTAAGTGACAGTGTTGGTGTCAGAATGGACTTGAGTTGGTCTCTCCCTCCCCTGTAGGTCTTGCTTTCATTTCTACTTAGGGGTCAAGCACTTAGGGGCATCCCTCACATGCTCACATCCCTCATGCCCTCTGCTGCCACAGGGAACTGGGATAGACACATTTGCACCCTTGTCCCTCAGCCATCGGCTCACTCACACCCTTCAGACTTCACTCCTCTGTGACTACTAATATTACTATTCCTCTGGCTGAGTGTTAATTCATCTGTTGTTTGAGACCTACTGTTTCTTGCTCACTTTACACTAATTTTTCCTTCTTCATTCTTTCCCTCTCTTTCTGAATCAGGTACCTACCCTCTGAACCGTACCCAGTCTTTTCTGGACTTTTCTACAGCTTCTTTACCTGAACCCTTAAAGAATCTGTTTACTATTTCTGACAGTACCAAAGATTTTCTCAGGGAAACATAATTGTAAGTATGTAAGTATTAACTTCGACATTAAAAAAAAAATTCTACAAAAGATTATTATGGTTACACTGCAATGTAAGGTAATCTATTTAAAAAGTCAAGGATAGGGCATCTCTGTGGGGCATTTGTAAAGTTTACTCTTTTCATCTTTATGACGCACAATTCCTGGGTGTTCTAATTAAAATGCATGAGTATTACCCAGCACTTGACATATGTCATTCGGTAACAGTTCTTGCTCTGAGCAGTCTGAATAAACCCTGACCCTAATACCTTTACAGTTTAACCACAGCTCGCTCTTTCTTTTTCTTTCTCATTCAGAAACCTTATGCTTGTCAAATTCCAGGATGTACAAAGCGCTACACAGACCCAAGTTCCCTAAGAAAGCACGTGAAGGCACATTCTTCCAGAGAGCAGCAGGCAAGGAAAAAGGTAAATTTCAAAGGGAGTTTTTTTTCCCAGCCAGAAAAAGCATGTTTGAATTATTCTTGCAGTGTACAGAGTTTCTGTGTGGCACTGGAATCTCTGAGTTTGAAGATGTCTTGTGCTGGATGCTGAGGAGAGAGGACTTCCCTGAGGCCTCAGCGAGGCTGTACTTGGCACAACTAATACAGTCATGTAAAAATTTCTGTGGAAGCTTGTATATGAGAATTGGAGAAAATTAATGCCAGCCACCAACCCCAGGAAATGTTAATAACAGAAAGCTTTTATGGAAATTTCTGGAAGCTCTTTCTGGAGAGAAACACTTTTTCATAAAAGTACCAGCTAGCTCAAATAATTTCCACTCTAATGAAGAACCGGGGTGACCCTCTTGGATGGAGAAACCATTCCCCATGGTTGGCTTGAGGGAAGCTAGTCGATTTGTACTATGCATGAAACCAGGGGTAGAGGGGACACGGTACTGAACTTAAATTGGCCTTGACATCAGTGAGGGATTAATGCAGCTTTCAAAAATCTGAAAATATTACAGTGTTACAGGCTTGGAATAAGTGTCTAAGGTCATCCAGCCATCCTGTGTTAATTTGGCTTTGTGAATTTCACACAGTACCTCAACTGGCTGGCCAGGCAGGCTTTCCAAACATTTGAGACAGGGTATTTACTGTCCTTTAAATAATTTCATAACTAACTTTTTTGTGGGAATGTGAGGGTGTGGGCACATATGCATATTCTTGTGTGGGTAGAAACACATGTGTATGCACCTATAGGTAGAGGCCGGAAGTCACCCCTTGGCTATTGTTCCTCAGGAACTGTCCACTTCCTTTCACACCACCTCTCAAACAGTGACTTCACAAGTGTGTGCCACCACAGATGGCTTATCACTCAGACTGAGCTCTGGTCCTCATGCTCAAACAATAATCCCTTCATCCACTGAGCTATCTCCAGCACCCAAGCTTTTAAATATTTGAACATTTAGTAGAATGTTCTGTCCATGGAAGAAGTGAGTTGCATTAACTTGGTGTTTTTAGAACAAGGGTATTTGGGTCACTGTGTCTTTTTGTCAAAATTGTGCATTTTCTTTCATCGTTTCTTGGCATTTGAAATTTGGTGTTGGGAAATCATAAACACACACACATACACGCACACACACACACTGAAGTTTTTCTGTCTAGAGATACTAACTTGAGTGCCCCTAGAGGGCTTATAGACAGAAAGCTTTTTATGTTTTGTTTTGTTTTTTGTTTGTTTGTTTGTTTTGTTTTTGTTTTTGTTTTCTGGGGTTTTTTTGGGGGGGTTGTTGTTGTTGTTGTTTTTTTGGTTTTTTGAGACAGGGTTTCTCTGTGTAGCCCTGGCTGTCCTGGAACTCACTTTGTAGACCAGGCTGGCCTCGAACTCAGAAATCCACCTGCCTCTGCCTCCCGAGTGCTGGGATTAAAGGCGTGTGCCACCATGCCCGGCGACAGAAAGTTCTTAGACCAATTCTTCCTTTTGAGAAAGAAAAACACTCTGCTGCAAGGACTTAACAGATACACTTAACTACTTACAAAGCCAATCTTATAAATCAGTAGTTAAAATATTTTTCCTCTAGAAATAGATTTAATTTATCTCTTCATAAAATATACTGTTACCCAGAACCTTTTGACATGGGCTAGGTATGATTTGAAGTTAAAAAGGCAAAGCAATTTTATTTAGTGTAAATAAAACTGAGAAAACAGTGTCTCCTCTTAAAAGAACACATTGTCACAATTGGATCCTTGAGCAGAGTCATTGTCTATTGGCTTTGTCATTGTCTGTAGCTTACAAAATTCAAAGGAATAAATTAAGTTGTCTCTAATAAAGTGGGGTTTTACTAATAACACCAAGCTTGTCATCAGGAAGGTGAGCCACTTGAAGGTTCCCAGAGCCACTGTCAAGCATGGAAGAGTATTACCCACCTATAGAGACAGCAGTACTGAGGCTCACAGGTATGGAGTCACACAGACTGCTTAGAGATTGTTAAATACTTTCTCTGTGGAATAAAGGTGTGCATTAGTCACCTATAAGGGGAGAGCAGGTTTGATTATAGGCATATTTATTGAAGCACTAATCGAAAAAGGAAAGCATTGAGACTGTAAAGTATGAGCGTATTTATAGTTCTCCTGCAGCCGTGGCAGGCAGTCCAGAGAAGAACAGCAGCCTGTGATGTCAGACACCACAGCCCGTCCTTGGCTATGACTTCAGGGCAGGGAAGTAGTCCCTCTCCCATGGTTTTGCTTTGGCGTCTGCTCTATTTCGTGTAAATTGGACTTGGTTGACTTTCTCTAATTTTTTGTCTCAGCCCTTAGTAACAAATGTACAGTGTTTACTGTTCAAAAACCCTTTCTAAATCTGTGATAGGTAATTCATGATATTAAAATGATGTTGCTTCATCTAACAAAAAGAGGCTGTGTCACTCCCAAGAGAGGCAGCTGCTGATAAACCCCCAAATAAAACGCATACCGGTATCCCAGTGTGATACATTTACACGGTACAATGTTGTCACTAGACCTTAGAGAGCTCCTAATTGCTCACTCATGTCAGAACTTGGTATTTGAAATATTTCCTGGCATCAATACTTACGAAAAAAAGAGAAACAATAAACCTTTTAAGGCAGAATTAAGATTATTTACGACTTTAATTAAAAATTGGAAAACTGGCATGATTTCAAAAAGGGCTTTACAAAAATGTGAATTCATCAAAAATAACCATAAAAATTCCAAGGTGATAAAGGCACAGTGGAGTAATGGTCCCAGCCATAGGGAATTGTTTTGCTGAAAAGAATAAAACTCTATGCTGTCACACCCTGTTAGTCATGGACTTGCTTAATATACCCTGCCTGCCCACCTCTCTCTAATCCTCTCTTTAACCTCCCCCTAGATGCTAAATGACATTATTTTGGTCTTAACTTAGCCAGTTTTATGAGGCCCAGCTTGGAAATCGGGTTCAGTAACAAACACCCATAAGATAATGTATATAAGGAGAAACAGGTTGCTCCTGAGTAGAGCCCTGACCATAGGCATATGGTCCTTCCTGACATGTGATCCATTCCACCAGAAAATAAGATGGACCTGAAATCTTAGCCAAACATTTTTCAAGATGTTTTAAGACAGAAGAAGGAAAAGAACAGGGGAGCAGAGAGAGTTTGGCTTATATGCAGAGAGTAGTTTTTCTTGTTTGCAAAAAGCAAGCACACACACATACCACATCTCATCAGTCAGCAGGCACCCAGACGTGTTCATCTCGTGTATGTTGCAGTTCTTGAATGCTTTGAAACAGGGCACACTGATAAAATGAGTAGCCAAGCATTTAATCCACCAGAAAAGGTGTTCATTGAGAATAGAATTTAGCCTCCAGAGCAAAAGGTACAGAATCTGTCCTTCAATTCTTCCCGATGCGTGAGTGAAATACGAGACCAGGGGAGATGAGCCACTTGAAATTCTTCTCAAGGCTATGAGTTTTATCAGAATTTTTCATTTTCACCTTGGAAGTACCAGGAACATGGTTTCTTTCAACCCTAGCCTGTTGTCAAAATGGACTTAAAAAAAAAATGAATACAAGCAATGCCTGATGGTTAGAGGTGATGTGAATCTTCATCCAATCCGCACTTGCATAAATATTCTGAACTTTATGAGTTATTGTTTATTAGACATTGACCTTTGATTGGCTGAACGTCAATGATGTTCACTTTCGCGACCTCAACACCAGCAATTGCAATTACCTATGTTTATATTTCATACTTAGAGTTAGTTCTGTATTCTGGCTATGCAAAGGCAGCTTACTTAATGCAGTTTTCTTCAAGTGAGATGGGTAATTCTTTAGACTGTTAAAAGCCACCATCTTTCTCCAGAATCTCCCCAAAACTATAAACATCACGGGGGAGCCCATGGCTCACCTTGCATTGTGTAGTTCTTGGAACCATGAGAAGGTAGATGGAAATAATACTTCCCTGTATATTGGAGTTTACAGCATTATGATGAATGTAGCTTGCTTTTTCCCATTCTTTGTTTTCTGCTTTAGTCTATGGGGTGGGGTCTTAGTCTATGAGGTGGGGTTGTTGGCAGGTGGGGTGTATGCTCAAGTCCTCCCCAGATTCCACAGTTCCTTTTCATTATTTATCCTTCATTCCTTTACAGGAATCAGTTAAAATCATTAATAAGAGTATTAGGAATTAGCCCGTACCACAGTTTGGCCTTAGGATAAGCACATCCAACTCTTCTGTCATGCTTTAGTAACACTGCTATAGTGGGTGTGTGAGAGGAGGATTCTGATATAGGGATTATATTCAATAAGTACAGAGTTGCCTTTTTAACAGCTCACAAACATCTGTGCATCATCCCATTGGTGATAAATAGTGATAAGCGACTAACTTCACACCTCACTCAGAACGCTGGCGAGACACATCTGGATCCCCATCCCCCTCAGCCGAGAGGAGCTCAGTTCCAAGAAAGATTGTGGGAGATGCTCTTGCAAGAAAAACGTTCGGTGAACAATAGTGACAAGAATAAGTGCTTATGTTTTAATGAGAAAAATCCTTACACACCACCACAAACTCTAACATATATTGACAACGATTGCTACTTGGAACAAGTTGCCTGGCAGCTTCGATGGTAACCTGGCCCAGGACAATAGTGCTTTCATCTTTGCTGCTGCATGTGGATTGGGGCTTCTTAGAATAATCCATACTTGTAGGAGCCGGTGGGGGACTTGAAGGAGATTGTCTTCTGCCAGAAAGACCAGTGAATAAAATGAGCGTGGGTTCTTCATACCATCAGAAGAACTGCATTCATCTTTACAGGAAAATATGTGCTGCCACCCCTGGGATGATGGCAGGATCTTAACTGTAGTAAAAGTCAGTGCCCATGCACTGCTCCTGAAACACATTCCATGGCATTGTTATTAGATAGGTTTTATTTGGTTGATGTTCTTGTTTTTAGATTTATTTTTGGTTTGTGTGTAGAAGTGCTTTTGCCTGCCCATAGAACTGGGCACTACTTTTCCTGGTTTGGAAGTCAGAAAAGGATATTGGGTACACTGGACTGGAGTTAAGGTTGTTTGTAAGCCACCATGTGTGGAGCAGGAACTGAACCCCAGTCCCCTGCAAGAGCAAGGAATGGACTAACTGTCCTTAAGGAAGCTGGCGCACAGGAGAACCACCTCCTTCACAGGCATCTCATGACGCAGCCTTTCAATTAGACATTGTACAAGGGTCTCAAAAGTTTTCTTTATTACATGTGGTAAGTATTTATTAGTTACCTACTGTGTGCTGGACACTGGTTAGAGCCATAGAAGCGAACACATGGAGGAGATGAGCTTTCTGCTCTCTTAGATTGGCATTCCCATGAAGGTGAGCACTCGGGAAACTGGTGTGACATTAGTGTGAATAGGGAAGAAACAGAAGGGCTGATAGTGGGATGGGTGTGAGCAGAGAAGGGCACAGATATGATGCCTTTAAAAAATGAGGAAAAAGTACATTGGTTGCAGTATTCTAGAAAACCATTGATTTCAGTCCAAACACTGTACTTTCCTGTTTGAGCTGAATTTCAAAGAACCCGGAATTGCTAGCAATTTTTGAATCATTTGGCTCATGTTAGGGTTTTTGTTTTATTTGTGTGTTTATTTCTTTGTTTTGAGACAGGGTACCACTGTGTAGCTCAGGCTGGTCTTGAACTTGGAATCTTACTGCTTTAGAATTCTCAGTACTGGGACCATACATAGATGTGCAACCAATTTAGCCTTAGCTTAATTGCCTCTTTCTTCAGCCTGTCCTCATTAGTTGGGATGGCATGAAAGCGACAAGTTCTGGTCATCAAAACTGGTGGCTTCTACCTCCAGCCACACAGCACAACTCAGGCGGTCAGCATGTGTGAGCCTTTGAGCCTGATTTGCAGGTGAGGCCTTGGCTGCTCCTGACCATTTTGAGTGACATGAGACTGTCTCTGCTCTCCTAAGATGATAGGTCGAATGGAGACGTGTGCTTTCAGGGCAGAAGAGAGGAGTGTGATGTGTCATGCCTACACATTGCCTTGTGACATGGTACACGGAGTGTCTTTGCAAACGTCAAAGGCTGTTAAAGGACTGAAGTCATGTCTTGCCGTCCTTGAAGTCACTGTTGTTTTTTATTCCATCACTAAACGTTGTCATGTGCAGTCTTTGCAGTCTGAACATTGTGTTTAAGCTACCAAGAGACAACCTCACACTGCCCCTCCCAGGTGTCCCTACTCTTTGTTTCAGCTTCCAAAACACTCGAGCCTCTTTTCATGGTTACTGTTCCCTCTGCTAGTTCGTGCCTGTCTTCCCTTCTCAGCTTCAGCTGAACTCTGTCCCCTTTCTCCCTGGGTAATACTTTCACATTGATTGTACCTTGGCCCTCTGAGCTGTGAGGATTTATTTTCAGGGTGACTTCACACAAGGACTTGGATATGGCTTATGCTAAAACTTTTCATGGCAGATACTGGGCAGGTGGCCTTGTCCCCACTGTGTTTGGATTGGACACCAGGAGGTACTAGCTTCTTTTAAACAGTGCTTAGGATTGCATCGTGACTTAACAAGTTACATTCCTCCAGTTTTTCCACTTTCCCATCTTTGCAGCTACTTTGAAAGGCAAACACAGGGCCCCAGAGGTGAAAGAGAAGCCGTTTCAGGAGGAAAGCATTGTGTCACGTAGCAGCCATGCCCGGCAGCCCATTGTGAGTGACAGCACATGAACAATGTCCTTGGAAACGCTTTCCTCCTTGAGAACTGAGTATTCTTGGAGGAGCCATCTCTCAGATATTGCTGCAGCCTGTCTTTCAGGAACATATGGATGCTGCAAAAATGGCTCATAAAAAGGAAAGGAAATGGTCCCAAACCAGAGGGAATAAAGTTTAAACCTGTGATGCTTGGTTCTGTCCCAGGGTTATTACCTGAGCTTTCGTGGGATGGCTGGAGATGGATAGCTTGAAGAAGCTCAAGAACCTTCCCCCCAAAGACATGCAAAACAAATTGTTTTTATTTAGAAAGGCTCCCTGGACTTCACTGATAGAAATGAAGATTCTGAGGCAAAAGCAAGATGCCCAGTGAAAGCCAGCCTTACTCATATGGCTTTGATTATAACTACCTTCCCCTAAGACATTACCCAGTTAAGAATATTTCTCCTTCTTTGCTCTGGAATATTAACTTCCCTAGCATAGAATTTTAAGACATTCAAGTTATTCCACAAGTATTTTCACGACATTTCTAGTGTCTGATTTTTTTTTTTTTGTTATGTGTTTGGATGTATGAAACGGTAAAGATAGTTTCCTTTCCCTGGAGGCAGAGAGGCAGTCTTAGTTGGAGCCTCTATTGCCCTGATGAGACACCATGACCAAAAGCAACATGGAAAGGAAGAGACTTATTCCTGCTTACAACTTTCAGGTCACTGTCAAAGTTATGACAAGAACACAAGGCTGGAACCTGGAGGTAGGAGCTGAAGTTGAGGCGATGGAAGAGTGTTGCTTACTGGCTTGCTCTTCTTGGCTTGATCAGCTTGCCTTCCAAGAGAACCTCCCCAGAGATGGCCTTGCCGACTGTGAGCTGGGCCCTCCCACATCAATCATAAACCTAGACAGTACACCACAGGCATAGTTGTAGGCCATTCAGTAGGGATTTTTTTTTTTTCAATTGACATTCCCTCTTCCAAAATGACTCTAGTTTGTGTCACGTTGACATAAACAGCACTGATATTCAAGCTGGATTTTGACAAGATGAGGGCTACATGTGTTGCTAGTTAATTGGAGAATGGAATGAGACTGTAAACAATGATCAGAGTCAGGAGTTGATGTACTTTTAGAGGGTTGGAAGGAAACAGTCTGGCTTGAAATGAGAGAAGAGGAAGTGGTAATGGACTGAATGTGAGTGGTGAGGGGAAGAAACGATTAAGAAACCTGCATTTTTCTGCTCATTTGGATTGTTTAGCCAGGAGTGTGAACCATCTGCCACGGGCTAAAGTCTCGTCTGGGAAGCTCGAGTTCTTACATCTTTCAGATTGACGACATCAGACCCACAGTGGTCATCAGATAATGGAGTCAACTGACTGAAGTTATTAAGCACTCACATAATGTCTTCACAGCAGTATTTAAATTGTGAATGTTTTATTGACTAGGGTAGATTATAGGCTAGCCAAGACAAAACATAAAACTGACCGTGACTAAAGTCCATTATGATGAATTTTAACTGTGGTTTCTTTATTTAAAGATAAGACTAGCTACATGAAACTGAGGCATCATGAACTTCTGAGTGTCCTTTACATCAGTGCTAATTGATTATTCATTAGGGAAAGAGAAAAGAATTATTAGATGTACCTGGTCCTATTCTCTTGCATTGTAGCATTGACTGTTCAGCATAAATATGTTCAGGTTAGCTAATTTAGAAACATCATGCTGAGAGAATAGATAATTCTGCTTTAAGGATGTGAGTTAATGCCAAGTTTTTCACTGATATATTACATTGTGATGCTGTAATTTATGCAGTTGCACAACTTTATTATGATACATCAAAACTTACAAAGCAGTGGGTTTTGTCATAACTGTATGACGTTCATTATTGTAGTGCCCATGTCATATTGAGATAATGGCGGTAAAACACTGAGTGTGGTACCTGACACAGTGTGTATTGCCATCAAAGCTAGCTGTTCTCCAAGGGATTATGTCTTACCCAATACACGGCATTCATAGGGACTACCAAGAGGTCGTTGAAATCTCAGTAAGCTAACAACATTCTGTTTCAGGTACTTTCATTAATTAATTTTCCCCTTAAAGTGATCTTAGCTGCTTAAAAAAATAATTAATGGAAAGAGATTATGATGTGAATAAAAATTGATAATCTATTTACTCTATTTTTCTTCTTCTCCCCCCCCCCAAAAAAAAAAACCTCATGACTTTTTTTTTTTTTTTAAATATGTTTTGGAAATCTCTACCAGAACAGTCTAACCTGACTATTTTCAGAAATTCTTGTCTTTAGCTTGAGAATGGCTGCCTGACCCCAGACCATCCCTAACTACTACTGTATAGATGGAAGGTGCATGGCTCCTGTTTGCATAGTGAAGAGATTTACCTTGTGTCCATTGTAGATGCTGACTGTACTGAGTTGACCTTACATAAGTTCACAGGCTTACCAATTTACTTACTTTTATATTTATTGCGCATTTTATTTCTAATTAGGATCTGTTTGACACGGAGTGAGTCAAGGGCCTGGATTCTCATCTTTCTTCCATCAACAGTTTTAATGCTAGAACCTTTGGTCGAGCTGCTCCATGTCTCAGGACTTGGGCTGCACATTTGTAAGCCCAGGCTCATAAGAACTATTCATTCAGATGGTGTGAGAAGTAAGAAAGTCCATGCACAGTGATTCTTGCTGTCCTTTACTCAGATGGGTCATGGGAGGAGTCACAGGTCTTCTGTGTGGGGTGACAGCATAGGTCCATATGGGCATGTCAAAGCACAATGCTTTGCTTGTTCCATTTCCGTTGAGGAAACTGGCTTTGGTCAGTGGAAGAGGAGGCCAGAGTAAGGAGCTGGAGAGGTGGGTCAGCATGTGAGAGCAGTGGCTGCTTTTCCCGATTCCTGGCACCCACATGATGACTCCCAACCATCTGTAACTCTAGCTTTAGACTGTCAAAGTCCTCTTTTGGCCACTGTGGACACTGAAGACATATGCTGCATGTGCATACATGTAGATAAAACATACACACACACATAATATTTTAAAAAGTATAAAAAGAGGTTAAAAATAAGATAAAGCCAGAATTTTCTAAGGGAAAGGGAACATTTTTCTTGGCCTATTGTGTTTTATTTTTGCTGAAGAAGTCATGTGGCTGCCCTTGAGACCCTCTACAGCTGCCATTTAAAGATCAGGTGAAACACAGGTTCTGTAATTCTGGATACTTCAGCTGTGATCGTGGCAATAGTGATATTAAGAAAGGGCTTGGTTCCCTGCCTCTGACACTTCCACATTTCAGAGCCATCGTGAATGTATATATTCTCTTTGGCCTTTAGACTCGGGATGAATTTTTTATTACGTTGTCTAATCTCTAGCTCGTCTCTGAGAAGCTAAAGGCTTAGAAGTAGGCAGGGAGCCAAGAATGATGGCAGAGGTGGCACACTGCTTTCCTACAAGCCAAGAGGCCGACAGAGGATGTGCCAGAGTTAGTTAATGCTGCCTAATGCAAAGCCATCCATTAAGTCTTGACATGCTGTTTGCAATCTTGGCATTTCTCTAAATGTTTTGGCGAAAGAATTTTCTCCCACTTGGCAATCCAGAGTTCTCTTTACAAACGCTGGCAAGGTGTCATGCGATGTCTGAAATGTTCACTGTTTCCTCTGTTGGTTGAGTAGCTTGAGTTAGCTGTTGAAGGATTACAGATAGTAGCTGCCTCTCTGAAGCTATTTATTCTTTTAACCAGAATAGAAAGCTCTTTTGTCTAAGTGACTTTTCAAGATGAGGACTTTCTGCATCCAAACTGCAGGGACCTCCTATAGCAGCAGAGCAGGCATTGGTAGAAGTGTAGTTAGGCAACATTAGAAGATCCTTAAGTGCCACCTCTGATGCCTCTGAAGGCAATCAAATGCAGAAAACTCCAAAATGGGCTGGGAAGATGACTCAGTGAGTAAAGTGTTCACTGTGCAAGCATGAAGGCCTGAATTCAGATCAGCAAACACTCATAGAAATCCAAGCAGTGCAGCCATGTCTGTGACCCAGTGTTGGGAGGTCAAAGATAAGTGGGACTGACTAGCTGAAATGGTGAGTTCTGGGACCAGTGAGAGATCCTGTCTCACAAAGTAGAGACAAAGAGGATGCCCAGAGTTGATCTCTCGTCTCTGCACATACATACCTGGATACATAGGCAGACATGTGACAGACATTTGGACAGAGAGAAACCTGCGTGCATGTGAGTACACCTAAAACAAAACAAAACAAAACAAAACAAAGATATTCAGAAATCCTCTTTAAGTAATCTGAAGCTTTATGACTTCCAGGGGGAATCTTTATTAGACCCGGTTTAGCCTGACTACACAAACCTTATACTAGAGAGCTGAAAGCCTAAATACCCATTCCATACTCAGTTCTGTTTCCAAGGGAGCTTTTTTGTTTTGAGAGTGACCTTGCTTATAGATACACATAGATACATAGCCCGGTTTTCTCAATCTTTTTGTGATCGCATACATTCTAGGTCATTTTGCGAATGGATCTCATGGAATACCTTTGTCTCCATTTCCCTGGCAGTGGAGAATACAGTTTCATCAATAGCCACGTGAAAGTTACTATGAGTCAAGCATTGAGGTTGGGAAGGTTTGCAAGGGAGCTGATGTTGAAGGGTCTTAGTCTGCCCTGCTAAGATGGTAATGACTGTGGTCAGTTCTATGATTTAGGGAGATAATCATGGTGCTAACATAGGAATGAGTGAGTAATTTGGGATGAAAGGGGATGGGCAGTTAGTTAGGTTGGCATTTCCATTGATCAGCCTTCTTTTGGTGCTGTGGTTCATCTGACTGTGTCTACAGCCTGCTGTGCTAACATCAATTCTAGCTTTCTCCATCCTTCAAATGCCGTCATGAGAGATCGCTAAATGTCTTACTGGGATTGGCTCATTGTATGTGTGGTTTTCTCTCACCAGCATGTAAGTAGAAAGTGATTCTCTGGGTGTTTTCTGTGATAAATCCCAGGTTCTGATTACTTCCTTCCTTATGGCTCACTAACCTATGGGTAGAATCTTTCCAGATATGAAGCCTAGACTCTCTCTCTCTCTCTCTCTCTCTCTCTCTCTCTCTCTCTCTCTCTCTCTCTCGTCATCTGTTACATTTCCTAGCTTGGTCTTTTTTATTTTACTGAAATTTGGGTATGACAATATCTGTGTTTCCTAGCTTTGTGTATGCTTGCTCAAAGCATACTTTCACATTCATTTACATGCACTCTTCACAGTTGACTCTAGATTTAGGTCCTAGATTCCCCAATTACCCCAGCCAGTTCTTTTGCCTGCTTCTTTTTTCTCCTGGTCTTTTTGCTCCTTTTCTACTCTTCCCTTGGGAGATTTGCTTCTCCTTTAATGTGCAGCTCTATGAAAACTTAACATGCCACACAGTAACAGAGTTCCTATGTACTTTTTTCATGCCCAGTACAGAATGTCCCTAAGGTATATATGACCCTGCGTTCAATCCTCAGCACTGGGGAAAAAGGGAAGAAAGAAAGAAAAATAATTGATTGTGCTCAGAGTCCAATACATTCTCATTTAAAAATTCTGTAAGTTATACATACTTGTGTGTGTGTGTGTGTTTGTGTATTTATTCATATATTCTTTCATTTAAAGGAAGATACCATTGAAAATAACATGCCTTGGTTTCAGATATGTTAAAATACATATTGGAATGAATGAATGAATCATAATAACTTAGTACTGGTGTGTATCTGTCCATGTATGTTTCCCATATTTATATCTATATCATCTATCTGTCTGTCTGTCTGTCTGTTTATCTATCTGCTAGATATAATGATGCAGATCTTTAATCCTAGCAATTAGAAGGCAAACACAGGTGGAGCTCTATCATTTTGGGGCCAGCCTGTTTTACATAGATAGTTCCAAGACAGCCAGGGCAACATAGAGAGTCTGTTTGTATTACAAAAACAAAACATATATATATATATATATATATATATATATATATATTTATTATATATATGCTTTTATTAATTAAAACATAGCAATTATAGTACTATATCAGTATCTTCTTAAAGATTTATTTTTACTTACATGTGTGCTTATTTTACCACCTTGTATGCATGTGTGCCACATGCATGTCTGGTGCCTGCAGAAGTCAAAAGAAGGCATCAGGTCCTCTTCAATTGAAGTTATGGTTGTGAGTTACCATGTAGGGTCTATGAACTGAGCTCAGATCTTCTGAAAGAACAAAAAGTGCTCCGAGGCCTGCTGTGAGCTGTCTCTTCCACCTGATTGTAAGGGTCTTACTGGCTGCATTTTAAGATTTTAGGATTTAATATTTGTCTTAAACAGCCTTCCACCATTAGACATTTAGGTTGTTTTAATGTTTTACTATTAAGAACAGTTATATATTACATATAATGATATAGAGATCTTAGTGTATGTTGAATAAAAATTCCTAACAACGTATCATTTACAAGACTTTACAGAAGTATGAAGCAATGTACTCATGTTGGGACTATATGAAACTAAATCTTACTTATACTTCACAAATATTAGGAAAGAGACAGAATTTGATGGGTACTACTAGACATTATTATGTAAGTGATAGCCCTGGGTTTCTGAAATGCAACCTTTTTTTCCATGTTATTGGCCATTTGTGTTTCCTTTCCATGACTTGTCATTGCTCTTTTCTAACTTTCTATGGAGAGCTTTATGTTGATTTAAAGTAACCAATGACTATTAACTACATCACTATATGTGTTACAGATGGTTTTAGTGGCTTGCCATTTTTGAAACTTGATTCACTATGTGGCTGTTTACTCATAGACAATTTCCTACAGATGCATTTTATAGAGCGATGGCTTTACATTTTGCCTCTTTGGAAGGTTTCAGATTTGACATGGGGCATACAGAGGCCATTTTCCTGTCTCCCCCCACCCCCTCAATGTTGATTAAACTAATTGCTTTCATTAAGCCTTCCCCCTCTGGCTGTCAGCACCTTGACTCAGTCCTCATGAAAGAGCGGGAAAAGCCTTGGAACTGAGTCTGATTCCCATCTCTGACTCCAGGGGAAATCCTTTCCGTCCTCTGATCTTCATGCTCATGTGAAAGAACCTAACTCCTCAGCTCTGAGCTATCATGTGGTCATTGGAGATCATGCACCTGAGTGGACTTAGTAAATGTCTTGAACTCTGGAGGCTTCCTCCTTCCTCATTGGTACCTTCATTAAATACAAAGACTACCTTATTTTAAGGGATCTAAAATAAAACATAGACTTTCCTCTCTTTGACATGCTCATTGCAGGCTAGGATTGGCCTCCACATCCATCTGGAAAGAGTGGCATTTACCTTCACTCTGTGTTGTACACTGGCACCAGTTTCTTTTCAGATTTTGGGACATTGCTACACAAGCCCACAGAGCTTCTCCTCCCTAGGAGCACTAGTTTTTGATGACTAAAAAGCGTGGATCACCACCGTGAGTAGGCCCCTCTGTCTACACTGCTAAGGTCTTTCCTAGGCTCTGACAGAATAGAACTGATGAGGATGAGGACTGACAGTCAAGAGCTGTCTCTGAGTACCGGGACCATCCCAATACACAAGTGTTACTGTCTGTCCTTAAATAATGTGAATTTTGAGATGGTAGTGCAAAGATCTCCTGCCTTTCCCCTCATCTGTGCAGAGAGAATACAGAAATCACATTTCACCCCAGGGTCACAGGAGTCATCCATCCACTCTATTTGTTTTGCAAAACATGATTTTAAATTGCAAATATGTCCTGTCATAAATAAGCCTCGGGACCTAATTATCCCCAGGTACCGTCTTCTTCCCCTGAGACCATAAAACTTGAAATGATTGGGGGGGGGGGGGCAGGAATAAACATAACAAACACAAACTTGGCACCATTAGTGAGAACTATGGGGAGTTCTGATTAAAACCATCAGTAATGGCACAGGTACCCATTTTCCCACTTCCCTTATGGTAAACTGCTTCGAAAGTAAAGGAAAATAATAGCCGCCAAGCTCTTCACCTCCCAACTCACCTGGCATTTTCATGCCTGTGGACGTCTCAGGTCACCATAGCCATTTTACAAGGTTAATACAATGTTGCTGTGGCCTTCTGTTGGAGAAGGCATTGGGCCTTGTGCCTGCAGTACTTTCCTCTGAGTCCTTAGGGCCCCCTTGGTGGCTGGACCGGCTATGGCAACCAGATAGGACTCCTGGGTCCCTTTACAGTCTGTTGTGTGGTCATGAGACCTGAGCTTCAGAGATGTTTCATGGCTTTACCAGGTACATGCTGAGCACAGGAAGCAGCCTCCAGCTGAGCTCTTCTGACCTCACAGACATAGTGTTCCTTTGATTTTTTTTTTTTCCTCCATTCTGTCTGTGGCTATTTTGATTTCTCAATACAGACAGTTTGTCAACAATTTTTTGGCCTAATGTTAACTCCCACATGTTCCAACATGGCCTACTTTTATAAATAGTGCGACAACCCTGTTTCATAAGCACCTTCCCCAGTCCTGTCTAAGTACCTCTGTAGTTAATCTATAGCACTCATTATGGAGTACCATGGGACCCCATAAGCATGCTCTACTTCCAGGAGTGTGAGTGGTGGACAACCGTGGGTGTTGTTCCTCAGATGCCATTTTATCACGGTGTCTCACCATTGTGTGACTTTTTCAAGTAGGATAGAATGTTGTCTCCCACTACCCAAAATTGAGGTTACAAGTATATACCATCATACTTGACCTTAAAAAAACAAAGAAATATAGTTTCTGGGGGGGGTCATATTCAGGTCCTCCCATTTTACCAAGTGAGTTGTCCCTATCTCTATATTTGTTCCTTTTAATTAAGATAGAGACGGTCTCCTGGTTTTCTACATGTCTGCTCACAAGAACATAAAAAACCTAGATACCCCTGAAGAATTGCCTCTTCTCGTTGGGTCCCTCTTACAAATACACAGAGACAGCCCTACACTAACTCGTCCCTAGCTGAGCTAGAAGGATGCTTCACCTCTTAGGAACAGCACCTTCATCTGGAGAAGAGCTGGGTTTAGTTCCCAGCATTCCAGCAAGAGAGCTCACAAACACCTGTAACTCCAGTTCTTCGGGATGTGCCATCCTCTGGCCTCCATCAGCGTCAGACACATGTGTTGGACACACATGCATGCAAGCAAACACTCATCGCATTAAATAGAAAACCAAGTAGACATCTAGGCCTTGTATCATGTTTCAACTCCTCAGTTTTCTTTGGCCTTTTAAAGGAATGCAGGCATCACATTCTAAACAGAATGTCAGTGGAGTGTTTGTCAAAAAGCAGTTCAGATACGCTTCTATTCTCTTGCTTGGCAATGCCATAGTTTCTTCTGGGTTCCTTACAAGGCTTAGGCCACATACCCTGTTCAGAGAAGAAACTCCTGCCCTGACAGCATGCTTTCATTGCTATTACCTTTTGCCTACACCCCTGGGAGCTGCTGACACTAGGAAGTGCCGGGGCTTGGTTAGAAAGCAGGGATATTTATGTTGGTTTGATGTCATTAACTGTGGCAGTGAAAACCTCAGTCCTTCATTTCCTGCCTGGTATTTGCAATTTGGAATGGCAACTCTGCATTTACGTGCAGTTCTGCTGTTTACATGGTGTTGCAACATTTCAGAAATTCCCAGAGACACTTAATCTTCCTTCAAACACTGGTTTATAAGTAAAGAACCAGCTTCTTATTGCAGAGGAGTTCTCTGTGCCCCTGATGACTAATTTTGAGTTTGCATTGTTTCTCTTTAGATTGTCCCTCCACTGCCTTTTAATTTGAGTTTCCCTTTTAAACTTACCAATAAAAGGACAATGAAAAAATAGATTTTTTTTTTTTTGAGAAGGAAAATTCTTTCAAGGGCTATTGAACTTAGAAATACTTTCTCTATTGTTTTTCATGAGGTCTCATTTAAAATATTTTATTAATGCAAAGAGGCATTCATTTAGGGCTAAGGACCAGTGAACAGTAACCATGACAACCAAGAAGCCATTTGGGACAAGGGGGAAGAAAGCAGTGGAGAGTAAGTGTTTTAATCCTTAACTTTAATCCCTTTACTTCCTGTTCTCAAAATGAAATATAAATCAGGCACCATGCAGCCCGGCAATTTTCCTGTGAAAGGGATGTTGGCAAAAGAGGATTAGTAATGGACAGACATGTTTAAGGAGTTTAATCATACAATTTGTTGTAAAACTTTTGAGACCACGAGTGACCAGTTCCTTTGAGTGGCATCAATGAGAACCAACAAAACATACTTTGAAACTGATTAGAGAGTTGGCCCAGGGGGACACCCCATTTCAGCTGTGGTAATGACATGAGAGACTGAGGAATTTGCTTGGCTCCTGTAGAAGGGAGGGAGAAGGCTGGGGAGTCTCCCCAATAGAATAGAAAGATTCTTTTGATCTTCATGGTCTGAGGAAAAAAATTAAGTTTCTTGTGTTCATATGCTACTGTTGCTTGATGTTCCCTTGCTGGGGGGGGGGGGGGCTGCAAAGGCCTGGGCCTTCCATTGTCTGCAGACCTGGGGTTCCACTGGAAAGCTCACACTTGAGTTTCCTTGGACAGGAAACAGTCCTCATAAGGATAGTGTTTTAGTTCTTGACTGTCTCTGCTTTAAAAAAAAAAAAAGTGTGTGTGTGGGGGGGCATTGGACATGTGTGTATGCACATACATACCACAACATGGCATGCATAAGCAGAATTGGTTCTCATGCATGAGAATTGTATGGGTCCTGGGGATTGAACTCTTGATAATCAGGCTTAGCAACAAGCTCTAACCCTAATGTGTCATTTTCCCTGACAAATTGTCTGCACCTTTGATTTTAGTATTGTCTTCTAAAAAAACCCAAAAGACATACTTTGTTTCTGGTTTGAAAAAAACAAAAGAACTCAATTTTCTTTCTTTTTATGTTTTAAAGCCAGACTTAAAAGTATGACACTCACACTGACTTGAAATGTTGGATTTTTGACTTACCAGTTTTCCTCCCTTCTACCTTGTAGAATTACTGGGGAGGCAAGGGAAGTGAAGATTTTCAATATATATTTCCTTGATACATTTCTTTCTAGCAGACTGAAAGTTTCCTTCACACAGGGCTCTTTGCAGAGATCCGAAGTAGCAATAACTTGAGCTAGTTTCCTGCGATGTCAGAATGTGAAATTACTTCCAATAATAACATCTTCCCAAGGGGGTGCTGATAATTACGACAGATAAGCAACGTGAGGCCTGGAGCACTAGCGAGTGGAGTTAGACAGGGCGGACAGACCACCTGGTTTAGAGTTCCTTGGAGCCCTTGAGAACTAAAGCACATTGTGGCAAAGCCTGCCTGCTCCAGAGGCAGGCAGGCGTGCTGGGGAAGGAGGCTTGAATCCCACTCTCCAGACTAGCAAACAGTGAGAGGCTGCTGACAGTTGTCTCTGCTTCCTTTTCTTTACTGGGACTTCTTTTTAGCTGTCCCTCTGAATCAGTGAGGCCATTGCTGCCTAAGACATTGGATGCTGTCCTTACACTGTGCAGAGCCATGTGCCGTCCTCATTCTCTTTCCCATCCTGCCCTAGAACTCTTGCATATATATATATATATATATATATATATTTTTTTTTTTTAAACAGGGGTTCTTTTTGTTGTTGTTTTCTCAAGTCAGGGTTTCCTTCCCCCTTTCCCTTCCCTTCCCCTTTCCCCTTTTCCCCTTTTCCCCTTTCCCCTCCCCCTCCCTCCCTCCCTCCCTCCCTCCCTTCTTTCTCTTTCTTTCTTTTCTTTCTTTCTTTCTTTCTTTCTTTCTTTCTTTCTTTCTTTCTTTCTTTCTTTCTTTCTTTCTTTC
>NC_034590.1:139891820-139896981 GCF_900095145.1 Mus pahari | reverse complement strand
TCTTTCTTTCTTTCTTTCTTTCTTTCTTTCTTTCTTTCTTTCTTTCTTTCTTTTTCTTTCTTTCTCTTTTTTAAATTTATTTATTTTCACATCTAAGTACACTGTAGCTGTCTTCAGATGCACCAGAAGAGGGCATGAGATCTCATTACAGATAGTTGTGAGCCACCATGTGGTTTCTGGGATTTGAACTCAGGACCTTTGGAAGAACAATCAGTGCTCTTAACCGATGACCCATCTCTCCAGCCCTAAGATGGATCAAACTGAGTGTTTTTTTGTTTTTGTTGGTTTTTTTTGTTTTGTTTTGTTTTAAGATTTATTTATTATATGTAAGTACACTGTAGCTGATTTCAGACATTCCAGAAGAGGGTGTCAGATCTCATAACGAATGGTTGTGAGCCAACATGTGGTTTCCGGGGTTTGAACTCAGGACCTTCGGAAGAACACTTGCTTATTTAATCGGCATATTTGGGGTGCATTTTTTTGGGGGGGAGCAGAGATTGAGTTAGTTGCAAGTGGTGGGTGAATGATAAAGAAAGACAAAAAGCTTTCACCTTCTCCCAAAGAAAAGTAGATTCTCAGAATGAAGATGGCTTGGCAGAAACCTCCCAGATCAGAGGAAGTCTAGAGAACTCACTCCTTGCCTGGGTTCCAGCAGAGATCACTCTCTGTGTTAGACTTCCTTCAGATGGTCCAGAAAAAGAGCTTCGTTTTACCCCAGCACCAAAGTGTTGTGAGATCAGCACAGTTACAGGGGCAGGCAGGGAAGGAAGAGCCGTGTGGCACGGTGCTTGTTGAGCATACACGGGTATTTTTAGCAGAATTTGTCTATCCAGTCACAGAAATAACATCATTGGCGGTCTTCCGTTGACATCATGACCTCCGGGGTGGCAGTGAGATAAGCGGGAAATGTTAAAGGCTGACTGTGTAGCCTTAACTACCAGGGTTATGGTCCGGTCACCTTCTTGAGAGTCAGGTTATCAGCTAAGTAGGTTGTTGGGAAGGGGGCTCACATTTAGAGCTTGTTGCTCCCTCGCCTTGAAATTCCTGGGTTCTGCTTATCAAACACATGCTAGACACTGAATCTTTAATCACAAGGTAGAAAATTGGATTTGCTCCCAGCCCTTCCAGATGAATGAGATATGAAATACATGTATAAATGGAATGATTTAGCATTTCCCCATGGAAGGATTGCTCATTTGCATATTCTGAGAAGCAACATATAGCTTGGAATAGTCAAATTATCTAGGGAATTTAGATGATTTCACATATAGAACATGATTTAGTGAAATTTGGCACGAATGAAAACTGACTAATAACAAGAACAGACTTCCCAAATATGTGGATTTTTACATTTTTCTGTTAAGATTTCAATTAGTTATTGCCTGATTTATTCTCAATTGATTATTGAAGGATGTTAACCCTGCCTTGCCCAGTTCTTACCTCTGGGTCATATAAGCAAGTGGTTTAATCTGCCTTTAAGGCTGGCCCTAAAGAATAAGCATAGATTAATGAACTCTTAAAAGTCATTTACTGATTTGATTTCCACTCATTATTTGCATATTTGTTCCCCAAACATTGTTCTAGAACACCATTTATATTTTAAAAATAAAATAACATAGCATCATGAGACTTGGCTTACAGTATTTTTTTTTCCTTCTGTGATGTGTAAGTGAAAAAAAAAAAAAGATTACAGAATGGAAAAATCCAGAAAGACTAAAACAGAGCTGAGGCATGACTTCTCTTCTCTAAATGAACTGAAGAAGAAGATCTGACTTGGAAGAATATGCAAAGCAGCCATGTAAGAGCATACAGAAAAGGGGGCCACACACTGGGGGAGTGTGAGCCACAAATGAGAGTGAGCAGGAGTTAGGGAAGAGTGTCTTGATTCTGTTTGACCAAGATCATGAGACAGGGGGCCACATCAGTAGGGAGAGCTGCTCGTTAGAGCACATGAGCTTGGGTGGTAGGTAATGTTTGGCAGAGAAGTTCACTAAGGGATTTATCAGTGCTGGGGAAATTGAAGCTGACTTGAGTGTGGGAGAGATGGAGAGCCTGAAAGCAAGTGCTTTCCACTGAAATGACAGCCTTCAATTTTTAGAAGTAGGCATTTGAAAATTGCCCAAACACTCATGTGCAGAATAAATCAGCCTCAGATCCTTTGCAGCCATTCCATTTTTATTACATGAAAGGAAGAGGGGGGGAAGACCCGAGCTCCTAGGATCTTTGTAGCTATTCCCTCCCCACACTTCCTAAACTAGCTCAGGCAGGGGCTGTAGTCAGAACTCAATTCAAGGGAAGACAATGCAGAGCTGGAAAGATGGACAGGGGAAGTAATTACTAGATCCTGGCTGCTTTAATTAAGCTCGGAGAATACTTGAAGGGAAAGAAAACACTACACTTGATCAGAGGAGGTAGAATGTGTGTGGTAACTTTAGTGCGGCAAGCCAGTATGGGAGGGCTGTATAAAGCTATGGCGGAAGTAATCCCTGCTCTCCCTTAGACCCTTCACAACGCTGTGGCCCGGCCCAAGGGCTGCAGGAGGATGTTGCCTTAACAAATTCCATATTAATACTTGCCTGTTTATATAATAAAGACTCCAACAACTTTCAGCTCTGTGTCCTGTATTTGAGATATGCCTCATGGTAGTGCTTGACTCAGATTTATGAGACATACTTTGGACTGTACCCGTTTGTGAGTAACTCAGGAGGAAATATATTTACAGATGTAGCAATGCAGGGGAAAGCCCACAGCTCCACGCTTTGGTGTTTGAAACATCTGTCTGAACCTCAGTGATCTTCCTCTGTGCATGCTAGCAATAGATAATGGCACAGCTTTTTGTAAAATAGGATGACAGTGACATTAACATCACTAGAATGTTCTGGAATAGGTTTTTTTTTTTTTCTCTTTTTTTATTATTATTATTATTTTCTTTATTTACATTTCAAACGCTATCCCAAAAGTTTCCTATACCCTCCCCCACCTCTGCTCCCCTACCCACCCACTCCCAATACTTGGCCCAGGCCTTGCCTTGTGCTGGGTCATATAAAGTTTGCAAGACCAAGTGGCCTCTCTACCCAATGATGGCTGATTAGGCCATCTTCTGCTTCATATGCAGCTAGAGACACAAACTCAGGGGGTACTGGTTAGTTCATATTGTTGTGGAATAGGTTTGTTAACCACATTTAGTTTCTCATATATTTCTTCATCTCTTCTAAGAAAGTGAAGACGAGCTCCAGTTTTCTTAGACAGAATCATCCAGGGTGACATTAATCCTCAGAAAGAGCTCTCACATCTTGATTGGACACTCTTTAACCTTGGACAGGGTCTAAAGCGAAGGCCCCACTGTTTAGAAACACAGGTATTGCCCTTAACACTTATAAAGTCGCTGCTTTCTGAACAAAAACTGTAACTGTAAACAACTCTAGCAGTTATGTGAAGGTTTCTTCGGCCACACTGTAATAACCCTTCAGAATTAGTGTCATTGCCCCTATGTACAGAGGGAAGTCCTGAAACCTTGTGAGGTCAAGTATCTAGCCAAAAGGTGGGCTGAGGTAGGACTTGAATTTGGAATTGTTTGACCTAAAGTTTCTGTTATTTTTCTTTGTCATGGCACTACACTGTCACAAAAGAAAGACTGGTAAACAGACAGAGAAAAAGATCCACAAGCTAAACAAGGGAGAAAAAAAAAAGATAAGAGTACATGATAGGGATCTGTACAGTGTGTCATAGGAAATGTTAATGTAAACCTGATGATTATTGAAATAACAGTTTGCACATGTTAACACTGATTATATATTGTGAATTGTCACCACTTGCAACAAGTTTATAAGCTGAGTCTTGGGCTGGTGGGACAGATCAAGATTGAGGTGCTCACCACCAATACTGGATATCTGAGTTTCATCTCCGAGCCCCATGCTGGAAATAGAGAACCTGCTCCATCAAGTTGTCTTCTGACCTCCACAGGCACTCATAACACATAAATGTATATCAGGTTTCCTGACCGTCAATATCATATAGAGAAGACTAGTCATGAGATACTGAAAAATCTATTCACTATTGTCACACGTTTCCTAAGAAAGAATATAAAAGTTCAAGCTGGGTCCAAATCGGAGTCCAGACCCCACGTTCTGGTTTATAGTTGACGCAATGGAATAATGTTTATTTGAATGGTTATTGATTTGATGGTAACATGTTGTTTGATGGGCATAAGCTGTTTTGGGTTTTTTTTTTGTTCTTGTTTTGTTGTTGTTGTTATTGTTGTTGTTTGTAGATGATTCAGTTCTTGGTCAGAGATGTCATCATTGTTATTACCAGAAAATAAATGTATTCTACAAATGTCAATGGAAGGAGAGGGGGGCAGCAGATAGGCTGTTGAGTTAAATGAAACACGACTAATGCTCCGTATCAGCAAACAGCAATGGAGCTTTGGCAAGTGTGAGTTCCAATATAAATAATGCTCAAAAACAAAGACTGTCACACATAAGGAAAGGTCCAAGGTGCCCATTTGATGTTTCGCTTATACTATATCAGAAGTTCAGCAAGGGCAGGGAACTGTGTCAGATTATGTACCCCTTATCTCTTTGCCCCAGCATAGCCTTAGGAACAAGGTAATGACCGGCTGGAAAGCTGAGGACTGAATGCAGACCGTGGCTTTTTAAAAGGTGTTGTCTGTTCGGGCGATGTTAATAGAGGAAATGGGAACTTTAGAACGTCGAGAACAAGGGTGACATTGACTCTTGAGCCTTTTCGAGTCAGACAGCCAACTCAGTGTTACTTCTGGGTATTGTTTGAACGGAGATCCAGTTTTAAGGGGAGGGAGGGTGGTGAATGGGACAAGCTACGTGGAGGAGCCTGTACTGACATTTGTGCACCTCACATGATGTTAAATAACTCCTGTTCTCAGTTCTTAAAGCAAGCAAGGCAGATAATCCTCATTTTGCAAGAGTCAACTGCACTCCGAGAATATGCCTGCATGGCATTTCCTAGCCGCTGGGCCATGGCTTATTAACCTACGTGGCTACACCAGTGCCTACTTAAGCATCCTTTCATCATTATTTAAAAACAAATCATGTTCAGTCTGTAGAAGCTTGAACACAGCCCATCAGAACTAAAATTCTGCTGTCATTCATATATATATATATATATATATATATATATATAT